>NC_065513.1:26251539-26352837 GCF_006386435.1 Epinephelus moara | reverse complement strand
ATCTGTAGCCTATAGTTCGGCTTTAGCTTCTCACTATCTTTGTCTTTTGAACCTGTTGTTGCTGCTGAGTCAGTTTGACATCCTGGATATATCCTTCAAACACAGACTGTAGACCCCTCTGTCTGCTTCTCACTGGAATCACTGTTTCATTTTTCCAAAAATATGATAATATTTCCTCAGGGAGTGCAGTTAGTTACTGTGTGGGCTCCATGCCTACTGTGACAGCTTGTCAGACCATCATGAAGGCTTAGCAAAAGGTCAATTCATGATTGAATTCTATATTTTTGCTGTGAATACATCATGTCTTATATTGTGGAGTCACTGGGTTGCTCCAGGTACAATAAATGCAGAATGCTCTTACAAAACTTTAGAATAGCATAATTTACACCAGTGCCTTCTCAAGTGAGAATAATCATCCGAATAAAGTAAGAAACACTCCACCACTGCTCAGTGTGATGAGACCTTGACAGGCACCTAGACAGTTGCATATACAGTGTATGCACACAAACAGACAGACACATTCACGCTGCCCTGGTCCTGCACAAGTAAACAAAACAAAAGCAATTACTTGTATTAAAACTAGGCCTGTGCAAACACACACACACACACAAGCTCAACAACTCACATATTTATGTTTGTGCATACAGTATGTATGTTTATATATATGAGAACATAAAAAAATCTGTTTACAAGTCATGCACCACAATTGCTACACAGTTGAAGTGATGCGTATGCAACTTGCCAGATGGCATCACTGTTTTTCCAACATGGCAGCCGTACTGCTGAGCAGTCAGCCAAATCTACCACGGCTTTGACCATACAGAACACACTGTTCCAACAGACACACACACTCACAAGCAGAAAAACTAAAATACTTAAAAATGCACACAAATCCACACAAAAATATATGAAACTACACTAAGTTAGATTTTTTAACACAGAGCTCATAATTGATGATATAATTTTGGCCAACAAACAATACGTAAAGGGATATATACTTTATAATGGCAATGCCTCTGTATCAAAATACCACTTGGGGAAAGACAGAATTGGTTCCTCATCTTGGAAAAGAGTCAGATGATATCTCTTGTGTTGTGTGACATGTTGGATAATGTTTTGTTTTTGGCTTTAGGGGCTGCTGGATTCTGAAACAGGAAAGGGAACAATACCCTCAGAGATGCACACAGGCAAACACACATGCAGGCATGGATAGCCACGCGCACACTCTTCAGCACACACTTATGCTCTGGCCTTACATCCCCTTACACCCTCCTGTGCCCTCCTCACAGTTTTGAAATAGCCTTGCAGTAGCTAGTAGATGTCGCTGCACATAAAATGACAGTGACATCTCCAAAGGCAAGAGCTGACTTTTCCATGCTGAGAGAGCAGTTTTAGTTTCTCTGGACTCAACACACACATACACACAAACAAGCAGGGAAAAGACACATGGTCCGATTGGGTGGCCGTGTCATCAATAGGGCATGAGTCTCTCTGGGGGATTTCAATGATATATCCGCTACAGAGCGGACACAAACAGGTCAAGTTTAAAGTTTGAATACAGTTGAGTGTGATATTTTTCCCTGAAGCATGACCTGATGATAAGGTGACATTTAGATGCCAGGTAAACAATTGGTCCTGGTCCAGCTTGGACCAAACAGTGATCAAGCTCTGTTTGCCCAAGTTGGAGGTCATGTCTATAAGTTTCTATAGTAGAACATTTCACAGTGCATTATCAGGGTTATACCATGGCTACTTAAGAACAGGATAAACAAGTCTGTAGTCAATTTAAAAGTGTATGACTGGGTTCAACAATGAGAAAAAAAGTCCAGAGGAATATAGGTGGACATAATGGCAGAAATAAAATTCAATATAATAAGTATGTTTTCTTTAGTATAAAATCACATTACAGTAAGAATTGTTGTGTTGTTACTTTAAAATGAGCCTTTTATACCTACGTAGGGAGCGGGTCCTCTTTACTGGTGTCCACCATGTTTCCACAGCAGCCCATAGTGGACAAACCAAACACTGACTGTAGATAGGACCACTGGTGTTTTCTTGTTAGCCATTGTAGTTAGTAGTCCATCAACAGTGAGCCAAACAGCATTGGAAAAACACAGATTTTTAATGTGAAACTGCTTTATTCAGTGGTTTTACTGGTTTAAATCACCAGGGCCATTTGTTTTGAAGAGGAAGAGACCTCTGTGGATAATACAGCTCCCGGTAAAAACCTCCTGAATGTTTGGATCTTAAGTTATCAGAGAGAAAAAGGTGAGCACACATTATCATGTGCTGGGCTAGGGACCTCTCTGCGACCAGCTAAACAGGGTCCGGGAAACACTGATGTGTAACCTGAAAGTGCTTTCTTCAGTATTTTTACCTAGTATGTTTTGAAGAGGACGAGATCCGATGTATAATTCAGCTCATGGTAAAATGACTCAAGGCATCCTAACCAGGAGTTAATGCTTAACACACGGGGGAGAAGTTTCAGCTAGCTGCTATCTGCAATCCTCACTGCTATAGATGCCACTAAATCCCACACACTGCTCCTTTAACTGGTGAAGTCACATGAAAAAAACTGTACTGTTGCCATGGTTACCTGCACTTTCACAAACCTCATGTCATGATTTATAACAGTGGTTAAAGTTTTAACAGGAACTATGTTCGAGGTGTCCCAAAAGGCGATGTTAGGATACATCTGTTAGTCAATCACCAACTTTTCTGTCCCAGTGGCCATGGTCTAATATGCAAATAGCTGTCTAACTATGGCAGTTACGCAGTCTTCTCAGGTGCTCAGCTGCAATCTGGATCACAGTTTTGGGCTCAATCTCTTTAGCCCTGTCAACTCTAAAATTCATAATGAGGAAATTCAGTCGCTCCAGGCTCCAAACACAGTTTCACTCGTGACATACATAGAATGAGGACTGCAGCCCATTATTGGGTATCTGACCGATAGTTTATTAATATTGCTCTAAATGATGTAGATAATAACTGCTGTAAAAGTGCTGAAAAAGATCCAACCACAGAGTTCCTGCTGTTCATCCATCCATCAAACTAAGTGTGGGTGTATATGAGTGTGTGTGGGCGGGTGGAGGACGATTTCACCAAAGAGTTCCTGCTGTCCCTTCATCCGTCAAACTAAGCAGCATTAGAGGAAGCTGTGTGTCCCATCAATTATTCCCCTCAGCACATCTATTATTGATGACTGCTACTTAAAATAAGACACTGAAGGACTGACAAGGCACCGAGCTAAGTGAGGGCTCTGGGTTTAAGAGTTTGCTTGTGTATAAGTTGGTTTCTGGGAGTGGAGATGTTTGGGTATAGGACTGCATGTGCCTGTGTGTGTGCCTGGACATTCAGTCTACCGGCTGCTTACCGTGAGTGAGTGACAGATAGGTAAGTTAAGTTTGACGGAGGGACTTACTGAAAGCGGGAACTCATAGTTCCTGATTGGGTCTGATTGGGTGACAGTATTCTGACATTCAGAGGAGAGTGGCATGTTGTGCTCTGGCACTGAGCTAATTCTGCAGTTGTTCTGTCATTGTGCCGTTTAGCTTAAACTTCCTCCAATGACAGAAAACACCAATTTACGCAGCAATGAAAAGTGATTTTAAAGAAGCACTGGATTTGTCTCTCTTTTCCATGTGCCTATTTTCTCAGGACAGTGGCGCTTTAAATTTGTTTTAATGTGCCCTAATATTCCAGTCCAATCTCACCAGAGAACCCTACCACACAGGTCGACTGTGCAGCAGCTTACTGTGATCCAAGGTGGCGCTCTCTAGTGGCCTTAGTAACTATTACAGAAGCTGAGGAGGAAGTGACATGGCATAAAAAGTGCATAAAACAAACAACAAAGTCTGTGACATGTACGAAAATCAAAGAGGCATCTTTAGGGTAGGCCGGTCAAACCAGGAGACCAGCGTTCTTATCTATTAGTCAACGCTGACTTCTTTTATAACAACTGAGCCCAGTGCACTAGTATGCGTAGCAGGCTATGATAGTGATGTACTTGACATATGTGCCGTGTGCCATATGGAAAGTTACGTTGGACAAAAGTACTTTTTTAATGCCAAACCAGTGTGTTTTTTCTAAATCTAACCACACAGTAACAGAATTGACCTTTGGCTCAGTCCCGCCTCTGGACGCAGACTGGCCAATCATAACGTAGCATCGGGCCTGCTCAGACCCCGGTCCGACAACAACACAGCTATGCGATCATTTCAGATTTCCTTCATTTTCAGGCTGGTTTTATGGAGTGGGAGCTAAATGTTGTGGCTGGGGCACGTCGTGTATTAATGATACTCGTTACCTGGAGAGGTTGGAAAAAGATATACGTTTCTTCCCTGTTCCAAAACCAAAATCAAACCCTGAAAAGTGTCTTTTGAGCCTGTTGTTGCTGCTGAGTCAGTTTGACATCCTGGATATATCCTTCAAACACAGACTGTAGACCCCTCTGTCTGCTTCTCTCTGGAATCACTGTTTCATTTTTCCAAAAATATGATAATATTTCCTCAGGAAGTGCAGTTAGTTACAGTGTGGGCTCCATGCTTTCTGCGACAGCTTGTTGGACCATCACAAAGGGGCAAGGTGTCGCGAAAAGTCAGTTACATTTCCTATTAACATAATGCGGAAATGTTGCTAAATAACGTATCCAGGAAGTCACCGTTAATGTCGATACTGAATGTATCAGCAAAAAGGTTTACATTTTTCATTTGTTTTCCAGAAAAAAATGCAACCTTGCAATATAGTATCCACTCATCATGACTACAGTATTGTTTTTTCATTTTCCTTTTTTTAATTAACATTTAACCAAAATTGCAATCCAAAATATTTCTATTGCCTAAACATAACCACCAGAGTCTGGGCGCAAATCTGGGACTCTGATGGGGGTCTGCACATTGGTCCGACATCCCATTGTTCCGACCATATTAAACCCATTGTTCCGAAGTCCCGTTGTTCCGAAATCACCATGACGCCCTGTGGTTAAGGTCTGGTTAGGCACAAAAACCACTTGGTTAGGGTCAGGAAAAGATCATGGTGTGGGTTAAAATGAAAAAGAAAGTGGCAAACACATAAGCCGTGAGCCTGCTTCGCCTCAAGCCTTTCCCAGCTGACCCAGAGCCGGTCGCGGCGCACCATCAAGGTAGAAATACGCCCACCGGGAACTGTTCAGCACCGCGGAGAGCTCCCCACACAACCCAAACCCCAGAGTTAACAACAGGAGGTTATGGTGTTTCATTCTCTCCTCTCTATGACACTTGTATCTCGACCAGTAGCCTACTTTTGTTGCGTTGCTGATCCTCTATGGTACACAAATACAGTATAGCCTAGTTTAAGACATGTTGAAAATTATTTAAAAAACAAATTGCACTAATTATTTTCCATACCATACTGATATTTCAGTCCCCTCCTTTGCTTAGTCATTAAGACTTGGCAAACATTTACAGTTCGCCTACCCTCTGGTAAACAGGAGGCTATAAAAAGATCACAAATGACACTCAGAAGAATAATGACGAAATGATGACAGGTGGCAATATATTACCCATATATTTATAGAAACTCGTGAGCTGCTAAAGCAAATATTGGCGAGTTAACATAAGAAAAGATGGCAAATATGTGTCACACTCAAGTGATTTGAACAATATGATCCTTTTGTTTACAGTAAATCTCCCATCTGTCTTCCTGGTGGGTCAGGACTTGTCAGAAGTCAACAGCTTATGCTCTTTTCCTAACAGTCGAGCAAATCGCACAAATATGACATGCAGAGTGAATCACATTTTTAGCTGGACACTTGTAGCCATCATACATCTGCTATGCTGCATCTTTCTGGAGTCAATTCCTCCAGATACACCTACACTGTTTTTGTATTCCTCACATAATGCTGCACAGTCCTCTTTCTCTCTCATCCTCACCCCTCCTCCTTGGTCTCCAACCATGCAAACATCCCACACACCTCTGCTTCTCTCCCTGTCTGGTGATGTCTTGTCTCTGAGCTTGCCTACAGTCACCTTCCTTTACCTGTCAAACGCCAGAAAATGAGCAAATCATTATTGTGTTCACGTACTTTAAAAAGCACATAGGCAGTGAGAAGCTGTCTGTTTCTCCCTCATGTATACCTCTAAAGTTTCTGTGTTTCATGACAGCTGGGTAAACACTTAACGTGGTCTATGATAACTGACTTAGCTCACAGTTCCAACAATTGCGCTTAAATGGCAGCGAGTAATTTAACAAATATATCACACATAATCAGAGCTGTCAAAATCCTTCATTTAAATGCAGCAACATTTCTTCTGAACACATTAATTATGGTTATAGTTACAGACATAATTCAATACAAATGTAGACACTTTAGTTAATATTCCATAATTACTGCCCTTTTATTTCTTAAATTCTTGGGTCAACAGCAAAATAGCTTGCATGTTTATTGAGCTAAATTGTACAATAAAAAAGACATAAGTGGCTAAATCTTTGCCCTTTGTTCCAAATCTGAACCACTCTGTTTACAAATCCAAATATTTGGGGTTTCCAGCCGCTGTTGTACAACTATGTGCTGCACAAAAAAGGAGGGAAAACTCCTATCTGTGCACATTCTCCTTAATTTTCCCTCTCCCTCCCTTCCTTCCTGTGTCTGGTCCTGTCTTGTCTCAAAGGATGCCAGTGGCCATGTCTCTCCTCGTGTGGCCAGCTGTGTCACAGGTGATCCATCACCACAGGTGGAGGTTTATTATTGGCCGAACCCCATGGGCCCGCTGATCCTGACAAATCAGCTGTAAATGCCAGCCGTCAGACGAATGCTCTGATTGGTTCTGACATGCACAGCGGGCCTTATGCCAGCCTCATGCCCCCTAGACCCCAAAAACCAGGTGTAGGCAGGTATGTGTGTGCGTGTGTGTGTGTATGTGTGTGCCTTCCTCTACTACATTATTCAGCACCTGCTGTTGGGGGTTTATGTCTCTGGTTTCTTTCCCCTTGTTCCCCTGGCTCACACAGTATAGTGGTCAGCTAAAAGTGTGTGTGTTCATCCTAGTGTTTGTCCGTATGCCCATGTGTAAGTGTCAAACCACGCTGTGGCCTTTGCGCCTACATGCTTATTCAGCGCTTTTCTGCTAGAAACTCAACCCAAAAACAACTTTCTTATGTGACCTGGGTTTCCTCCAGAAAACTTTTCTGCTTACCGAAAGCTTTAGGAGTTATTTTTTGCACATCCCACGGTCAAAGTTTGTCAAATTAATGTGGTCATTACCATGCACACACTGTCAAACTTGCCTGGCTTTCAACTATTTTCATGCTGGGGTAAAGATACTATGAAATATTAGATTATTTTTTCTTTAAATGTATTTCCTCCCACCACAGGCTGACCTATATAAAGCCTCTTTACTCCAGGTGACCCACAATGCCCCTGCATCAAGCTGTTTACACAGAAAGACAGGCACGGGATGCGAGTTAGGCAGCACCTCACATAAACTGGTGTGTTTACTGCCAGCTCAAATTGGAGTCAAACAGAGTGGACAGTTTCTCCAATGTGATTCCATTACTTTGTTTTACTAAAAGCAACGTGTAATGCGCCAAACAGAAGGGCGAGGTTGAAATGTTTTATTTGTAATGAATGGCATGCATTTACATACAGCAGTCAGTCTATACATTGCAATATTTTTCGAAGCAATATTGTAAATGTCAGTCTGTTAATGTAAAAAGCCTGGTGCAATAAAATGAAAGAGGTGGAAAGAGTCGCCTATGAATCACGCACAACCTGAAGAAGTTTATAAAGTGTATTAATTCAGCTTCTGTACAAGGCTCAGGTTGATGACATGTAGTCTGTCCGATGGCTGCTGAATCATAAAGGCTTGCTGTTACAAACACTTCAGATTAAAGCTTATTTGATCAGTTAAGGTTCAGGAAAAGAACTTATTTACACGCCCTTTTCACAGATTTTTGAGTACTGGAAATTAAGGTAAATTGTCAGTGTCATGGACGTTCAAACCAGAGATCAGACTGCGGTATCTAAAGAACTGTTTCTCCCTGTGACTGTTGTGAGTCTTGTTGCATCAACCAACGTACGCTGGTGGGAATGAAATGAAAATATTAAGTCTGGGTATCTATTCAAAGAAGACCAGAGGATAAAACACTGTACTGTGTTTGTATCCCAATTAGTCCCACATTACACATTAGAAATCAATGCTACCCTTCAGGTGGGTCATGTACACAGGTCACTGGACATGGAAAAATACTTGTTTAGAGCACGAATCGAGAGACTGTGGCTGACAAATGGGTTGGACATACCACAACTTACTTTTGTATTTTTCAATAAGCATCCATTTGTATTTGAATACAAAATGGCACACATAAAAGAGGAATAAAAAGCTCCTCATCCTGTAACTGACAGTGTTTCATGTGTCTTTGTTTTCTGCTGTCTCATTTCAGCGTTTCCATACATTTTCATGGCATTATGCACAAAGTGCTCAGATGTCAGTATTATGTTTGGATAAAAGAGGATCAAAGGCAACCCAAATTCATTTTAAAAGGCTTCCGTCGACTGCCTTATCATTATATGAAGTTAAAACCAGCCCTGTATAGTGCTCTCCGTTCATGATAGCCTCGTGGAAAAAAGGCTTTAAAGCTGATTTTTGAGGGGCTATGATTCATCCGTTTCTGCTGGCTAAAAATAAGCCTCTCTGATGCCAAGTAAGCATCCACATAATCCAACCCTCAACTTTACAAATTATAGACCATTTAAACAGGTGATGGGGACAAAGTGGACTGCAGTCATCAGAAACATCATGCGTTACCTGAAATATTTAATTGTTAATATAACATCATAGCCATATTTTTTAACCAAACAGTACTGGGGAGGAACTGCCCACTGGGGTGCTTCCTCGAGAAATACATATCCTCAAGGATTTGTTTTTTTTATGTTTGCATTTGCTCTGCTAATAGGAACGCTGAGTTGACATACCACAAGTCGGCCAGCAGTTGGTATGCCAGCGTCACTTTCACTTTGGTGAGTCAAAATCAAGTTATATTTCCACTGTCACATACACTTACTGGCCACTTTATTAGGTACACCTTGTTGGTACCAGGTTGGACCTATGCTTCGTGGCATAGATTCAACAAGGTGCTGGAAACATTGCTCACAGATTTTGGTCCATATTGACATGATAGCATCACACAGTTGCTGCAGATTTGTCAGCTGCACATCCATGAAGCAAATCTCCCGTTCCACCACATCCCAAAGGTGCTCTATTGGATTGAGATCTGGTGACTGTGGAGGCCATTGGAGTACAGTGAACTCATTGTCATGTTCAAGAAACCAGTTTGAGATGATCTGAGCTTTGTGACATGGTGCGTTATCCTGCTTGAAGTAGCCATCAGAAGATGGGTACACTGTGGTCATAAAGGGATGGACACGGTCAGCAACAATACTCAGGTAGGCTGTGGTGTTTAAACCATGCTCAGTTGGTACTAAGGGGTCCAAAGTGTGCCAAGAAAATATCTCCCACACCATTACACCACCACCACCACCAGCCTCAACCGTTGATACAAGGCAGGATGGATCCATGCTTTCATCTTGTTTACACCAAATTCTGACCCTACCATCTGAATGTCGCAGCAGAAANGAACTTCAGCAGGTCATCTTGACCATGTCTACATGCCCAAATGCACTGAGCTGCTGCCACATGATGTATATTTTGCCAGATATTTAAAGGGGGACTAATGTTTTTTTGACCTGCCTGCAGCCTGTGAGTGCACGCTATATTAAATAATAGGGCACTCAGACAATGTCAAACAATGTCAAAATATGTCCACTAAAAGTGCATTTTTTTTCACACAGATAGGCTCGGATTGTTAGTATAATTATTTTAGGTTGAAAAAAAACCCCATTAGTTCCCCTTTAATACCCTACTGTTCCAAAACTGGGCCCAGTGAGTGACCGTGACCTGGGGAACCCACTGGTTGTCTGCTTGGTACTGGTTGTGAATTGTGGTTATTGTACATAGTGTTACTGTAATTTGAAGCACTCTCTGGCACAAGAGTTTCCTTTGGGATAAATAAAGTTCTATTGAATTGAATTGAAAAAAAATCCTTTCCTTCAAAAAAGCCTCATGTTACAAGAGGGCTTGAACAATGTAGAGCAAGATAAAAGAAATAACTTGGTTAAGGTTTGGAAAAGAGTGTGGTCATTGTGAAAGAACCCAGTGTGAAGTGCTGGGGTGCAAACTGTGATCTCTGTTGTCAGCGCCAATTTTTACAACACCCATCCAGCCAGACCTCCTCCCTAAGAGTTTTTACAGCACCATAATAACATCAGGCGACTTCCGCTCTGCGCTTCTGGGAAATAAATTATCAGAGTCTCCGGGGCATCTTCAACATGCTGGCTGAATTTAAACCAGCATGCTGAAGATGCCCCGGAGAGCCAGGACAGTACGGCCCTGGCTTTGTTCTTCCAAATGCTCATGAAGTAAAAGTCTAACTTGGGAATGTCACACAAGTTCGCTCACACATCCCTCTCATACCATGTTTGCATGGGTGGGACTGTGTGTGTGAGTCAGACTTCAGCCCACTCTGGTAGCAGGGGGTCTCAGTCATATGCAGTGTTAAACAGTTAGGCTTCTAACAGCGATTAGCCGCTTCCAGCAATGATTTCACCAGTTTTGCACCCCCTCTTTTCAAAACAAAAGTGGAACTCATAACTAAGAACTGAGACCACCCACCCAAGTGTGTTAGTCAAAATAACAGCTTCTAAATGAACGAAATTCACAAGTTGTCAAATGAGGGAAGCAGCTTGCCTAATGCTGTTTAGGTGCTAATGCGAGGAGGAGGGGGTGCTAAAGGAGGAGGGAGGAGGAAGGAGTAGGGGAGAATGCGTGGAAGAAACACTTACCATATCCCTGCCTCTTTTGAAATATGCCTGATTTTTTTTGTGTACTGATCTAGATAATCTCCAGCCTTCTTCTGAGCAGAGGGGCTGTTCCTTCAAAGAAAAATCTGCAGCATGGGTCATTTATTCAAGAATCTGTAAACAAACCATGATGATGTTCAGTTTTAAACACAGAAGAGGCACAAGAGATAGCACAAAGCTGTTGGCAAAATGTCGGCGTGGATGATAGAACGAGTGATGGGAGGTCCAATACTTTTAAGAGTATCGGTTGCTTCAAGTTGATACATGTAAAGGTATCGAGCCTTTCGAGTTTTGATACTTCAAATAGTAATTATAATGCACTGATTCATCATCCCACTTGTGTGTAGTGAGGCTACATAACCTCAGCAGGATGTTACAGAAATGTCACAGACCAACCATCAGTCATTCTTTCTTCTTCTTTCTTCTGCCGCCTTTTGCTGCATTCCTGTGTTGTCTGAATAACCTCAAAAATGAGTTACCAATCGTACTTCATGGCTCACCTGATCCCTTTTCTTTACTCTTCATTATCAACCAAGCAACAATCTCGAGAGCTGATGATTGAAGCCAATGCAGAAGTGCCAAAAACTGCAATTCATCAACTGGCCACTTGAGGCTGGCTCCAAAACAGGCAAACCCCACAGACTCCCATGTTAAAATGCCAAAATTTACAGCTAAAATAAACATGTTTACAGCCTGGTACAGAAAATGATTCTGGTGTCTACGGCTTATTTTATCATTCACGACAACTGTATGGGGGGATGATTTTATTTTTTTTATAACAATCCCATAAATGTTATTTAGGATAAAGTTCTGCATAATTAAGGGCGTGGATACTTTGACTGGCAGGCTGTCAGAAAGGTCTCACCGCAGGCAACTCGACTTGACCTCCTTGACATGTTTTGAGGTGCTGGAGCTGGCTGGATGGAGCCTGTTGGAGATTTTTTTTGTACAAATATCGGACAAGTAATAAGGCTTGCTGTGCAGATAATTGTACCAACTGACCGTCCAAGACACGGGTGCTCCAGTTTTTCCAGTGACTGACATTTTATTGCTATTTTATTTATATATTAGAGCTAATTAGCATGTATTGTTGTTTTTCTGACTTGTTAGCTTAGGTCGTTATCTTGCTATCTAGCTGCTGACCGGCATGCACCGAAGTCCAAATACAGAAGTGTTATAATTTAGGATGATAATACTTTTCAACAAAGGGTGTCTGTGTGAGGTTGGAGAATAAAGCTCCATCACGTTAACGTAAGTTAGCTGAAGTTACGCTATGTAAGCGATACACTTGCCATTGGGCCATGTAACGTAACGTTAATGCTAGACTTCAGTACAACAGTTATGTTACCTGATTTTTACAGTCGATGTTATCAATGTGTTTTTTAAACACTCTGAGCAGTAACAAAACACATTTCTTTATAGGATCCATGTTGTTTCAACATAACAACTTAAAGCTTATGGACCCCAAGGTTGGAGCACATGAATGCACCACTGGTCTTGTCTGTCAGAGGGAAAGAAATGGGCCAGAAGCTGAGAAAACACTTGAATGAGACACTCCATGAGCACTTATATAATGAAATACACTTATTAAAGGCCTAAAAATCAAGTCAGGGTGCACAGCATCACAGCTTCAGCTGTTTCATAATTACTGGGTGGATTCAGTGGATGTCACTGATTTACACAGCAGGTGTCTAATGTCGTCACACCTTGATTAGAGTGGAGTGGTGAAAATCACAAAGAAGGAGAGTGACTTAACACAACCTGAAGAGGGACAAGAAAAATGAGAAATAAAACTAGCTTTTAGTATTCTCTTAAGGACGGAATTAATAATATAATTTTCACTGGTTTTGCTTAATTATCAATAACAAAATAATAATAATAATAATAATAATAATAATGATAATAAAAATAACATAATTACACTTTAGATACTGTCATTCAGTGCTAATGTGAAATAGAGGTGGGGATTTTGTCATGGACAGCCACGGAGCAAAAGCTACAGTAGTGTTATTTACTGTATAAAGGGATGCAGACAGGGAATCTCTCCGTCCCCAGTGAACTGACCTAAGCTTTCAGCCACATTGTTCCTCTATTCTCACTTCAAACAACACACGTACACACACACACACACACACACACACACACACACACACACACACACACACACACACACACACACACTCACCCATGACCCCAACAACGATGACAAAAACACAGAGAAAAAAAACGTGTGAGCAACAGAGACGAAGATTAAAGATGTAAATGGCAGATAAAGACAACGAGAGGGGAAGAGGAAAATAGGAAATGAAAAAGAGGGGAGGGAGCTAAACAAAAATAAATAACAGCGATACACAGAGAGGAAGAGAGCGAGGCCATGGAGGAATCAGAACTGCTGGCTTGGCACAGCGGTGATGTCAGAGAGAGTCACTGGAGTGATGAGACAGACAGCTGTGTGTGCGGGTGTGTGCGAGCATGTGTGTTTGTGTGTGTGTGTTGTTAGTGAACAGAGTAGACAAAAAGCTCCCTCAACAAAAAAAAAATCTTCATTTCCCACAAAAATGATCTAAAACAGCATTTTGTGTGGTTCAACCAATCAACAACAGAGTGTTTATACTGTATTTACAATTACTGCTGCTTCAAAGGATACCAAACGTTTTACACTGATGTCTGACATCGCAGTCCACTGGTTATACTTGACTTCAGTTTGCTAAGACTCGCAAAATGTTTGATTAAAAAATATA
This sequence comes from Epinephelus moara, assembly GCF_006386435.1. Classification (NCBI taxonomy): domain Eukaryota; kingdom Metazoa; phylum Chordata; class Actinopteri; order Perciformes; family Serranidae; genus Epinephelus; species Epinephelus moara. Next base: position 26,339,202 of record NC_065513.1, on the reverse strand, counting down.
TATATCATCCAGCAGAGCAAATGTTTAGCTGTCTTATGTTATGAAGATGTTCACAATAACTGTGCGGTAATACAATTACAAGCAGCTACACATAAGCTCTGCTACGGTTTTACCTGGCTCAAAATCAGGCGTGTAACATCCTGATCATGTGCACACACACACGTGTGTACCGTGCCTTTGTATTTAAGGATATCCAATATTAATATGATTGCAAAAAAAAAATACGAGTACTATTAAAATGTGGCCAAATTGTTACATGGATAGTCGGTGGTGTCTATAATGTGAATTCCTGAATATTAAATGTTCACCTGCAGTTTTCTGTGGTCCCAGTAATATTTGTCTGTGTACGAAGGTGGCACATCACATGACCTGGTTAAGCTATGTTTGAGACTGAGAATAAAACCACAAATATTGATATACTGACCATTTTGTGAAACTGTTTTATTCTGCAGGCAAAGTATTATTTACACAAATGTAGTTCTCCTACTGGTTTTGAAGTACTAAGAAGTATTCTAAGTAATCCCCTCTCACACACTTTTAAAGGACACTGTTATAAGACAGCCTATCCTTTTACATTTCATATATTTGCTTAATTATCTTGCTATGTCAAATTATTTGCTTTTATCAGTATATGTGGCAGTCATATTCTTATGTATTGTAATGAACTAACATCATGTTTCATAGATGTCTGTTTGAACTCTGAAAAGTTGAATATTCAAAACTACTTTATTTCCTCACATTTCACTGGTGTAAATGTTGTAGACTCCACACATGACGGTGCTTTTTGCAACAGCATTCATAAGTCCAACTCGTGAAATAAATTTATCATCGAACGGCAGGGAAAAGCAGTTTTGTATTTTTTAGTGATATTTTTATTTGTTTGTTTGTTTTTTTTGGTGGCAAAGATGTTACCAGTGTAATTACTGGCTGGCCCTGCTTTGCTGCAGTCTATAACAGACTGCCTCTTGATTCTTGGGGGCAGACAAAAATCACAGCATTCATGAGTCAAAAATAGAAAATTTGACAGAAAACGCAACACAAACAAACATGGATAACATGTAGAGTAGTGTTTCTCAAATGGGGGTACCCCTATAGGTACTTTGGAGTACTGCAGGGGGTACATGAGATTTTTTTCAAAAATGTTAATTTAAAAAATATCAGTCATACATGCTTCCTAAAATAATTATACTATACTAACTGGCTGGCTGAAACGAAATATCTGAAATGAGGATACATTATTGAAAAAAGTCTGAGAGCCCCTGATGTGAGTATTATGTGTTATTTTCTTGCTTTACAAAGTATGCTGTTCAACAGCTGCCTGATACATGACAAAGGCACAAGCAAAAAATGTCGAAATCACAATAACTCCTCAGGTTCGAATTGGAGAAGAACATCCATAGCTTTAATCTGCTTTGAGTGGAGCATCCTCTTGTTAAACTTCTCCTTATGTTTTGAGGTTATTCATTTACAGCAGTCTAATCTGCTTTTAGCAGTCTATCTCACATTGCCAGATAATAGCTTTGTCAGTACTGTAGCCTTTTGGGCCGAACAGAGATTTAAAGGTTCAGTGTGCAGGGTTTAGGTGGATATATTGGCAGTGAAGGAATTTAATATAAGTAAGTGTGTAAAATTACCTAAAAATAAGAATTGCCGTGTTTTTTCGTTACCTTCATTACAGAATGAGCAGTTTCTATCTACACAGGGAACGGGTCCTTGTCTACAGAGATGTAACACCACCATGTTTCTACAGTAGCCCAGAATGGACAAACCAAACACTGGCTCTAGACAGGGCCATCCAGCTCTCCATTGATGACATCCTTGATTTCAATGGTTCCTATCAAAACTGGTGGAAAAGCTGGCAGGTTTGCTCAATAGCACCAAGGTCCCAAGAATCCTGAATGAACCTGTTCAAGAACCAGAGCTCATTTGGTGGGAAAGGTCAATCAGTTGTACCCAGTATCATCCATGAGCAACAATTACCACACAATTACTATATTGTACCTTGTAAAATCTGAGCCTTTGTCCACACTGTATGTGTGTGAAATCATGCAACATGTTGTATTTCTATGATTAACCTAGTCACCTCACATCACGATGACCTTTCATCTGTTGTTGATACAGTGTATTATTCAAGTTTAGAGATGTGCACATTTTGTCTCTGATGTTGTTGACTGCTCCAAAGCTAAAAGCCACAACCTGTCAGTGAAGATTAACTGAGGACCTAATGAGATTGTTTGTGAGTTAATTGACTAAAGGTCGCTGTCTGGACTGGTCTCATCAAGCAAAGACACCGTTAAAGTCACAGGTTCTCAAAGAACTTTTTACTTGCTTATAATGTGACAATGCTGAAAAAAGTACTGTATTTACTAAATTAAACAAACAAGAAATGCCAGTGATATGCGCACTTTGACCTCATCATGACAACATAGAAAGTAGTGGGTAAAAATGTGTATATGTATTGGGAATCTGCTGTTACTTTAAGAACTTCATCTGAATTTAGCTCATGATTATACTATGCAGTGCATCACTCTGTTTGTTTGTCAAAAATAATTACGGCAGCTGATTATCTTAGGTAATCAGAGCATGTCTCAAATCAGGAAAAAGGAACGTCTGTTTGTGTCTGTGTGCGCATATGTGTGTGTCCGTGTGTTAGACTGTTGTCTTTTGGATCCTTTGCGAATCCCTTTCATGTGCACATCCCCAAAATCCCTCACAGCAGGAAGCAGAAACACACAGCAGAGGGGATAGTTCTTAGTAACATAATGCACACACACATAAACACACACACACACACACACACACACACACACACAAACACACACTGCATTGGTGCTGACACACACACACACAAACACACACTGCATTGGTGCTGGCCTTCAGCCACTTCCTTCCAAGCTAATCAGAGGAAAAGACAAAGTGCCAGAATATCAGATGTAGCACAAAAGGTGGATGACCTATTGGGATGGAAGGATCAATGTGTGTGTGTGTGTGTGTGTGTGTGTGTGTGTGTGTGTGTGTGTGTATGATATGATAATTTCACAGAGCATTACGTAAAGAAAAGGACAGGTATTAAATCTTTTGTCCTTATCATAGATTAAGGAGAAAAAAAAATCAAAGCAGTGGATTTTAGCTTCAGCCAAAACCAAGAGCTGATTATAGGGATACCCAGTTCCAGTACATTGCTTACAAGCTTTTTCAACCTTAAGGCTAATTTAATTATGGACTACATCAAAGAGTAACTGCACCCAGACAAATAATCTGGCTTGCACTGCCAACTAGTAGTCGTATGCTTCTTCCACACCCTGTGTAGCACTGTGAAGCTGGCTGTGACACCTGACCACACCTAGCTGTAATCCTACATGTTGTCAGAGTTTCAACAGACTTACAATATACCTTCCAACTTACAGAGGTCAGGGCAGGAATACTTTTGTAAAAGTTGTCTCACTACGTCATGCTCATCACACTGTTCACATTGTTTGAGGGCATGTGAGTAATATGTGTGAAAATGCTTTTTTAAATAGAGTTTAGTGATGCTCACTGCCACAGTGGTTAAATGCAACAGCCTTCTGACTGGAGGGAAGGCTAAGGATGGCATTTACACTTCAGGATACTAATGTCCTGTTTGTTGCTTTGACACACTGTGTGTAGGCTATGTAGTCAAAAAAGGAACTTGTAAAGCTATAATGACACGATGTAAGAAAAGTTAAAGAGGGGAAGGGCTAGGGATGTCAATGGTTTATCTCCTAGATTATTTTTAATACGTTATCAATGCATGCATGTCCGGTTTGGTGACCTCAGAATTGCATCTCCTCTTTTTGCAGACGATGTTGTTCTGTTGGCTTCATCACATCATGTCCTCCAGCATGCACTGGGGTGGTTTGCAGCTGAGTGTGAAGCGGTCGGGATGAGAGTCAGCACCTCCAATTCTAAAGCCATGGTTCTCTGCCGGGAAAATGGTGGATTGCCATCTTCGCATTGGGAGTGAGCTACTGCCCCAAGTGTGGGAGTTCAAGTATCTCTGGGTCTTGTTCACAAGTGAGGATAGAATAGAGCGTGAGATGGATCGGCGGTTTGGCGCAGCGTCTGCAGTGATGCAAGCACTGTGCCAGACCGTCGTGGTGAAGAGAGAGCTGAGCCGGAAGGCAAAGCTTTCAATTTACTAGTCCATCTACGTTCCCACCCTCACCTATGGTCATGAGCTATGGGTAATGTCCGAAAGAATGACATTGCGGATACAAGCAGCCAAAAACAGTTGCTGGGCTCAGCCCTAGAGAAAGGGTAAGGAGCTTGCACATCCGGAAGGAGCTCGGAGTAGAGCCGTTGCTCCTTCGTGTCAAAAGGGGTCAGTTGATGTGGTATGGGCATCTGATCAGGATGCCTCCTGGGTGTTGTGGGCACGCCGCTAGTAATGCCATCCCAACTCAACACCACTGCCTAGTGAGTAAAGGGCCCAATTTTTAGCTGCAAACCTGCTTAAGAATTTTTAATTATTATTATCAAAACGAAAATGAAACCAGGTAAGAACACTGCATTTTTGCCAACCTTCTGACACCCACTCAGACCTGATCTGCCTGTGGCGAGCCTGCCTCAACAGGGGATATCTTGTAATAAAGGCCTAAACACCCAATGGTGTTGAGGTGCACAACTGATGATGTGTCAGGGGTTGGCTCTGCTGGGTGGTCACAGCCGAAACACCTATGCTCTGGCACGAAGCGTGCTAAAACTCCAGGGATTGTAACACCAAGTCCTAACTGATGAATCTGTTAATGTTTGGTTCACAGGTAGCAGTTGCTGAGACACTTCAGTGCCTCTGAAGTTTCATTGTAAGTTATTAATAACATACCTGCATCTTACAGAGTTGTTTTTTTCTTTTTATCAAGATTTATTAGGCAATAACCTCTAAAGAAATGAAACATGGTCTGAACTGTTATGTGAGTTGGTCTATCCACAAGCTTCCCCAGTGAAGTGAGTTCTATATCATGTTCCTGAGAAGCTGATAAATGCATCACAGATGAATATCACCTCTATCTGCTCAAACGGAAAGAGAGTACCTCTCACTAGGGGGAAATTCTCACCTCAAATCGGTCCCTTGACTCTCTTTAAAGATACAAAATAAAAAGATCAGACTTCCTGGAACGTATATAGCATAGCTAAAATTAGACCCAACCTGTCCAGACATGGTATCAGCATATTTAAAATGTTTGCCACATGGCACACAATGTCTTCCCTCCAAGGAAATGAAGAAATTAAGGGGCTCAAATCACAGCAAAAGCAGTAATGGCTTCGTGATGATCTAAAATGAGAGGTTATGAGATATTTGCGAAGTCCCAAATACTGAAATAAGAGTGCTTTGATTTCTTTTCTGTTTGTGCAGTCAGTGAAAGAATCCCACTGTTGAAGGAAACTTTGCTTTTGCGTGGGGAGGTCAAAGAAATACCAAGGTCATAGTAGAAACCTGATGAGGTGCTGACAATGTGTTGACACTGTACTAACTGGTGTAGCACACATTTGGCTCTTACCTTGTTGGAGAGAAAACAGGAGGCGATGGGACAAAAAAGATTTGGGAGGGAGAGAGGGGAGACAGAAAAAGAGGAAACAATCATGTTAGATTTGTCTTATCCAATATCACGCCTACAGATTCAACAAATCAATCAGTTTATACATTTATTCACTGAACAAAACAAGCAACAAATAGACTGTATTCAAAACATGTTGTTGGCAAAACTGAAAACCACACACTCACAAACACACACAAACAGGTACACAAGTAAATGCAAATACAAATTAAGATGCATGTGACCATCTGTCACGATGATCTGAAGTCACTTCAGAATTTTGGAAAATTTGCATTGTATCATAATATGTAATTTCCCAGGCTGTCAGACTGTTACAGAGTGCTTCACAGGTGCACATAAAAAAACAATGCCATGAAATACTAGCCTGAGTGTCAGACTGAAGCTCCCAGAACCTTCAGTCTGACATGGCTTCCATTGAAGGCGATTTACAAGGGGGAGGGAATTTGATTTTTCCCTAACCAATCAGTAGAGATCAACGACTCACCCAGAATCTGACGTCATTAGTATCCATGCCTCGGGGGTGCCGAAAACAAGCGAGCATTGCCCGTTTAAAATGTCTCCGTCGTCGTGCAGGCCCAGCTGCATCGCCGTTAAATCCAGTTTAGCAGCTTCCTTAATTTGGTCCTCCATTAACGCGAGTAGTGGCGAAATACCTCGATAGCATCGTTAATGTGGTCTGTAGGATCTGTAGCGGTCGCCATTGTTGCTATCCTCACCAGTTACCCACCGGCGTACAGCTTGACATCAGCGTGGCGCTGATTGGCTAATCGCTAGACCCGCCCCCACCCCCGGCATTCATTGGTCCGTCCATCGTTTGGACGAGATAAATCGCAAATTCATTGCAGTATGCCAGACCAGAGATGCAAGCCTACTCAGTTGAGTGGGCGGGGTCTATGGTCTGGAACCAGGCTAATGACATACAGCAAGTATTTCAAAAATAGAGGTTAGGCGACAACACAAGAGACACATTTATATGTTATACATGTCTTTACTTTCTTCTCCATATGTAATGTTACAAAATCCGATGTTCATATTAGAATAGTCCAACATTTGTGACAAACTGATGTTAGCTTGTGACGGGTATCTTTAAGGTCATCTGCTCCAGGCACACTACTACAAGTGTTTCCATATCATACACTGCTAAATGTAGCAAAATGCTAATGTCATGGTAGAAAGTGGAAACACTGACCAATCAGAGCAGACTGGGCTTTTTTTGGGAGGGGGGTTAAATGGAACCCTCTCAGACAGAGGGTGAATATATGTGTTCCAGCACAGTTTGAGGAAAAACACAAAAGCACATAAACATGTTCTAGTAAAGCCAAAACTACAAGTATGAACCTAATAATGAGCCTAATGGGTCCCCTTGACCTTCTGTGATTAAGCTGACAGGGACCACAATCCTACCGAGAGTACATTCCTTCATAATTTGAATGCAAATAGAGCCAGATGGCATCTTTTGCCCAAATGGCCTCAACATGTTGATGCTATTCTAACTCATTATTGACCAGTCACTTCTTGCTGCATAGTCAAGATGTTCTCTGAGGTATTGTGTGGACTGAGTTCAGACTAAATATGTAAGTTATGTAAGCTTGTGTCCAATTAACTTAGAATGGAAAGTGATTTATTCTCACTTCAAAAAAGCAACTTATTTAAAGTTAAATCTGTTGATCGTGTCTGCTACTTTTTGTCCGTTCACAGGTTCGTACTCTTTAAACGGGCACTGTGTAGGAATTTCTCCCATCTAGTGTTGAGATCGTATATTGCATTCAAACAGATAGCGCACTCTAGCGCCTCACTGTTTCAAACACGTATTGCAACAACGGTAGCTGCTGTGTACCAAAAAGCTATGATAACATTGATGAAACCATGTCACCCGATACTACATGGAGTTTTCATTCAGGCTCCTACACAGACAAACGCAACGTGAGTTGACAAACCCCCTCCTCACCATGCTGGCTGTGTTTACAATGTAGGACTGTTGGGGCGGTTGTAAATCGAAACAAACCAATCAGGTCTTGTCTTTTGACAACTGACAAGTGGCTCAACCTCACACACCTCATCCCTCTCCTTGCAACACGGCGCTGGTCGCTAACAGCTGTTAGCCGCTGTTAGCTGTGATTCTCCTTCAGCAGCTCTCTCCACCTGGGAAAGGCTACCCCGATGTTGACCCTCGTTTTTTGAAATCGCCAGTCACATTGCCTTTTTGCCTTTTTTCAAATGCACCGGCACTTGTGACTAGCCTGCTTGCTGCTGCTTTTCATCACTCTACCTGCAGGCGGAAACCGGAAACCGACAAGTGAAAACGCGAAAGGCGACTCCGTATTTCTCAAGTATGTCCCTGTACGTACCTGTATTTTCAAGATGGTGGACGTACATGATGAGACACCGGTCGCAATGTATATGTACATGAGAATTTCAGAGCTTACGGACATACTTAGACACGCTGATGGAGGTAAACACACATGTACTAGGACACACTTTTGACTGCAAAATTTGTTTGTCTCAAAGAGCAACTGAAATTGTTACACATAGTGCCTTTAAGAGTGCTGCACACACAGTCAGTGCAATTATCCCACTGTTTCTCACTACACAGCTGGTGCACTTGGGGACTGGCACTGAAAAGTCTTGCTTAAGGGATCATCGACAGTAGCAGATGCAATATAAGGGAGCATTACTCATTCATTTTCCCAGTCTTGATATATGTAATGAATAGTTGCTGGTTGTCTCTCATTCACAGGTCTGCATCTCCGGCCCATCTGAGCCTCATCGCTTATCAAATGTACTGAGCTTTGTAGATGCAAAGGTGAGTGCTCACATAAAAGAGTGCAATATAACTACACAAACTCCTCTGACTCACTGAACCAGTCTTCTGTCCCTGCTGTCAGATCCTGAAAATATTTCCCTGCCTTTACTTAGCGTACTTTATATCATATGTTTAAAAGGAAAAGAAGTGGGCTGGGAACATGCTTCCTTTTTCCTCACAGTTACTTTCTCCTTGCCTCTCTCTGGTGAGTGCACCTTCAGGGAGAAGATGATGCAAAGAGTAATTCACTGCCTTTCTTCTTCTACTACCCCACTACACAAAAAGAACAGGGGATTAGAGGACAAATAGGCAATGTTACCATCAATAACAAAAGTACAAGAGACTTCTATAATTCAATAATTCAGCCACTTACTGTGGCACATAGCCATGATTAACATATGTTTATCCAGGAGTACACATTCTTTGAAAGAGATATTGCTTTGATGCAAGATAGGATAAAAAAACATCAAACAATCAGGCATGCTCCTTGATGTGAGAGTGGGGATGTGTGTCCAGGAGTGCTTGCGTATTCACTAAATCACTGCATCCTTTCAAGTAGTCAATCAGCTTAACATTGCTTGAACCCCTTGTCTTGTCATCGACTGTGGCTTTCGTTTCCAGCATATAGTATGTTGCGGATGAAAGGATGGATCAATGGTTTTCATGTGATTCTCGTGCAGCACAGATCACATGTGATGGCACGAAGCTGCTTGGAAAGTGGGTGGGTAGACAAACAAGAACTCATGGGGCATGGTGTGTACATGTTAGTGTGTGCCTTTTTATGTACTTGAGATGTACGTGCACATATTTTATCTCTGTGGGGTGAAGATGTTTAAGTACAGCACCTAATGTGTGCATTTAGTGTTTAATTAATGTATGTATGCAGTATGCAATCAGCCTTTGGAGAAAAGGAATACTGAGTGTGTCTGTATAATGCATGCATGTGTGCACACAGCACTATAATGTGGGTTGAAAGATGCTGGCTGCATGTTGTGCTGGTAGACATGAGGTCAGAATGACATCAGTGAAAAAGATACAGCCTGTCTCCTTATTTATCTGCCCTGTGTTTTTAGTCTCGCCTGCCATCTATTTTTCATGCTCATTGAAGTCTTCAGTACATTTATTTTTAAAATTTCCTTAGCAATGAATTGAAGAAATATTCCATTCCACTGGTTTCCTCATTTGCAAACTCAAAACCATTTTTTTTCCCACGTAATTGTCAATCTCCAAAAGAAGCGTCCATGAAATTAATTTGTGGGTGATTGTGATAAATGCAGGCCCTATCACATACAGGTAGAGATTGCTATGGAAACTGAATGACAACGACGCCAAGAGCCAGAAAGCTGAGCACGTACACCAACACCTGAATAGTAGAAAAACACACTTGATTAGTGCTCATAAGTTCAATGGTTGCGTTCAAATGTATTTTTACCCACTGTGTGACACAATAAGGCAATTTGCTTAAGGAGCTGGTCTTTATGGTATGCCTTGTGTTAGGCATTTACACCTGGACACAGCTGTGTTCTGGCATGGGTACATGGCCATAGTAATCTGATACAATAACCCCGTTTCCACCAAACACATTCGGTATGGTACCTTTGGAAGCAAAAACAACCCTTCAGACATGGTACCTAGACCCTAGTGTTTCCACCACAAACAGTACTCTTCCATGTTGGCAGGGTTGTTGTCACTCACTGCTCCGTCCAGCACTCACTGTGTTTCCTCATTACCAGTGACACAGAGGTCTGCACCTCGTTAATCGTCCACAGAACGAGACTGCACACTGACATTTTCAGAACAAAATAAAACAGGCTGCAGAAAGAGTCTCTCTCCATGGAATATTTAATAATAGCAGGTTTGTGCATTTAGTCCTTCTAAGGCAAGATCGGGGGTTAAGTGTTGCAGGAGCCCACAGGAACTATACTCCACAACACTTTTTCTTTCCCCAAAAAAGGACTGGAATATATGCAGTTCACATAATCTGGTTGAAATTAATATATATAAACACTTGAAGATCCACTCATTACTAAGTGTATGTCATATAAAAACAAAAGTGATGGTCAGATTTGTCACAGTGATATTCAAGGTTTGTTGATTTATTCACGTCGTCAACTCATGCATAAAGTAATATTACAAGTTAACGTTCCACCTTAAAAGTTGCCGGCAGTAGGCCCACTGATTTAAGTTATTTTTTTCTCCGACTTCAGCTGCTGCAAGAGGCAGCAAAACATCCTTTCATTTTATAATTAGAGTCTACTAATAAAACTCTCCATGGTATGAACAGTGCTTACATGAGCCTCAAAACCAGCCACAACTCAGCCCTGAGCAGAGTGAGAATCAGGTATTGACCAATCAATAGACTGAAGTGTTCACAGCTGTGTGCTAGATACCCCAACAGTTGGGGTACCAAAAATGGGGATGGTACAGAACGGTTCCATTGGAACCATCCCCAACTTTTCACAATGGGAACGGAAAAAAGCGATATGACTGAACTGTACTGCATCGTGCTTCTTGGTGGAAACAGGACTTTACATTAGTAATGGCTTATTGTATTACATTAGAAGTTCACATATATAAAAGCAACTGTAAATGCCTACTGGTTAGAGTGTGCATACATACAGTATCTTTGTGCATTAGCATTGTAATGCACTCTATGTGTGCTCTCTTGGGTGGTGCTTGTACTGATACATATCCGCACTTGTGTGCTGTGTATTTCTTTTTCTTCCTGTTTACGTGGGAATGCAGCCATAAATTTGCATCTCTTATATGAAAGGCAGACAGGCACAGCACATCACACTTTGCAACAGAAATCGATTTATCTCTCCGGCAAATACATCAGGAGAGGCAATCCAAGCCAACAAAAACTCATCAAGAGGGGGAGCAAAACAGGAAATAAGATAGCAAAGTTACTGAAAACTTAAATCTGGCGTGTTGATCCCATCCCACCTTCTGCCCCCATCAGAGGGCTAAAATCACTTCTAGTGTGTGTGTGTGTTTGTGGGAGGGGTGTTCAAACCTACTTTGGCAGTGTTATCTTTAAAAAAAAAAAAAAAAAGGCCTGTGGAGATAACACATAAAAACACATATACAAAACTTAAAAAAAACGCTAACAGTTGATGGATTTTAAATGATTTCATTATAACTCGCTCTGGCTTCTGAGTAAACACGATCTCTTGATGAGTTTACTGTCTGTTGCCACTCAAAGCGATACGCTGGCGACTTGAAGTACTTGAGAGCGGTGGAGGGAGGAAAAAGAGAAAGGACGAAAGACAAGAAGATGAAGGACAAGAAAGAGAGACACTTGATAAGTTGCCGAACCTCTTCCCCGTCCACTAACAACAAAGGGTGACAATGAGTGAAAAAGGGAAAAAATAAAAGGGATATTAGCCCTGAGCAGAGTGATAAGAGAGGGATGTAAGCGGCTTCCTCTTATCAGTCCAGACAGAAACAAACCCAGTCCATTCCAGCTCACAGCCAAAAGACAGAAAAAAGCCCAAAGACACACATAGATATACATGCGTGCACGCACACACACATACAGTTTTACTCCCCTAGTCATACAAAACATTCACAGTATCAGTAGTGGAATAAAAGAGCATTTGTTTGAGCTGAGTAAGCAAATAAACTTTTTTTCCTCTTCAAAATGAGCGTTTGACAAGGAGCCCCCTCAGAAGAACCATGAAAACAACTAAAATACATTTGCTTCATGCTATTTTGAAAAGATTGTTTACTGTGTTTGATATTAGTTCCACTGTGATATGACTAGCATGACTGCAAAATTGGATGTGGATTCAGAGCAGCGGTGCCTCAGTGACCAGTGGAATCTGCAGTCAGGGCCTTGCAGACTGCCCATCAGACATACAGTACATAACGTTTGCACACAGAGGGGAGAGGAAAAAAAGAAAGAGAAAGAGCAGAGTATCATGTGTAATGTTAGATCAGAAGGATTCGGTATTGATCATTTTAGTCTGGCAGTGCCTCAGGTGTAAAGTTAAGATGAACAGGATCAATGCACTGTCGAGATGAAATGGCCAGGGATGCAACCATTTATCCAATACATACACTATCTCTGTCTCCCTCACGGAGCTGAATACTCGAGGAGCTACGAATATATGTAAGGGAAATACAACGATAATAATGACTTTTTCATCAAAGTGTTTTTGCGTCTGAGTTATGTTCAAGTACGCCAATTACATTTAACTGTATTATTATGTTCTTTAAACATTACTTACTCCTGAAGGGTCAATTTAATCTGCTAAGGAATCAGCAATAGCTTATTATTATAATTTTTAGATCTGATGTAGAGGCAATCAACTTGATAACAGACTCAAAAGCAGTCTAATGACACATAACAGTATTCAATATAGCTATATTTGAAAAATTACCCAGCTCTACAACATCTAGTTTCCACAAGTGGCTCTCAATGGATCCTTGTTTTCAAACTTACATACAAGGGGCCCTATATGATGTATTTCATAGTATAAATAAGAAAACTACATTAACCATCTTGCAGCTGTATGCCTCGGCAAACCAGTCGACATACTCTTAACAGCTTACATCCATGTCTGTCTAGACTCATATGAAGCCATGACTGTAGACAATGTGTCAAATATGGATGTTGCTGCAAAGAAGCTACAAATTCTAAAACTCATGTCACCAAAGCAAATGTTTCTACTTCTGTTCCTGAGATATGACATCAAATATTGGCCAGAAAAGTGTTTTTGCAGAACATTATGACGTCAAAGTGAAGCTGACCTTTGACCTTTAAGATATAAATGCCATCACTTCCATAATTTTATCCTTTTAGACATTTGTGTAATATTTTGTCATTAAGTTATGGCCAAAAACATTTTTTGTGGGGTCGCAGTGACCTTGACCTTTGACAACTAGATTCTAATCAGTTCACCTCTGAGTCCAAGTGGACGTCTGTGCCAAATTTAAAGAAATTCCCTCAAATTTTCCTTTAGATATCGCATTCACAAGAATGAGAAGAACGAGGTCACAGTGACCTTGACCTTTAATCACAAATACTAAATCAATTTTGGGTCCAAGTGGACATTTGTGCTAAATTTGAATAAATTCACTCAAATTTCCCTTTAGATATCGCATTCACAAGAATGAGAAGAACGAGGTCACAGTGACCTTGACCTTTGACCACAAATACTAAATCAATTTTGGGTCCAAGTAGACATTTGTGCTAAATTTGAATAAATTCCCTCAAATTTCCCTTGAGATATCGCATTCACAAGAATGAGAAGAACAAGGTCACAGTGACCTTGACCTTTGACCACAATAATCAAATCAGGTTATCATTAAGTTTGAGTGGCTGTTTGTGCCAAATTTGAAGAAATTCTCTCAAGGCTTTCTTTAGATATCGCCTCCACCAGAATGTGATGGACAGATGGATGGGCGGATGTAGGTACAGACATACCAACATACGGAGGGATAGACAACTCGAAAACATAATCCCTCTGGCCACAGCTGTGGGTGACGTAGAGGCATAATTAGTAGGGGTGGGGAGAAAAATCGATATAGTATAGTATCACAATATTTTTGTGTGGCGATATCTTATCATCATACAGTGCCAAGTATTTATTTTGTTATGATATAAAGTATTAGTGTTACAAATACAAATAAACTTTAGGTAGCCTATAAGAATAATCAACTGCTTTTTAAGTCCACTAGAAAGATTTTGCTGCAAAAAAAAGGCTAGAGTGGGATGAACAGACTAAAAACTTTATTTTCTTAGATAAAACAGATGCTGACAAAGTTTTCCTTTGGGGATATCATTTACAGTTAAAAAAGGTAATACCTTGCAATAATATATTTTAATGTAGCATTCAGCATATTGCTACATATTTAAAATCACATATTGTATCGTGACTTAAGTATCGCGATAATATTGTATCGTGGATCCTCTGGTGATTCCCATCACTTATAGTAAGTATGCTTTCCCACAACCCATGAACTAAAATCAATCCAACTGACCCACAGTATCACCGGAGGGTTAAAGTATTTGTGCAATTCCTGTCTATCAGTATTCTAAAGTAGGAGAAATCTCTGGTATGTTAATGGTTACAATCATATAAATATAAAACAGTATGAGGCATTTAACTGCATGAAGCCATTTGTCTAACCTAACCTGGTTTTATCGCAGGGACCTCGGGTGCCTTTCAGCAACAATCCAGTGCCAACAACAGTTTGAACTACACTGCACTTTCCACACAGTTTGGTATCTAGCCTTTGTTTTTCTGTGACTTACCTCTGCTATTGCACTAAGCCTTTAAACCCAGTAAGGCAGATACTGAATGGTTCACTGATGAACAATCTGTCAGGGTCAATCAGACTGGGCTTGGTTTGATTATCATCACAGGAGCCACTGGCTATCAGTGTCAGAGTCCTAATTGTGGCGGAGTAAAGGTTTTCAAGCCACAACTGCACACTTTAATATAAATGGAGCTTTAAATGTCACAATCAGGTATTGAAAATCGTATCGCCATGGGCAACATGTGTAATTGCGGTGTAGCAAAGAGCATTTTCTATCCCTGTACATGTCTCAACTTTGAATGAGCGGTACACCATTATCCATCTGTAAATGTTCAATCACGTAAATTATCTTTATCAGTGTCTGTTCTTGGAGTGGGCAGAGTTTAAACCAGAACTGGGTATGACATAACCGGAAGATAACTGTTTTAAACCTGAAATTAATATGGGTTTGCTATATTTAACAGGACAATCTCAGCATGAGCTTTGGATCCATTTGATCATAAGTGAGATTGAACACATCTAGACAAATGGGGATCTTCCTTTCTTACTAGTACAGATATTAACACATTTTACTTGTATGACACTTGTTCTTGTATAAAGAGCATTATTCGTATTTGATACCTGTTCATCTGAGTATTCAGCTCAAACCTTATTTGTCCTCATTGTCAATACATTCACAGGAATATGTCTACCAAAGAGAGAATCCTTGACCCATCTGTGAACAAAGGGAAAGCCTGGCAGCAAAATTCAAAAGACGATTATAGCTTTGACTCCCAATTTGTCTTTAAACACAAAGACTAAAAAGAGGCAGCTAAACACTAGTCGTAAATGCATTCTGGTGGTGTAGTTTACATTAATAATATTTGCACTCTCAGGGATACAACAGGCCCAATTCCAGATAGCTCAAATGATTATTTTTCATCTAACTAATCTATCATCCAACTATTCATCTGTAAATGTTTACCAACCTTTTGAAAATGTTACTGATCATGCATTTGCTTTCCCAAACAGGCAGTACATAAATGTCAGGGGAAGGTGTTATTAAACAAACAAACCAAAACACAGGTTTTTTTTTGTTTTGTTTTTTTTTGTTTTACTGTGCCTGTAGCCTTTCTTTTTTAATCTCATATCACACAAATCATGAAATGACAAACTAAAAGGCATTGGAGCAAGGAATGGCACATACAGCAATGGCTCAGTTTGATCAGTCGTCAATATTAGGACAGTTATTTCTGAAAGGAGATACAATTTGCAAAAGGAAGTAAGAGAGACATGCATGTGTGCGCATCCTCGAATGACAATACACACGGGGCTGGAATTTTGTATATGAATGTACGCAAGCGTGCCTGTATTTGCATATGGATGTGCATGTGTGTGCATATTTTGATGCGGTGCACTTGGCAGCCGTAGCTAGCTCTGATTCTGTGTGTTAATCTCTTTTGAGTGGGGGTTAATAGCACAGAAGGCTGAATGACAGACCCATCCAACATTCAATGGTTGTTTGGCTGCAAAAGTGTATTTCTTGCCCAAATAAGCTTTTCACAAGCCAAATCATGCAATGACAACTTGCTTTATCATCGTATCCATTGTCAGCGAGGAGCCAACTGCGTCATATAGGATGAGGCTGGCATGGAGATTCAAAGCAGCTGCAACAGTTGGGATTTGAATGAGCCAAATTAATGGCTGAGCAGCGCTGCTTCTGCTGTAAGATTGTCACAGAGATGAGCATGAAGGAAATCATGAGAGCTGGTTTACTCATAAGTGGGTACGTTTCAGGAGACCAGAACGTTTTATGGCAAAGAATTTAAAGGAATAGTTCACCCACAAAATGAAAAAAAAAAAAAAATTCCTCTTACCTGTAGTGCTGTTTATCAGTCAAGATTGTTTTGATGTGAGTTGCCGGGTGTTGGAGATATCAGCTGCAGAGACGTCTGCCTTCTCTCAAATAAAATAAAACTAGATGGCACTCAGCTTGTGGTGCTCGGAGTGCCAAAAAATACATTTGAAAAACTCAACAGCAATGTTCTCTTGCCAGAGATCATGACCCGGTCACTAAAGATAATCCACAGACTTTGTTGTGAGCAGTTTCATGTAGGAACTATTTTCTCTCTACCAAACTACACCCACCAACTATATCACAGCGCAGAAGGAGGCGAGGATCTACAAATGGACGAGAAGCTCATGCTCATGAAAGCGTGAAATGAAAACATCAATGGCGACCTCCCTGGCTGAGCTATAACATTAGCTAGCTCAGTGTTGCTAGGTGAGCTAGCAGCATTTGGAAGCTTCCTCCTGCGAGTTGGTTGGCGGGTGAAGTTCGGTAGAAGGAAAATAGCTCCTATATGAAACTTCTCAAAACAAAGGTCCGTGATTTCTGGAAAGAGACGTTGTTGACTTATTCAAATGTATGTTTTTGGCACTTTGAGTGCCATCTCGTTCGATTGTACTTGACAGAAGACACAGCTCTCTACGTCCGATATATTGCCAAAAATCAGCAACTCACACCAAAACAATCTAGCATAATAAACAGCACTACAGGTAAGAAGAATAATATGTATTTTTGATTTTGGGGTGAACTGTCCCTTTAATGAAGCCTGATTAAGAAGGACAGAGATAAGCAGTGCAACTCAATAACTGTGTATGACATCCTATTCTGGAGATTCTCCGTGGCGAGACATTAGTGTGAAGATTCTATTGGGTACTGGATCCTAAACAAGAAACTGTGCTTCCCTAAATTAATCTGTCATGTTCTGTGCCAAAAGTCACACAAAGTGCATTCGAAGAGAGACAGTCTGTCGAGTCTAAAAAAGAGTTCAGCATATCTCCTATGACTTTGGTCTCCTAGGAGATGGAGCCAGCCCACACTTAACGGGAAAATTGCACTGACCAGTCATCCCTAGGAGACAGAGAGATGAATTATAGCTCTGAAACAGACTGGCCATGACGCTCTGCTTTTAGGTTTGCAAATGACTCAAATGTGACCTGAGGCAACACTGTGTCATATTACCTTTGGCCTAAAAGAGGAAAAATCCTTCACAATGAACACTGGTATTTTGTATGATGTGTATGGAGACAATCTACAAAGACATAAACCTACACAGCAGACAGATGGTTTAAATAGTGTTGCTGCTGGATTCTGCAAATGAGAAGCTCCCAACCATTGTCATAACCTTACTGTCATCTTCTGACACTATTCATTTGATCGATAATGTTTAACTTGAAATGTAAAAATAAGAAAAGTGGTGCTGACTGTGATTAAGAGTATTTAATTATTGTAGGCTGAGGCAGTTAGAGAGGGCAGGGGAAATCTGTGCCTCACAATGTTTTTTTCCTCATCTTAAAAGGCCCTGCAAATGGGCTATATTAAGGCAACAGGGGACAGATGAAGGGAGCGAGTGGGCACACACACCAGTGTCAGCCACTGTCCGGCTTTTATTAACCAGCTGTGCTAGACATCCCAATCACTATCTGCAAGACAATGCTAAGTCAAATGAGCCCATCAACCCAACTGGCCCTGTGCCCATTACTCTCAGCCCCCACTGTCAGGCTGGTGTTAAGTGCTCATTAAGCCCAAAGAAAAATGCCATAAGAGAAAATGAAAATGCTCCCCTGTGATTCCCCCTATTCACAATTTCAAAAAGCAGTGAGTAAATAGTAGTAGGTCGCTAGTGTAGCAACTCAATTAGTGGCTCTGTATGTGTGTGTGCACTTAGTGCATGCATGTTTGGTTCCTGAACAGACTGCCAAGTTGTAGGGGATGAGCTGTAACGTCAGGCTGGATTGCTTCTCAATAGGAACACATTTTCAGTCTTGAAACATGCTGTGTACCTGAGCAGTGTTTGCTTTAATCAGTGTTTAATCACTGTTCTTGTATCTTCTTTTAAAAACACATCATGTTCATCTCTCACAATGGAGTCAGAAGTGCTGCAGCAGCTGTATTCCGAAACCCCAGTATCCACCAAGTAGAGTTTTGACCCTAATATCCTGAGTGATTAAACACATGCTGCTATATTTGTTAAACGACCCACTTCAAACTTTCAGAACCAAGCTATTAATTACCTTTCTTGTACCTCATTTTAATGACTTTAACTCTATGAATGCTGGTAAAATGGATGAGAACACAGTTTCTAACTTTTATCTACATGTATCTGGATCTAACCATAAGGTGGACGACATGACAGCTCCCCAAATGTGAAGCAAAAGTACCTCGATTGCCCCCTCTATGTTAATAAATGGGAAATGGGCAAAACTAAACTATCAAAGTACACGTCAAATTAACAAATTAACTGGTTTCTGTCATTTTAGGTAGTTCTTATCACACTGCTGTATTTCAAGTGTTTGTATGTAAAACTCTCCACAGTATGAACAGTGGTTACATGAGCCTCAAAACCAGCCACAACTCAGCCCTGAGCAGAGTGACCGTCTTCTATTGACCAATCAACAGACTGCAGTGTTCACAGCTCCACCTTTTAGTACCAGATCTGAGTGCTAGGTACCCCAACAGAGGGGGGACCAAAAATTAGGACAATACAAATCGGTCCCATTGGTACCATCTGCAATTTTTCACAGTGGAAACGGAAATAAAGCATATTGAACTGAATGGTACCGTACTGCTTGGCGAAAACGGGGCTACTGTCGCTGTTTTCAATTGGTCAGAAGGCGGGAATTTGTGGACATTGCTGCTGCGCAAACTCTGGCTCCAAATTACATCATCAGTGTAAGATAGCAGTGGCCGTATCCAGGATAATTAGGCTTAATTGTTGTAAAGTGGGAAGAAGTGAATACGTGTCATCCATCTTTATATACAGCTATTGGATCTGATGGTATTTATGTAATCTACAGTATTTAGTCTCAACGTGTGATTTCTTATGACTTTCATAAACATTACTGAGTAACAAAAAGACGTGGTCCAAACAGGAAACTTGAATGTGATGGACATGATCAGCCGCTACTTCTACAAGTCATACATGTTTTGTGTTTTAAGTTAGGCCTACTTAGGAACTAGTGTCTGAAAGCTTATTGGTTTACCCACCAAGTGCCTGAGCTTAGCTCAGTATTTCTCAACAAACAACATTAAAGAAAGGCAGAGAAAACAAACATTCACACACACAAAGATGCATTCAAAGAGATGCACAGCCCTGCATACATATACACACACAGTCATGTGTGTATTGGTACGCACTCTGTTCCATTGTGGTTTGACAGAACTGGGACAACCAATTGTGAAGTTAAAAGACCCCATAAGGCACAGTGTCTACCACCCCATGTTTAGTGCTGGCGGCTGAGCCAGGGCATGCTCTAAGTAATGATGGCAGCATGTGGCTCACAAGGGGGTGCTTTTAGCTGCTGGAACGTCTGCAGTGCAGTGGTTTGTCCTGCCGTACAAACATTTAGAAGTATTAACACGCAGCATATAGATGCAAACTTGTAGATTTCAGAAATCAGTGCGGTGTCAACTTCTGTTTTTTTTTTAAGTGTAAGCAAACATCCTTATGTGCACTCTATAAATATGCAGACACACACATAGCTGTATAAACATATAGACACACGACAAACAATGCTGCATTGTTTGCATAATTATAGAGACACATTGAGTTTCAGAGAAAAAAATACTTTGTTATTGTAATGCTGTATGTGCATCTGAGTGTGTGTGTGTGTGTGTGTGTGTGCGTGCGTGCGTGCGTGCGTGCGTGCGTGCTGGAAATGGAGAAAGAGATCTCTGTCAGTGTATAATTGTGTTTTCCATTATGTACCCTGTGTTCGATGCTTCTGTGCTATTAATGGTATTAAACATTCAGTTTTTCCCCCTCTATGGCTCAAAGTAGCAATTAGCTGCACTTTAGAGGAGATCACAAAAATTCAAGTACTCCTACATAAAGGGATGGGTGGGCCCGAGGCACATTAAGTAACTGTGAAAGAGTGAAAATTAAAATAAAGTTGATGTATCCTTACAGTATGTGCAAGATTAAGAGCTTTATGTCTGAAGATGGAAATGATCATTTGTTCAATGCAAATACAACACATGCATTTATAGAAATGAATGGTGAAATGTAATTATAGTACAAAGTATCTCATTTCCCGAAGACATTATGAGTCACTACACCAGACAGTAGACTTCCTGCAGACACTGTTTACGCATATAAGACAACAAAGTTTGCATCTCAAGGTTCTATTTTTATGAATCAGCAACGTACATCACAGACTCACAAGGCATGGCATCAGAATATCTATGTATGTGTCCAGTCAGGTGTGCAGCCACTTTGCCGCATTGCATTCAGAATGCACATTTCTAAATTTTCAAACACAGGGTGAGACGGTAGTGGGAACACATTATCAGGTGTGGTAGCAGCTGGTATCAGTCGCTCACAAAGTTGCACTGCACTGCTTGACCACTGCTGACACACCCCCTCCTGTACTGCTCCTCTGCAGGCAATCAAGTTCACAGCATGTCACCAAAACAGCAAATGAGCACAGTTTAGGGTAAAAAAAAAGCTGTGCACCATGACAATAATACACCTTTGCAGGTACAAAGCCCTGCCATGCGCTGTGTGCTATTACCAGGAATGCTATGTATCCACTTTGTAGTTAAAGGTCCCGTGGAATGGCTTTGAGATTGTAATTCCCTGTCATGGTTTGATGTGTTTCTGCATGAAATGGAGTATTGGTGGGTGGGAAAAGTGGCAGGAAGGGCAAAGACTGCAAAGTGGACACTGATTTTAACTCTCATTCTGTAGAGTAGTGCAGGAATGAGTCCTAAAACCCAGAAATGAGTTTGCATTTTACCTCTCCTGGTTCCCTCGTCTCAAAGTCAATGGGTTTTTAAAAAAAAAATTTGGTTAGATGCTTGAAATAAGTAGGGGTTGGAAACGCCAGAGGACTCACAATGTTGTCTGTTTCAGCTACAGTCCCCTAATGTTGTGCTGCATTTGCAGGAGGTCTGCAATGTTTGCTTGTGCAGCTCTACTTTGGAGAACATGAGACAGCAGGTGCCAGTCCTCTGTGAGATAATGTGCCGTTACAGTCACATATGAACCACCTGCTTGATGTTTATAATAAAAGATCAATACTTGGCGTCCATGTATCAATACAATATCGCCTCGCAAAATAACGCTACACCTTGCTGTATCAAATTTTTCCCCCTTCCCTAGAAATAAGGCCTGTGGTTGCCTGGAAGTTTAATAGACTGACATTTTGTTCTACAACATAAAATATGTCAGTAAATACCCAACCCGTGAATTTTGAAGTTTTTACATATCTTAAGAAAGGCAGTTGCTAACAAGTGGCTTAATGAGACTACAGAACATTGTCACACTGAACACGGCTTTACAGCCTTGTTTTGGTGGCAACGTTGAAGTCATGCAACTGTGGTGATGTTCGTCTATAATCTTTCTTTATCTTTTCACTCCTGGTGATCGGATTTACGCTTAAAAAAATCATAAATGTTGTGTTCATTTGTAGAGCTATCTTGCTAAACAAAACTTGTGTTTGTCACAGAGTTTATTTTCTGCAATAATTCAAACTCCATTGGAAAAATCCAGTTTGACTTTTGTCAAGGGAACCAGGATGATGTTTACTTCCATACTGGCCTACAAAGAATATCATCCCGGCAGTACTTTATCGACAGATCACTAGCATCCTTTGTTCTCCCTAGGAGAGACTGGCTGTTTCATTTTAAACATTTCATGTGCACTATCATTTCAGTTTAGAGATGGCTGCTTTAAATGAAAGATCCCCTTTAAACAAAACAAAACAAACAATTCAGCTTGTTTTCAGCATGCTGCTCGTCTTGTGAATTCCTGTTGCACTTTAGCAGTATACGGCACTAACCTTGATATGCTGATGAGAGCAGCAAGGTTTTGCCTGCAGTTGTATTTTTAGCGACTAAATGGCTCATCTGACGCTGTGAAAAGTTCAGAGGCGGCGCTGAGGTCAAGGACATATTTAATTGTTGAAAGAAGCGTAGGAGTCTAACACACCATTTTAGCTCCTGCCATTTAATCTGAGCCAAACATAGTTGTAGAAAATTAAACTTCTCATGGCAGGTGAGAGGTCAAGAGTAATGTAGCATGGTTGAATATGCAGTAAGAGAGAGGTCACTGCTGTTGTTCTGAAAGAAGCACCTATAGAGAAACTGTTAAAACGGGTGGCCATGATACACAGAAAGCATTTGCATGTCTCTCTTTTGAAGAGCAAATTAAACCTTTGCACGACACAAACACGACCTTGGGCATATGCAGACTTGTCTGGATTCAAGTAAACGCACAAGAAGCCAAGTGGTAGCATATGCAATATATCATATAGCCTCCTCATGCACATGATTTTCCAGAGCAACCTCTGCTCATCTCTGTTCTGAGTCAACATTTATCTGACAAAGGTGGCAGGACAGTCTGAGATGATAACACCAGGGTGGCAAGATAAGGAGAGTGGAGGATACAGTGTGTCCTGATCTAACACACATACAGAGTTGCAGAAATCTCACATTTGACTATACTACCTAACAGCACTGCATTCACCTGCTACATTTTCAGAAAAATAAACCACAAAACATAACCAAACATGGATGTCATAAAAAAGAACAATGTAAATTTGGTCTCGTGAGTCGGAGGGTCTCACAGCACACGGGCACACACTGCAAAGCGAGTGTCAGCTACACACAGAGCAGCCTGCAGTCAACTTTTTTACAAGTGGGATAAAATCTGTAAAAACAGTGGTGTCATGCTTGAACATGGTTGTACAAGTTGACAGACAGAAGCAGAGAAACCTTTTGGGAGCTCAGCAGCACTGAAGGGAGGGAGTTAATATATGGAGCAGACAAAGACGAGCATTCCTGCTCTACATTTGTGTCTGACTTGAGTAAAAAGTGTTTCCTTGAATACAGATATCGGTCAATAGTATTTTAGCACACTGAGCAAGTTTAGACTCCATACTAAGTTGGCAAACTACTACACCATCAAGAGACTGAAGAGGCATGTATACTAGAGGAAACTAATCAAGCTGCCAGTTCAGTGGAAGCTCTCTGGTGTTTGTGACACTATGAATGAAGGGTTGTGCATGTATCTATTTGCAAGACTGTTGATGGGAATGGAGGTAGACCCCATTATTTAAACTCAGTAATGGGTCACTGACTGTTGCACAATTGACAT
Source organism: Epinephelus moara (assembly GCF_006386435.1). Classification (NCBI taxonomy): domain Eukaryota; kingdom Metazoa; phylum Chordata; class Actinopteri; order Perciformes; family Serranidae; genus Epinephelus; species Epinephelus moara. Next base: position 26,315,413 of record NC_065513.1, on the reverse strand, counting down.
AGGATTCTGTGCATGCAATTATTTGTGTCTGTATCACTGTATTCATTGGTTCTTACATTGGTTTATGTTCATTAACAACCTCATGAACTGGGACCTTCTCTACCAATGAGGGGGACCATCAGTATTCCGATGGTGTGCTTTGCATCCTCTCTCTCCGTCTCTCTCTTACACCTCTCCTCATCTGTTTTCCGATCCTAACACCGTGCAGAGGAAATCACTTCAGACAACCGAGTCAGAACAATTTGCATATAGCCTATCAAAGAGGTCTTACCATTGCATTGCTCATTCATATTCATGAGGTCATGGCCAGGCGGGTGCCCTCATTGGCCCTGTCAAGGCTCAAAACCCGCCTCTGTGATCAGAGCTAACAGCTATTGGATGGCTCTTCATTAGCAACCACATCCCTGTTGACCCAGTTGCCAACGGTTACAGATTCTTTTTCTGATTGCACGTGCGGTGTGATTCAGGGCCAAAAAACTCAAAGTGGTTTGAAATGAGGTGCTCTTGATCTAAACTGCAAGGCACTTCAGCAGTATTATCAGTGAGATCATCTCGTACAATATACACGAGGTGTTCCTTGTTTCTGGAGCTCATTATTTTCACAGAGCCTATTAATTTTAACACGCAGTGTCTGCTTTTTTTTATTTTATTTTTTTTTATAAAATAAGTTGAGGGGTTAGATCAAATGTTTGGGTGACTCTGCCAAAGTCATCAGAACAGTTGTTGCTCTGACCATCTTCAGCATTCAATAACACAGAGATCATGAGTGACTGAATGCACTTATTGACTCTTAATTCACAATTAGAATCAGAGAGGGTAGACAGGAATCCAAGCTGTCCCTTTTGTTGGACTTTGGTTCAAAAACCTGTAACATTCTGAGCATTAAAATGCTTGGTAACACTTTATATAAAGGTAGAAGTGTAGACCATATTGTGTTATTAAGGGAGAATGATAATTCTTTTGGTACTACCACCTCATAAGGGTCATACTAAGGGCTTGGGGTAGAGCTGCTGCTCCTTCACGTCGAAAGGGGTCAGTTGAAGTGGTTCGGGTAGGGATCAGGATGCCTGCTGGGCGCCTCCCGTTAGAGGTGTTACGGGCACATCCCACTGGTAGGAGGTACCGTGGTAGACCCAGAAAACACTGGAGGGATTACATTATCTCATCTGGCCTGGGAACGCCTTGGGGTCTCCCAGGAGGAGCTGGAAAGTGTTGCTTGGGAGATGGACGTCTGGGATGCTTTGCTTGGCCTGCTGTCCATATGACCCAGCCCCGGATAAGCACATAAAAGGATGGATGAGTTAGAAAGACTTAGTTTAGAGTTATTTGGACACAATTAAATGTTTTGTGTTTTGTCGCCTAAGAATAGACCATATTGTGTTCTTAAGGGAGAATGCCTATTCTTGTGGTACTACCACCTTATAAGGGCCATACTAGAGCTGGGTATTAATACTTGAAACCTTTAAAGTACTGAACAAAATAACCCAGAACCAAGTTGTATCAAAACTTCCACCGTCAAACAATACTTGCGTTAGATGCGTTATTACCCAAATCGAGAAAAAAAATGACTATTTGCTCGCAGCCAATCACCGCAAATGTTCTTCATTTAATATGACACGTAATTGGTCCACGACCACAGCAGCTACAACCCATAAAGTTTGCAGGGAGGTAAAGTCAAGCGCAATGTATTTGACATGATTGGGGGTGTCACTTTATGGGTACTGGTATTGGAAATGGTATCGCAATGTTTTTTTGTTTTTTTTTAAAGATATTTTTTTGGGCATTGGGCATTTTGCCTTTATAGATAGGATAGTCAAGTGTGAAAGGGGGAGAGAGAGTGAGAGAGGGGGGATGACATGCAGCAAAGGGCCACAGGCTGGATTCGAATCCAGGCCGCTGCGGCAACAGCCTTGTACATGGGGCGCCTGCTCTGCCACTAAGCCACCGACGATTTTCTTCGTCAATCCAACGACAGCCATGAAAAACACCTGCAATGCCACCTCCATTTAGCACACGCCAACAAGGGCAACTTCAGCTGCTGTTCGTAGACACAGCTGCTTATTCTCAATAAATCACAGCTGCTGTTGATACAATATAACTGCAACACTAACTGAAATGCCGGTCGAAGGTCATCTGACTGAAACGTGTTATGAAAGGATGGTAGTTGACATTGTGCGGGGGTTTATTTCTTTGTTAACTACAGGAAAACACGTGGCAATGATAGATTGGGAGCTATAACTTGTGTCATCTCTTGCGAATACAGTAAAGTTTGTGTTTACAGTGTTGTATGCACTACAGGCGCTTGCGTATTGTTTGATCTTGAACATTAAAAAGGGAAAAATGCCAGCACTCACAAATGTCCTTTTGGTAAATTTAATAAACCAACAGGCTTGCCTGTGAGTTGGCACTACATTGTATGGCGGAAGTGTAAAGTGTCTTTCCATACACCTGCTCTGATTGCTTCGAGCGTACTTAAACGCCACTTCCGTAACCTGAGTTACACACTGAAGAAGACTTTCTGTCGAAACGTCTGTGTTTCTGGTATTGCCACCCAAGTTGGTTTATTAAATTTACCAAAAGGACATTTGTGAGTGCTGGCATTTTTCCCTTTTTCTCTGTTTTTGGCCGTGCACCTTTCGAGGGGATTTATTTTGAGAGTGCTTGCTTCTTTCCTACGCGATCTTGAACATTAGCCTTGAGGAACATCAACACAACTTAGTGTCAGTACAGACACAGACAAGCACAATGAGTGAACAATGAGAAACATGTTCAATCAATTTTTCCACCTACTTGCGCTACACTGAATGTACACGTCACCACAGCAAAGAATGTGATATCTTTTGTCAGGAAGATAAAAAGCTTAAAAATAACCCTCTCATTCAGACCATTTCACACAGAGACAGATATCAAGTGAAAATTGAATATGCACATAGCTCACTGCAGCAAATACTTTGGCAGGACATAATAAGATTCGTGCCATAGAGGAAGCATATCTTTCAAATAGGCCCATATAATCCTGCAGTATTATTGTGCTATAGATGTACAGTGTAACAAAAAATTCCAAATGTCCTGAGCAGATGAAGCCATTGGTGTACTTTTTCATACTTACTGCACTATTCTCATTTCTGTCCTAAGAGGAATTTCAAGTGCTGTGTGCCTTCCAACCAAGTAATTACCACACAATTTCACATTATATTACCGACTGCAGTACAGAGAGTGTAACATGATTTTTCGAGGAACATCTCCCGGCAATGGGGGCCAGGGTAGCAATTGTGCAGCACCCATATATTTTAATATAGGTTGGGACTTCTTTAGTAGCTATTCAAAATGTAGAATTTACACTAATTAAATACTAACTTCTGAGAACTGTGCAAGGGAAAGGCAAAACAAGGACAGAGGGAAGATCAACCAACACCTTACTCTGTTAAGAACAGACTGTATATTCAATAAACATGGATGTGCAAAAGTTGATCTCAATATAACAAGTCACAACCTCAAATGCAAGACGCGAAAAGATCTTGGCCAGTTGTTTCTATTATGACACGCTCTAATCCCAGGTGGTTTTTTGATATCATTATGAGACACAGTTAGGGATGCACCGATCCGATATCTGGATCGAATATCGCCCCGATATCACCAAAATAGATGGATCGGGTATCGGAAAATGCAACCTATACCTGAGGCGATCCTTTCACTTTAAATCTATTGCGATGTGAGTTACGTCATACGTCATGGAGCAAAGGAGAGAACCTGTTGTGTGGTCATACGTCATGGAGCAAAGGAGAGAACCTGTTGTGTGGAGGTATTTCACACTATTTCAACTGTTGTTGCACAAGTGTTAGTAGTTCATCATTGCATTAATCTGTTTCATCTTGTTTCACTTTATCGTAGGAGAGAACTGTGTAGCCATCAATGCCTGATGCCTCTAGTCTTTTCTGTTCTACATGTAAAGGTATATAGCTTTTTAGGTCAACCATGATATCGGATCGGTATTGGGTGTCGGCTGATACTCAAAGCCACAGCATCGGGATCGGTATCGAAACTGAAAAAGCTGGATTGGTGCATCTCTAGACACAGTCTTTAATGTCTGTATGTGACACATAGCTGTCCCCTAGGTGAAACTCGTTACATGGTTAAAGTTGTTAGATGGTCTTGGTAAGGTTTGCTGACAAAACTACATGGTTATGGTTTGAATAAAAACATCACATTTTGAGTTAAAATAAGTATGTAACATGTTGTAAAGTCACGTGAGTGATATAAGTACATCACGGAAAAATGTAAATGACCAAAGTTAAAACAGCACTGACTTTTGGATTCACATGGGACACGACCAGTTGTTTTCCAGCTGAAAGTCTCTCCATACTATGTCGGTTGCTTTGAGCGTCAAATATGGGTGGGTTTACATTGGAATTTGATGAAAGCCAGTGTGTGTGATAGGGATGCCAAAAGGTGCCTTCAATGTCAGTTACACATAACACACACAAAACAAGAGCAAAGTAGAAAAAATGGTGAAGTTGTGCTGTAAGATCACTGGTGTTACTTTTAATAACCTACAGCATCTGTATGAAGAGTGTCACCTCTAAAGCTCGGCCTAGTATCTCAGACTCTCAACATCCCCTCCTTGTTGAGTTTCAGATGCTTCCATCAGGTTGAAGGTTTTGCCTCCCTAAATAACACTTAGCGTTGCAGATCATCCTTTGTCCCGTCTGCTATCGCTTATCTTAATCAGCGGTGACCATTAATTGTCCATGATTTAACCCTGACAGTGATACTGAATTTTGTGTGTAATGTATTGTACGGTCTGTTTTGTTGTACTCATGACTGATGTCTGTGTGTCAAATTAGAGATTTTAAAGTTTTCCTAACCTTTACACTTGCATGCCCAGGGATGTGACAAAGTGTTGGTTTTGGATGACCCAGGAATGAGAACAGGCTATATGTTCAGGATATAATCCCTTTATGGGTGTGTTAGGTACAGTTTCTAATGTTAACACCGTATATGTGTTTGTGTGCATGTGTGTGTGTAAGCATTCATTTGGTGTGTGAGAACTGGCAAAGATATTCATGCATCTCCATCATCTGAGCTGCAGAAAAAAGCCTCAAATGAAAAAAAAAGCTAAAGTTAATCTGCTGTGTTCAATTTCAGACAACTAAACCCATACATTACTGATTTCTGGGGGAAACGCGGTTGCGGAATGTCATGATCATGAGCCAGGAAACATGCAGACGGCATGTTTTAAATTTAAATTTATCTGATCTTGAGACTCTTCATCTCACAGTGAAAGCATTTAGGCCCTCTTGATAAGTGTTCACTTTTTCTATTTGTAGAGAGTAATTGATTTTGTTGCAGTGCCAGCATAATGCATTCTGCTTGCCTTGTTAGACCGTGCAATATGACTCATATCAGAACACTGCCATATTCTGAGGCGAAGATATGGACAAATAGACCACAGGATATACAGAGCATTGCCTGTGAAGGGACTGCAGAGTGTGCAGAACCATCTATTATCAGCTATTCTGTAAATTGTCATATGAAACATTGTTAGACTGTGTTTTTTTATGAACGTATGCATGCTATACAACTATTGGTTGCCGTCTTTGGTATAAGACACAGTTAACAAAAGCCCTTTTTAGACAGGAGTTGTGCAAATTTGCAGGAAAGCCCAATCAGTCTTCTTTCAGCATTGGCAGTATAAAAACAAAACCGGGGAGTGCAGCAAAATGCTGCCTACCTACCTTTCTTTATACAGAATGCGCCTTTTCCGGGGCAATGGGGGGCGTGAGCAAGTAACAAAACGTGTGGCCCAGCGTGTGACGTAAACAGTGACATGGGAGGGAAGCCGCGGCTGGTCAGTCCTTCGGCAATTCTCTCGTAAGTCGGCCCGTTCTTCACCGTTACCGTCATCTGACGGTTAATGGTCTCTTGGTTTGCGAGGGCAAGGAGGGTGCGCAATTCCTTGTCTCCCCAGTTGCTCATCTTTACAGTGTCTGTCAGGTTTGTGTTTCCCTCTTGCTACTAGCTGCTCGCTAATTCCTGCTATCAGCTGTTTCCTGTTTATCCACCGCCAGTGGGTCGCACGTGCGGTGTCATCAACAGCTCCTCCCACAAGTCTTCAGCAGCCCCTCCCGTTGCGGAAGGCCGCCTCGGTCTGTTTAAACTAAAAGGGTTCCGCCAATATGACTACCCTCACCAATCCGGCTCTGTGTGTCTAAACGCTCGCAGCTTGCCGGCAAAACGGCCCAACATTCGCGGAAAATCTGGCAGTGTAAAAGGGGCTAAAATAAACGAGAGGGGAAGACACACAACACTGCTTGTGAGCTGGACTTGAAACCTCAATGCTTTGATTTGCGTCATATCCACCAATTACCTCTAAGCAATGTGGAAACCACTTAAGTTTCTCTCTAATGGCAAATGAGGGCTAAGGAACATTGGTTGAGAGACTGGGAGAGTGCACAATGTATGACGTTCGCTTTTTCTTGTGCTGTGCAATCAACAGCCATGTTTTGTCAAAATGGCCTCTGGAGGGATGAGGAAATGTACAAAAGAGACACAAACACCGACCATGAGCTGCACAAAACTCACTTATAATTTAGCCTTATGCGGTCCTCTTGAAAGATCCAGCTCTTAGAGTAGCCTCATTCTCAATCTTTATTCTCTTTTTTCCTCCCCTGCGTCTTCCTCTCCGTCATTCTTAAAGAATACATGTGGCTCCATTTCATGTCTGCGCTTCTGTATGCTCAGTGCAGGCTTGATAGCTGCAGGGAGCAGGCAAGTGATGGAGAGATAGCCATAGGAAACAAAATATGTTGGCCCCTCAAAGGACCTGTGGGTTTAAAGCATCCATTCTCAGGTAAACGGATCTGCACGTGCCTCTTCACAAAGGCTCAAATGACTCCTTTGCCCACACCTTTTTCTTTATCTTGCTGTCTCTATCACTTTCTTACAGCGATTACTTCTCTCTCGCGCTCGTGCTCCATTTTCACTGTTGTCTGCACATGCTTGTATTCCTTATCTCTATTTCTCTTTCCTCTTCTTTTCAATCACTGACTGTCTATCTCTTCACTGATTTCTCTAATTCACCCAACCTCTATACATATTTCTCTGCGCCTGCCTTCCTTCCCATCTCCTCCTATTTAAAGTCCTGATGCTTTATAGAATCGCGTGGCTCGCTGACTGATAAGCGGTGATTAAAGTGTTGCGATACAGTGATAGCAGAGGATAGCGAATCATGTCAGTTAAAAACCAATTACTAGGTACATGTCAGACCTTTTATAGGAGACAGATGGGGCATAGAGCACAGACAGAGAACAAGGAGAGAATAACTGATAAAGTTAGGGATCTTAAATGATGATGAAAATACTAACAGAAATATTGATTTTTTTTAGAAAAATGGGGGGAAACCTTTTAAAGAGTGGTGCATAAAATATATTTTAAAAAAACACTTAGTATTCATTATGGGACTGTTGCAGTAAATTATAGAGATACTTTTAGCTAATGCTGCAGCCCTCAGACTACACCTAGTTAGTAGCAGTAGAATAATAATTTGTTTGCTTCTGTCTTTATTTAAAACCTTTATTGCACTTCTATGCAAACAGTTTCTTTCTCTAATGCCTCAAATTACCATTCCACACTTGTACAGCTTTGCTCAGGAACAGACTGTTCCTGTTACTGGTTTTGAATACATTTTGAATAGATAAAAAATTTCTCCCTACTCCCTCTGTCATTGTCTACTCCTCTTTTCTCCTCCCTTCTGCAAAGTCCACAATGTCTGAACACCTGCTTTGGAGCTGACATTTAAGCATCATCTCATCGTGCTACCATGTGTGATCATAACTTCAATCCTACTTATATGGGGGGCAGAGCTTGGAACCCCACCCTGCCTAACTCCTGCCTCATTCTGCTATTTTAATTACACACTGACATTTACTTTATGGGTTCCATACTGTGTTAAAGCAAAGACAAAGAAGAGTAGGAAGAAGAAGAGCCCATGGTAATGTAAGTGAAAGCTGGGGTATTGCATGTGTGCACTTACACATAGTGCATACACATGCGCTCAATATTTCATGTCCAGACACATATAGACACTGGATGTGTTAAAAATCACTTACTAATATATTATGCATAGTAAGTGTGACATTAAATTAAGTATGTGTGTGTTCACCTCTGAATAATATGAGGATTTTTTGTACTTCAGAAAACCGGGTGTGTACTACATTAGCAAGGTTCCTATAGTAATATTAGATGTGAGCTTTCTAGATATACTAAATTTCCCCACAGTGCATTGCAGCTCTTTAAACTGGGCAACAGCCAGCAACGTGTGAGATTTTGAGCCAGGCTAAAAGCTGTTAAAATGCCACTTTATTAAGTTTAATCATAAAACTAGAATGAATAGATACGGCATTGAACTATTTGCTGTGGTCATGGGATTAGTTTAACAGAAATATTTTAGTGTCAACACACACAGGTCAGTGGAGCCTTTAAACTAGTTTGTAAATTCTGTTTTGGCCTATTGATGCCTTTTGAAGGTCTCATATTGTGCTCATTTTGAGGTTTATTCTTGAACATGTTTACATGCTTTAACAGTCAAAAATAATGTTTTTTTCTCATACTGCCTCCCTGAATATATCTGTATTTATAGTCTGTCTGAAAAGCTCCATTTAAGCGCCTGTCTCTTTAAGCCCCGTTCCCAAAAAGTCAACTGTAACAGTCCTGTAGCAGCAGTTTCTACCATTATATAGTACAGTTGTGATATGACTTCACAAGAGTCCCAACGGCTTGTTTAAAGTCACAGTTTCTGAATACAGACTGCGTGTATTTCTCTGTAGATTGAGCATTTGATACTTTAACAGTATTTATACAGCTCCTTCGCCTGCTTTACAATTTATAGAAAGACATGGAAATGTGAGTTTTTACAATACAGGACCTTTACGTGATCAAAGGTACTGACATGTTTGCACACCAAGTGGATTTACTTATAATTGGCATTTTATACATTACTCTTTTGTTGTAACGTGTCAGTTATATGAAGCTCAGCGTAAGTTCAATCAGGATGACCTTTCTCGTGCTCACGAGAAAGCTCACATTTTTGCCACTGCAAAATTTTAAATCTGCTCTCTCTTCTGCTGCTGTCAGCCATCATTTTAGGCAGAATCTTCGCACCCTCTTCCACCCCGGTCACCTCCAGCCATCGTATCCAGAGTCCAGGACAAGCTCTCAAACACTCATTCCTCTTCTCATCCAGATCATGGCACTGCTCCATCTTCCTCTCATCTCATCTTCACCACCTCTACCACCACCAGCGTCCTTACCCTGGGGGGGTTCCCTATTCTACTATGGATTTGTCATCTTCCTTAAAAAAACCATCTCTACGGGGTCTAATCGCCAAAGAGTTTCCACATTCTTATTCATTCGTTCACATGTTAATAAATATTCTTTTACCATAAAAACATGTCTCTCCTGATTGGAATAGTAATGTTTTCTAATAGGCAAGTAGTGGCTATAACATTTTTTCCAATTGCCCAGTTTCTTTTGATGCCATTAATTGCACGTTTGTTATAGAATGATATGATGTTACTGTATCTGCCACCAAAAACAAGTGAAAGCCACTGTTCAGCAGGCAGCTGCGAGGCAGAGGGGTGGCAGGAGCGGTAAGGCAACTAGTTACTTTTCTTATTAAGTGTGGCTGCAACATTAATACAGCAATCCTCGATTCCCCTCTTGCAGCAAGACAACGGACACAGTGCACAAAAGGCACCTCTCCATGCTTACTACTGCTGTTGTACAACTGTTTGTTTGGTCCTGACTGCAACTCATCACCTCGGTGAGTTTGCAACTTGACGCAAGTTAGTTTAATTATACATACGTTTATATGGAAGTTAGTCCACTGCAAGAGTTTCTGTGGTAATGGTACACATAAAAAAGGCCACCGCTCTGATCAGTCCATTCTGCTCTGTGGTCATAACGTCTCTTTGGAAAAGCTGCAACGCTTTCCAAATGTGAGAGCCGCTGGCCGGGTCAGACCACCCACCAGTCATGTTTGCTTGAGTACACTTTACTGCAAACAGTCTTTAAGTGATACTTAGCGGTATGCAGCACATACATATTGAATATGTAGTAGGCAGTATGTGATTATGAACACAGCCACAGTCAAATACACTAATTTATGCACACATAAAATCTGACTGTTGAAGCCCCATGGAACGTATGTAATTAAATGTCATTTTTTTGTGCTGAGTCAGGACTTCAAAACACTGCTGGGATTAGCCACTGGGGGTTCTAGTCCCCCATAAGAGAGCCTTACTGAAATTAATTTCAGACAAAGTTTAGGTTATTCCCACAATGTAACTTCATTTTACAGTGTCCACATTTGAATTTCTCTAGTGATCTGAAGGTTATTGTATATGAATTTTATAAAGATACACTGGGCTGAGTAGTCTCTTCACATCAGATTTTATAACACAATGTCAAGATGACACCCTCTGAAGCCGGACTGTGATTTGAACACAGTTAAAAAAAAACAAGGGAAAAATTGCTATGGGTAATCAATTATTTACACTGATATCACACTGATATCAATTTAGCCCATGCTGCCGATTTAATGAAGACATTGATCAGAGTGGAAGCTTTGACGGTTTACTCTACGAGGAAAAAAAAAATCAGTTTAAAACAATTTTAATCACAAGAAGGCATCCTGCTCCTCATACACATAATAACTGTGATGCCTCTGTATGCTGTAACGAATCTGAAGATTACAAATTTCTTATTCGGCCTACCTGTCACAGAAGCAATCTTGCCACTTCAGTCCCTTTTTTCAAATGATTTTTCCATCAGCGTTTCATTCAATTCACTACAAGTCATTGAACAAAATGGCACCAGTGGAGTTTCTCCACTGTTTTCTACCACAAAACAATCTCCCTCTGTGCTTCTAAAGCAAATCAAGGATATTACCAGGAAAACAAAATGTAAATTTTTTACACTTGAGTCTCAAAATAGATGTGGTAATTATGTATTGATTTTAAAATGTACCTTTAGGCTTGTCGGAGAGAAAAGTAAAACACCTCCTCAGCTACAACTGACATACCAATATAAACCACAATCTCACTTTTTGTGTCAGTCTTAACAAGTTGCTGAGACACCTCTCAGTCAGTCACTGGTCTTATATTCTTCAACTGACTATCTGTCCAAACCGGCCCTCACCCGTTTTAGTGCGTCTTTCTGCATGGCTGCTTATTTCACATCCATTCATCTACATAATAACAGTACAGACGGACACACGTGCACGCAGTATATGAATACAAATGAATCCAATCCCATTACATGAAAGTAAGAACAATCAGCCGCACACAAGAGCACCTGCAACCTCTCCATCGCTGTGGCTCACCCGAAAGCCCTCCAACTCATTTAAATATACATGAACCAACACACGCACACACTCAAGTAGCCACACACAAACCCACACAAACAAACAAAGGTGAATAAATGGTAATCAGATTGTGATTATGGGTCTCAGTGAAACAATGGAGACAATGGCCACGGTGTGCCAATGTTTCCCCCACTGTTATAGAAGCTAATTCCTATCTGTATAATGCAATACACCGCTAAATAAATCAGATTTAGTGTGTGTTTCTGTACTGTGGGTGCATGTGTGCGTCTTTATATGTGTGTACATGTGTACCTGGGAGGGTGACAAGGTCTGAATGATTAATGGTTGTGGTACAATGGGAAACATTAAAAGAAAGTCTGTAGGAACACACTGGAAAAGTAATGAATACTCAAGCAGCAGATGTTTAATACTGACCACACTGCTCGCACATACGGGAAATACTTTGTGTTAAATGTGTGGAAATTCTAATTTCTTCAACTGTGTGTGTGTGTTTGAGCTTGCACACATGTGTCTATGAATGTGTAAATAATAATCCCAGGGTGGGCAGGAGCAAATAATAGCTTTGAACATGAGCTTCATGCAATTAACTGCGAGTCGGAGCAGATAGACTCCACAGTCAATACCTCGTGTAATGCTGGCAAGGGACATAAATAAAAAAGGAAAACTGTTTCTTCTGCATGTGTGTGTGTGTGTGTGTGTGTGTGTGCCACAGGGATCTGTTAATATCTCTCCAGGCTTAGGCAGAAGGGCGGGATGTTAATGGGTGTGCGTTAAGGTGAGTGCTGCGAATAAAAAGAACTAGTGCTCGTAGTGTGCACGTGAGTGTTTGTGCGTTGTGTGCATGTGTAAATATGAATGCACTGTATGAGATGTGCTAACGGTAAGCATGGTGTGTTGGCTTGTGGGTTCCTGAGGGAGAAGGGCCATATAAAACCAACAAGACTCAGTAGAAAGTAATACAATTACTAATACAACTAAATAACGGCTGGGAATGAGGGTGGGATAATGTAGAATGAAAGCACAACTGCAGCATGATGGGGACTGAGACGGAGAAAGAAAAGCCAAATGGACTAAGAATTGTAGCAGCTGAAAAATAAAGTGGATTTGATATCTCGATAATGGGAAGACTGAGAGTAAAGATTGAAATCAAGGTGAGCAAGGTGCTGAGACACAGATAGAGAGAAGAAATAACAGGTAAGCTACAGTACAATAATCCAATGTACTGAAACAAACACACAAGTCTCTCGCCTTGAGAGATGCGAAAACCACAGCTGAACGTGCACGCACATCAGCAAAGCCACTGATGTAAAAAAAAAAACCCACACAGGCAGGCACGCAGACTGACACTCTGTCTCTCATCCACACCTACACAAACGATCTGCCCCACTCTCCACTCCGAGCCTTGCATTGATTGTTTAGAGCTGCAGGTTCTGTATTGATTTCTCTTAATCAGTTTTAAATGAACAATTATGGCCATGCCACCAGCTGTTACTTGTAGCTATACCCCACAACAATCTGTCTATTTCCCTCAAGAATAACATATATCCTATTGTATACAGTTAATTAATAAACATATATTTTCGTGGTCACTGTAATTAGATTACTCCTCTTCTTTGTCTTGTGTTAGCGGTTAAAAACGAGGGCACGCTGGCATTTTAAAGAAGAGTGCAGCACACTGAAATTGGGAAATATACCTAACCTAATTAGACAGCGTGCCAGTGAGCAAAAACATGTATGACAGAAACAAGAAAATCTTTTCCAAACAGTTTTTTCTTTTAAGCTTTACTACTGAGTAATGACTTCCTGTTGGATCCTCCGTGTTAAAGGGATGTGGAATGAGTAGAGCCCACTCAGTGAAGACATTGGTGTAAACTTTATGCAAACATCCAAGGCAAGTGATTCATGTAGGATACGCTCAAATGCCTTACACATGTACAGTATGAGTATGTCTCTACAATTAGGTTCTCTACTCAGTAAATTAATGTTATGTATGCATATCTGTTACTGAGCTCTAAATACACTGCTAAAAAAAAAATAAGGGAACATTTAATGGTCACAGTATAACACCAAGTCAGTTAAACGTCAGGGATATCAGTCTGTCCATTTAGGAAGCACATGTGATTGTGAATCAGTTTCACCTGTTTTGGTGCAAATGAAAGAGGCAAAAACAAGACAACCCTCCAAAAGGGAATGGTTTTGCATGTGCTGGCCACAGACAGTTGCTCTCTCCTTATCCTTCCTGCCTGGTTCTTCTCTAGTTTTGTGTTCTGCTAGTGTTCTTGTCACTACTGGTAGCATGAGGTGGTACCTGCAGCCCAATCAGGTAGCACAGGTAGTCCAACTCCTCCAGGATGGCACATCCATACATGCAGTTGCAAGACGGTTTGCTGTGTCTCCCAGCAAAGTCTCAAGAGCATTGAGGAGATAGAAGGAGACCGGCTGTTACACAAGGAGACCTGGACAGGGCTGTAGAGGGGCATCAACCCAGCAGCAGGACTGGTATCTGCTCCTTTGTGTGAGGAGGAACAGGAGGAGCACTGCCAGAGCCCTACAAAATGACCTCCAGCAGGCTACTGGTGTGCATGTTTCTGACTTAACTGTCAGAAACAGACTCCATGAGGGTGGCATGAAGGCCTGACATCCTCTAGTGGGACCTGTGCTCACAGCCCAGCACCGTGCAACTAGATTGGCATTCACCAGAGAACACCAATATTGGCAGGTCCCCTTTTGGCACCCCGTTCTCTTCCCAGATGAGATCAGGTGCACACTGAGCACATTTAACAGGGGTTACAGAGGCTCATGTGGCCAGTGTGGATGACGAAGTCACTGATGCCATTGACTGGCCCTCGTTCCCCTGACCTAAATCCAACACCTATGGGACATTATGAATGGGTGCATCCAATGCCACTAAGTACTACCTCAGACTGTCCAGGAGCTCATTGATGCCTTGATCCAGGTCTGGGAAGAGATCCCCCCTGGACGCCATCCGCTGACTCATCAGAAGCATGCTTAGATGTTGTCAAGAGTGCCTGCAGGCACATGGGGGCCATACACACTACTGAGTCACATTATAGTTTGATGATTTTGGTTTCCATTGACCGTTGGACACATGGGCTCTGTGCTAAACAAAACTTAAGCAGGCACACTGATAAAGGTAATCTATCATTAGCAATGAAGTCAAATGCAAACACTGTTAATAATCAAGTGAAGGAGAACATGTCAATAAAAACGATCTGCATTTATTGATTCATCATCACACATTTCACCCACACAAGACCCATTCTGATTAGCATTCTGTTCAGCAATACAAAATACAAAATTATGACCCAACATATCTTATTTCTTCACTCTGTGCCTCATATTTTGCCTCGTCCTTGTTCTGTGTGCATTCCAATGCCTCCACTGTAGCACAGTGCAAATGAGCATAGCAACACACTCCCTGTTACATGAGCCCCGTCTTATTTGTCTGCCACCCTATCTGCATTCTTGACAGTGTTTATCTCTCTGTTTATCTCTATTTAGCTGTCCCCTAACAAGCTCTTTCTAAACTCTGAATGTTTTTTTCCAGTGATATCCTAACCTAACCTCTGTCTGTTTGTTATGTATCAGAATTGTTCATTTTCCGTTTGTTGCTGCTCATCTTCCTTCTCTGTAACCTGCCCAAATGCAAGGGCGTGTTTAGGGCCTGGCAATTTTGCTATAGCCATGGTATTTTTTCTTTAGCCACACGCCTTTTTTTGCTGCTGAAATATTTAATATAAATATAAATAATAAGCTCATGCATTTCATTACAATTTGGCGGCAAATGTAGCTATCCCCGCTGCCTCACTCCCTCACAGACACCTGACACACACACACATACAGTGTTGCCAAATTTGTGACTTTCTCGCTGGACTTTGCAACTTTGTAGACTCTCTTTCTTTCTAGAAAGGGGCTAGCAACAAACCTAGTGAGTTATTAAGACCATCGTGGGGAAAGCAGGAAATTTACAGAAATCTATTATACTGTAATTTTAATCCCATAATCTCAGTCAGTGGCTCCTCTGGCAGCAGCATTGTCTTTCCTCTTGCTCACACAGGCAGGAGATAGAGTGAGTTACTATAGTCGAGGGGATGCTGTGTCTGTCACTCTCTTAGCTTCTTAGATTGGTATGCCTATGCAAAGTCAGGAACGCAATTGAACATCAATAATAAAATGTCATAATGTAATATGATTTGACATTTTACAGGGTTACCAGCATACTCTCACAACGCTTGAACAAACATCGCACTAAATAAGTGGAAGCCTCAGAGACACTCCTTCGTGAAAAAATAAAATTGCATAAGATTTGTTAAGTAGGCTTTCTCTGCACACAGGACAACGTCTGAACATCAGACTTTATTCCAAAGCCTGAAGCACACAGTTTGTGTGGCTTTAGTCAAAGAAGACTGCTCCAAAATCACATAACACCTTTTCACATGTGGAGAGTTCTGCCTCACTTTGCACTTCAGTGTCACATCAATGATAAATGGAAATGTTCATGAAAAATACATCTAAACTGTCCTAATGCGATTAAGACATGCTCACCAATAATGCCTCCTCCTCTCGCTACTGAATGTAATCAGGATGACTCATAGAAACAAGAGTGCCTCCAGGCAAGTGGAGTTGTTAGCAGAATGCAACCTCAAAAGCAGGGGTTGCAATCTGCCATAAATTAGAAAGAAAAAGTAACAACTGTGCACTGCTGAAGCAGGAAGTACCATGACATTTTCCACCATAAAGCGACACAGAAAAGGCACAAATCTGTGTATAAAAATTCACCAGAATGAAAGGGATGAAGTGTTAGACGTTCAAAATCTCTTGCGGATGGACCCACAGCCACTGGTTAAAATGTGCCCTTGCTACAACCTCAATAATGATGTAGAACAACCACTGCTTCACCTGGCTTGGTCTTGGCAGGGTGCTGGAAGCATCAATGAGTCCAAACTGGTAGAAAAAGATGTCTGGTCACCTACATCTATGCAGCGTTTCACTTTATGGCTGAGCTTTCAGTCTATTTGACATTCATCAGAGCATACATTGGGCAACAATGGACAGGCAGGTAACCATTCTCAGTCTAATCACTGACACCCCGGTAGTAGAAGCTTCACCGCTTGGGAGTTGTAGTTTTTTTAGTACTGAATGGCAAACTGTGAGGCATACAAATGGAAGCTATGCTTGTCTTGTCATATAGTACCAGAATACAAAAAAAAATGATGAGATTGTCAACAAAACGGAACATTATAATTTTTCTAAGTGTAGCCTATAATTTGTTGCAGATGTGTTGTATTGGATTGCATAAAACTGTATCTGTGTGTATCGGAGTGTGTGTTAAAGGATGTAAGAGTGTGTTAAAAATACACACAATAAGAAGATGAAAAATGATGATAGCCCTGGATTCACACAAAGGTTTTTAGTCCCAGATCGCCACTGGCCCCAAAACTGCACCCACCCTAATAATTGTCATGCATTGCCATTATTTCTTGCTCTCTGCCTCAAAAAACATATTTAGAATTTATTAAGTATGAGGAACCAAGGAAAGAGCGGGGGGAATGACCACTACTACTAGTTGCATCTGCAGGGAGGTACAGCCGAACATGAAAAAACCTGGATTACCCATTTGACTTAATACATAAATGCTTTTCCTTTTAGCTGATTGAGTTGGGAGTATTATTCTGTGTGTGTGTGTCTGTGCACACACACACACACACACACACACACACACCTACACACATGTGCATAACAGCACATTGGTTTGACTCTGTGGGTATGTGTATTTTGTGTGCTGGATATAAGTGTGTGTGTCTGTGTTGTGTGGGGGGAGTGAAAGGGAAAGAGATTTATCCCTCTTTCCAGGACCTTGGAGAGCAATTACTTCAGCAAATCAAGCCAGCCCAGGACCCAGGAACTGAAATAAAGTCTGATTGTTTTTTATTCCTCCTGTTGTTCTGTATTACTGCTCCCTGGTGAGAAAGAGCGGCTAGCCACTGTACAAGTCCCATTTTACTGCTCTTCTGCTGCAGCCTACTTTTCCTGAGAGAAATTGTTTGGAATTTTTACAACAATTTTATGTCATGTACAGCACATCACATATTTACAGTCATGGCACATGTGATCTGTAAACCTGCACATATACTACAGTTAACTGAAAATAACCAGGAGGCTAAAGTTTTTTTTTTTTTTTTTACATGAACATTGACTATGAAATCTGGTGTCACACGCAGATAAAACAAGCAGGTTAAGGCTCAAGAAACCCTGTTGAGAATGAAGGTGTAATAATTATGGTGGAGGAGGTGTGAACGTATGAGATGTATGATTTTCTCACACTTTCTTTCTCACCTCAACAGTCTCACCTTTCTTTCTCTCATTTCACCTGCTGACCCTGGCACTAACACACACACTCACTTTGTGTTTTTTTCTGTCATTTCCTGCACAACTGCAGTGTATTGCATTTTGAGTTTCTGCAGTATGATATGTTTTTTACAGTACATTTCTTGTACAAACAAAGAAGAATAAAGAAGCATATAACATAAAGAGTGAAGCAGTCATCTAAAGCTCTTTTTCCACCGAGCAGTATAGTACAGTTCAGTACGCTTTTTTTTTACTGTTTCCACTGTAAAAAGTTGTGGATGGTACCAATGGAACCGTTCCGTACAGTCCCCATTTTTGGTCCCCCCTCTGTTGGGGTACCTAGCACACAGATCTGGTACTAAAAGGTGGAGCTGTGGACACTGCAGTCTGTTGATTGGTCAATAGCGGATGGTCACTCTGCTCAGGGCTGAGTTGTGGCTGGTTTTGAGGCTCATGTAAGCACAGTTTGTACCATGGGGTGTTTAACATACATTTGTAAACTGTTACTATAAAATGAAAGGATGTTTTGCTTTACAATACAATCACTTAATTCACTCAGCTCAACTCAACTTTGGCCATAACTTTAGTTTTTATATGACATACACTTTTAGTAATGAGTGGATCTTCAGGCATTTATATATATTAATTTCGACCGGGTTATGTGACCGGTATATATTCTAATCCTCATCCAGAGGGAAAAGAAACGTTGCTGAGTGTCGCTCCTGTGGGCTACAGCAACACTAATCCCCTGAGCTTGCCTGAGAAGGACTCCCAAACCCACTATTTTTAAATATCCCATGGAGAGAGACTCTCACTGCAGCCTGTTCTATTTTGTTCTGAAAATGTTGGCGTCCAACCCTGTTCTGTGGACGACAAACAAGGTGCAGACTTCCCTCTGTGTCACCAGTAATGAGGAAATACAGTGAGTGCTGGACAGAGCAGTGAATGACAACAACCTGCTTACATTTAAGAGCACTGTTGCAGTAGCAACACTGGACTCTAGGTACCATGTCTGAAGGGTTATTTTTCGTTCCAAAGGCACCATACCAAAAGTTTTTGGTGGAAACGGAGCTTTATGCTCTAGCAGAATATATGTAAGATAGATGAATAGGAAACCACCAAAATGTTGAGACCAATTTTGGATTATAGAGTGTGATTCCATTCATATCAGGGCTACAGGTGAACTGAAAGGTAATGTAAAGGTGAAAAGAGAGGAAGGTGAGTGAATAAAAATATGTCAGGTGTAGAGGGAAAAGCAATTATGGGATGTTAGAGTTTAAAATGTCTGTCAAACAAAGTGATGAAAGGACCGAGCAGAAGATGAGAGGAGCAAAGACAAGTGAAGGGGAGAAGTCAGGAGGAGATTGAAGAAGGGGAGAGGAAGGGTGAGAGAACTGTCGGGAATAATTGTGGGACAGGATGTAGATGGGCTTCGACAATCTGCACTGCGTGTGTGCGGCGCTGATGGAGCAAACATAGGAAGCAAAAGAGAAAGTCATAGAGGACACTAGGAAGGAACTCAGCAATCATTGTTTATCACCCTCTCTCCTCTGCTTGTCTCTCTATCAATCAGTCTTTCTTGACTGACTTCTTATAGCCTCCAATTACTTTCATGAGGGGAAAAACACTACCGCTCTCCGCTGTCTGTCTGACTCCCCTTAATATATTAACATTTGTGTTGTGTGCTATTACATTAATATAATTTAGTCCTTGGGGCCTGTTTCATCATCAAAACCTCTCAACATCTAAAAAAGCTCAATTTAATTTAAAATAAGTGGATTTCAAATATTTTATTGAACTAAGCTGCTATCATCCCCAGTTTCAAAAGGTTAATATCCTAAACAGCAATTTTTCTAACGTCAGTGTGGAATGGATTTCTTTCATTGTCATTAATAACAGTAAATTATACACTCACGTGTCACCAAAATGTAATATGTAGAAAGTGGTAAAGTGAGACACACTTGCTCTATGGCCAGATTTTGTCAGTTTCAAGCAGAGATGATCTGATAAAGAAGACAACACATATGCCTTATCTGCCTTATTCCCTTACACTATCTTTCTCTCTGTTTTCTTAACACACACACACACACACACACACACACGAATGACTAAAGTCATGGAGCTGTCAATCAAACACAAATATTCCCTGTGCAATAAGGCACCGGTACAAAATCCGTCTGGCAATATAATTTGCTCTCTCTTTCAGACTGTGACCTCCAATAAACTCCAATACCCACAATTCCCTCTGGCCTCATGTCATGCCTTATTGGCTGCCTAATTCACAGAAAGAAAGGGAGAGACGGGGAGCAGAAAGAACATTAAATGGCTTAAAAGAGATGGAAAGAAAGAGAGCTTATACGGAGAAAAATGATGCAGGGCAGATAGAAAGAAATTAAAGGGGATCATCAAACCGTGAAGCACTCAGGGCACCGTGTGAGCAAATCTAGCCAATCAAGTGCAGGCTCGCCAAAGGGGCCAGATTATGACTGGCTGGTAGAAACAGGGTTATTGTTCGCCAATTAATGCCGGGGCATGATTGTTTGGCTGGGTTTCTCCCTCTATCTTGTTCTTCTTCCCTCCCTCACATCTCACCAACTTCCCCTCCTCCTCTCCTGTACTCCCTCCGGTTGATGAGGAAAGAAGATGAGACAGTGATGATGAAAGTGAAAAATGGCGCCAACGCTGGTGCCATGATCTAGGGCTAAAGAGAAAAAGGAAGTGGGCCAACGCCGGCCATGAGAAAGGTTGCGTTTCGGTCAGCTGTAATCTACACTTTCTTATAGTAGCAGTCTCTGGAGATCATTACTAGTCCTACAACCTGCGAGGGTACTTCTGTGTTGGAACGCTGCCCATTAGCTCGATGCTGCAAAGAGGCACTACGGATTGTCTTCAAACATATGGGATTCTAAGATAGATCATTATCTCCTATTTAAAGGCAATAGATTTCTAAGAACCACAGACATGGTAGAGAAGTTTCTTTCACAAACGAGGCAAGCTTGTTTTCTTACCCAAACAAGGCTGCGATCCAAGATGTATTACTTCCCCCGCCCCCTGGTTGTTGCCAGTTTTCCCCAGTTTGCATTACTACTTCCCTCTGTACCGCAGTTTCGTCAGTGCTACGTCTGCTATTGGCCTGGAGAGGGATGCTGACAGATGTGCTACCATGACACGTCATATTTCCAAATGTATTTTAACATAAGGCAGGTTCACAAGTTCACCCTCAGTACCATCTCCCAATGTACAGGCACTCAAACCAACCAGTAGGAGTCACTAGTGCAGCGGGAGCACATGACATGACAAAGCTAGAGGTACCACTACAGAAAATGTGGATGGCAACCTCACCTCTCTGCATCCCACGCAGCTCTCAAGATGATATTGCTTTTTGTTTATAGGATTACATTTGGAACTGTGTCAGTTACTGTACTAACAGGCTCTCCTCATATTTAGACATAATCCATCACATACAAAATATAGTCATTCTGTTGTTTTGACAAATAACTATGCTGGTTCCTTTTAAAGACATATTAGCACACAGCAGGTGCAGCAACCTTTGAACACTGAAATAGATGGCAGCAAAGTGTGAAACAGTTATCATAAAGCCTTTCTCTGAAAACCTTTGAAGTAGGTATTGAAAGATCTCGTGTGAAACACCGACAATTGAATGATTCAGTTAATGTCACAGGGTTATTTCAGCTAACCCTTTGACAAATATGAGAGTGGGGTTTTCCTTCAAAGAGGCACTGCTGCTTTTTTACAGATGTGAATACCGTAGAGGCAGAGACTGCGTTCTTTTCCCCATGCCCTGCACTGACTCTCGCAGTAATACTGGAATTCATCCCAAATCAAATTCAAATGTGCAGTAGTCAGGACAAGTATGCGCAGCTGTGCCTCCTTCGCTTGGCAGGGATTGGTTATTACACCTGTTTTGCCTTGTAAACCAATGATTTGCTTAGTGAGGGTACTGAAAGGGCGTATTAATAGTCTGTAAGGAGGTTCGGAAAAAGGGGGGAGTGAGTATGGCTTCCCATCCCTTAGGAAAGCGGACAGCAGTGTGGGGGATGATGCCAAGTATATGCTGCATCTGGAAGCAAGAGACAAGAACTGTGGGCACTGGATGTTGAGTGTCTGCCAGCTGACAATTGTCTAGACCAAGACAGACGGAGGAGAGCCCTCCATCTACAATCTGCTGGCTTTCTGAGATTGTGCGGCGAACAGAAGAATGCAGAGGACAGAGGAGGGAGAGGATGCCAAGCTCTGCCATGCCAACTGCTGGATTCGGGAGCCTGTTGCATCAGCTGTGACTCAGTGCAACAGCGTCTTGAAATGCTTACTGCAAATATGAACAAGATTGTATGATGCATATTGGTAAAAATATAACAGTTAGTCAGAGCTAAATATGTCACACACATTTAGCCTTCTGCAAAAGCCAAGATGCCGAATCTAAAGCTGAAGAGATGCACACACTACCAACTAGAATTACCCACTCCTAATTAACTGCACACATTATAAGGCATTTTGAGACTTTATTTTAGAACAGGGTTTAATGGTTTAGCATCTCCTTGTAGTTGTCAGCATCTTATTATGAGGTTTGTGTCTCTTTGTGATTAATTTGTGTCCTTGTCGTTGGTTTGTGCTACTTTGTAGTCGTTTTGTGTCTCTTTAAAGGCCATTTCCTGTCTCTTAGGGGTGTGTTTGTGTCAAGTTTGGTAGTTTGTTTCTCTTTGAAGTTCCTTTACATGTCTTTGTTGTCATTTTGTGTTTCTTTAAAGGTCAATTTGTGTCTCTTTGAGGTAAATTTATGTCTTATTCTGTCATTTTTTGTCTCTTTGTAGTTCCTTTGCATCTTTTTCTGGTCATTTTGAAACGCTGCCCGGTCAACATGTGTTAATTTGAGTGACATTTTGCAAATGAAGGCCAGGGGACCCCTGGCAGTTTGGGCCCCTGTGCCCAGTAGGCCCGTTTAGTAATCCATCCATGCCTGAAGCTTTGAATATTCACTCTCCCAAAACGTAGTATTCGGGACAGCCCTCGAACAAATGTAGGTATTCCTGCTACTCTGTCTAAAACAGATGCTCCTTGTGTATAAATTTGACATTGTTTCCCCTGTGAACCGTCTTATCTGCTGTCTTGCTCATCTATATCAACGTTTCAATTTTCCATCTTCATATTTTCCTACCTTTACTGCTGCCTCTTTCACCTTTCCTTCAATCCTTTTTCACTCTATATTACTCTGTCTTTCATGCACATTTACACCCTCCCTCCTGGCTTTTCTCTGGAACTTCACCAAATACTAATGTCTACGGTGTGGACACTGATGTGTGTAGGTAACATTAATGCTCTTCTCCCATACATCAATGTATGTTTGCGCACGAAGGTCTGCAGGGGACAATTAATTGTTTTATGCAACTCACACACTTGGATGCGTACTGAAATACACACTTACAAGCACGCACACACACACCTGTCATCTATCTCAGTGAGAACCAACCTTCCTGCATTCATCAATAAGGCTTTATCAACAGCTTAATCATATAAGGGCGGTTAGCTTTGTCCTCACAAGCACAGCAAAATCTGACCAAACACCCACGCATTTGCATTCAGGTCCCTCGCCACTTGAGTGTACCTCTCTATCAGAGTGGTAAATGTCACAGATAGAGGGAGGAGTGAAGAACAAGCAGTATGCATGGGCCTGTATGTGTGTGTGTGCATGTGTGTGAACGTGTTTGTCAGAAGACAGAAAATGAAGTGAAGAGCTGGCAGACAGTCCATAAAGGTTAATTAATATGGAGACAACTAGCTAGTGGGGGCCTGCTATTACACGGATAGATTTTTAATACGCATACACACACGCGCAGGCCTAGATAAAGGGTCTCTCATCCAACTCCTCTCCTGCTTATATCAAAAATGTTGTCATGACAGATGCTACAGTTTTGGCAGAAATGCTGCAGCAAAATAGGTCAGATAATTCAGTGTTTACTACGGTTCTCACGCCACCAAATCAACAACATTGATGCAGCTCCAATTAGTCAGTATAAACATTGCTCTGCAGGGCAGCACAACACACTTGTGCCCATCCACAGAGGTTGCTTTCCATGTGTGTGTGTGTGTGTGTGTGTGTGTGTGTGTGTGTGGGTGGTAGGTGTCTGACTGTGTGCTGATTTGAAGTGCACATGTTGTAGGAGGTCAAGGTACATTTGCATTGGGAACACTGATCATTTTCTCACAGTTCATTTTCTGATGTATAAGGAATGATTACACATCAAAATGTGTAGGTTCAATATGACCTATAAAGTGATTTTTAATATCGCAAGCCTTGTGTTTGATTATGTATGTGGAGATAAGAATAAATATGCAGCTATGTTTGAAGTACACAGCTGATATTTGCACTGACAGTGTGAATGCTGCATGGCATTTTATGGAAATTTAATTATCTATGGGATCTTCTCTCCAGTAAAAAAGTAGATATAAAACTTTAATTTTAAATTTACATATTTGCAATCCAAAAAATCTGTTTATAATGTTTCTGATAATCAGATGAATCTTGGACATTGTGTTTAATGTATCGCCGTAAGTTCAACTTCTAAACTGGATGGACGCACAACATAAAGATTAGCCTTCGTTCAACTGGCTTTCATTCCACAAAGGTTTATTTCATTGATGCCCTGAAAATCCAAAGTATCCTGTCCTGCTTTTAGGTAAATGGTCATCTGCACTAGCTTCTAAAATTCTAATACCTTGTCATTTTGATACTTAGTTAGTATTCAACAGCTCCCATTTGGGTTTTAATAGCACGCCCTAATAAAAAAGTATCGTTAAAAAGCTTCTACCGGAATAATTTAAAACTTGATAAGTGACTCCTGGAGTCCCCTCAGTGATTTAAGGTCACTTACCATAAGGACTAAACCAACAGGCCTATATATAACTGTGTGATGGGACTGGGACTTTGGGGACTTTTGCTGTAACAAGTTTGGAATATATCATATGAGGAAAATGCTGTTGCACTTCTCTTTATGTGTTTTGGAAACCATTTTATGGTTGAAGAAAAATCAGGGATCCATTCAAACTTTTAGGTGACAAGAGAGCCTGGTCATAGGCAAGCGGCAAATTCCTGGGCTGAAAAATGAAGCCAATGCAGAACTGCTGTAAAATGTCCAACTTTATAGCAGCTTTACAGCTTGGTACAAAAAACAGTTTTGGTCTCTATAGCCAATTCCCCGTTGGTGAGAACTGTACAGAGGATACATTTTTATATAACTAACCCGTTTATATTTCATTAAAGTTACACATAATTAAGGGCGTGGTCACTTTGATTAGTAGGCCACCTGGTAGGCATCACTTCAGGCTCTCAGTCAGATCCACCCCTCGCTCCTCCACAGCTCCACCCTCTCATCCAAATATGGTCACTTCTGGCTCTAAATAACCAAGATGGCAATGGCCAAAATGCCAAACTCGAGGCAGTCCGCAAGCCAATGGGTGACATTACAGTATCTGCACCTTTTATTTATACAGTCCATGTTCATAGTATGCAGTGAGGTTTCTCATTCATGTACAGATCAGACCTGAATTCTGAAGAAGGGCAGTAGTCCTGTAAAGCCCCATTTCCACTGAGCAGTACAGTTCAGTTCAGTACAGTTCGGTACGCTTTTTTTCTGTTTCCACTGTGAAAAGTTGTGGAGGGTACCAGTTGAAGTGTTCCATACTGTCCCCGTTTATGGTCCCCCCTCTGTTGGGGTACCTAGCACACAGATCTGGTACTAAAAGGTGGAGCTGTGAACACTGCAGTCTGTTGATTGGTCAATAGCAGAAGGTCACTCTGCTCAGGGCTGAGTTGTGGCTGGTTTTGAGGCTCATGTAACCACTGAAGAGTTTTACATACATTAGTAAACTGTTACTATAAAATGCAAGAATGTTTTGCTGCCTCTTGCAGCAGCTGTAGAGTGAGAAAAATTAATTCACTGGGCCGACTGTCGGCAACTTTTAAGGTGGAACGTTTATTTGTTATGTTGAAGGGTTACTTTTGGTTCCAAAGGTACCATACTGTAAGTGTTTGGTGGAAACGGGGCTAAATTCAACAACACACAACAAGAGATTGGCTTCGACTAAGTATACTAACACAAACCGGTTAGTATTTAAAATATAACCGTCAGACAACCTGTGAACACTTTCCATCACCTATCATTTATAAAGTGCTGTCTTGCATAATAGCATCCTCTGCCCATTCCAATCTCTTTGTTAAGATGGATATTCCTGAGACTGACTCACAGCCTTTCTCCAAGTACATTACTCCCCACTCATACCCATACGTATCTATACAAACACTAAAAAAGACAAATCTAGATGATGGACTGCCCATAAAAAGTGCCCAACTTAGTTCACTGTGCTTTTGAAATGCTAAAGGTCACAGCAAATTTAATGTTGGCAGCATAAAGTTGTGAAGAAGGTAAAATCTATTACTGGCTATGTTAGAAGGATAAAAACCCTGAATTGGATCTGAAATGAATGAATCATTCCCCACTGGTGAGAAAACGCACCATTCCTGCCATCTGAATTGCATTCGTTCAGCGTGAAGTATATATTGGTTACCAAAGAACTGTTTTTCACTTTGGGAATGGTCATCTTGTAGGAGATGAAGGTGCTGGTGAGTCGTGATGGACAAACATGAAAAATGAAAACCCAAGCCAATGTGAGACCGACTCTGTTATAATAGTGTTATTTGAAGTCTTGGAGGCACAGGAGAAAACAGGCAATGCATTTTTAGCTGGTCAAATGAATACCCTTTCCTGCATAGCCTATGAGTAATGACAGTGTTGTTGATTCAAGAGAAAATTGCCGTTATATTTGTAGTATTCAACTCCTTCACCTTGCAAAAATATGCGCACTCCATAATCAATGTAACGGTTCTTTGGTGAGCTATGTCGTGGCAGAATGTGGAAATAATTAAAGCTGACGCTGTAGAAGCTTCACTCTGCAAAAATAGACTGCCTCACCTTGTTGGCAGTTTAAATCATGCCTACTTCAACCTCCATTCAGTTAGTCAAACACACTTTCTATCCTTTTCGTACAGCACAGTCTTTCCTCCTCCTTAAAGGCACTTTTAACTTTTCTGCTTTCGTGCTCATCCAAGCTTTTCTCTCATCTCTTTTCTTTCTCTCTCTTGTTCTGTACACAGGAATCCACAAAGGTTATTAATAAAATAGCAGGCTATTCAGGACAAATCTAGATTTTTTTCTTACTAAAACTCCTCATGCAAAAGTCACACTGGCAATATGCATTAAAGATATACCATACAGTAGTTGGCCAGGCAAATGGGGAATTCCTCCCAGTCTCTCTCTCTCATAATGAAGCAATCATCTTGTTTTCTTTTGGTCTTGCTCCTGTTATTTCTCACAGGTCTCTTTCTTACTGTCCCTCTTTGATAAATGGGACTGTAGGCTGACAGGTGAGAGCTGGTTCTGCTGCAATGTGAAATCCAATTCTTCACTTTGGCGACGTTGTCAAACACATACAACACATATACACTTACATAGGGTCTATTCTTTTTTTCTAAGTCGGGTGCTGGGTTTCATATTAGTTCACCATCAAAGGGTTGTGTTTGGTTGCATTCTCGAAATGCCACAAAACAGAGGGATTTCTGTACCTTTCGGAGGGTGATAAGCCAGTGTAAGGTATGGAGCTGGCCGGGGCTTCACAGCATTGGTTTGTTAGAGACATACTGCATGAAAAGGGATGGCGATGCGTCTTTATCTTGGCTCCTAGTACAAATTTCAAAGAATCTTCTCCCCAGTTTGCTATGGTTCTCTCCTTGTTTCTCATCTCTCACTCTCACCTTTTTTTCACTTTGTCTTTTCTTTTTCCTGTGACCCTCCTCTACCTTTTCCAGACTGCTGGTAAATATACTTATATCTTGCACAATACACCTGTAATGAGCCACATGTTTATTCACATTTGAATAGCAGCAGTTCAGTCAAATAATTGAGTTGTTTCATTACAAAGACAGTTGTTTGCATCAAAGACATGCACCATATCCTCCTGAGACCCAGTGTCCTCATATGAGGACGTCACATTTTGGGTTTGCTGGACCTTATACTCCACTCTGCTCAACCGAGGCCTCATTTGTGAACATTTTTTGTGCCATCTCTTGGTAGCAAAACTACAATATACTAATCCACGTTAAAACAAGATGGCGGCCATCTCTGCCAAGTCAGTCTGCAGCCGACCCCGACAAAAAAGTGGACAAGATCCAGAACCTGATCAAGTTTTATGGTTGAAACTTGTTTTTGTTTTTATTGTTGTTTATTGTAGTATGATATGCTATACAAATCTGATTAATTTTAGCAACAGTAACAAGCTACAGTAAGATGCTGTTAATTAGAAAGTACTTATTTGAAGACATTGGGACTTAATTATTGTAAACAGTGTTTAGTTTTGTATACTTAGCAGGTCCTACTTATCTCAAATAACTAGGAGAAATTAAAAATACATACCAAGAAAAAGCTTGGGTCTCAGGACGATATACATTCGGGAAAGAGCTGTCCAACAGCCATGGCACAATTAGTCACTTAAGCAGCTTTTAGTCATGGTAACCACCTATGTACCACCGCATCTGCACAGGCCCGTCAACTTCAAATGTTGGTACCACAATGAGAAATTCAGTGTCTTATCCTGGAATTTACTCTGTATTGTCTTGGGATTCTAGTCAAAGACCCTCTATCAGCACACCCGTGCTTCATATTGGCTGCTTCCTGACAGTGTAATAGAAAAATAAACAGATGACAGAATATGCTCATCCACCAAACTAACCGGCCACCAAGTGCAAAAACAATATGCCAACCACTCAGCCACTACCCCAATAAAGATTAGATTAGTCACAGAAGCCAGTGCATAGCCAGACAGCAGAAAGTAAAGGCACGCCTCTCACACAGCTAGCTACAGTCTGCAAATCAGCCAGCAAACCAGCCAGTCAATAAAACACAGACAAGCCAAGCAATCAGCGAGCCATGCAGGCAGTTCCCTATCCTGTAAAGATTGGATTAGTCACAGGAGGCATGGTTTCAGCAAAGCCATTGTAACAGCTGCCCTCCAAGGTGATAATGTCAGACATTTGCTTCAGTTCCAGAAAACCTGACACTTTATACCAAACCAACCTTTACTGAAGGGAAAAGAAAATCACTGTACCTATAGCTCAAAGAATGTTACAGGCAACCCTCATTAAGTATTCTTTCATTTTAACTGCTTGAGAAAATGAGGAGGCGGCATAGAGAAAAGAAACAAGAAGAGACAGACAGATGAACTGTAAAGATAATGTCTGCCTATGTGTGTGTACAGTATCACGCCAAAAATAAAATAATAACCAAGTGTGAACCTTCAGTGGTTTTATCTTCAATTAACCCTTTCCCAGAGCCCTGTAATTACTTGCCAAGTGATGAAAATGTACAACAATAGCAGGTGGGTTGTCACTATATTAAGTCTGAGTGCAAAGACAACTGTCAAAGATAATTAAAGGATCACGTTAAGATGATACAATCCTGGGAAATAATTATATTACAGTCACATTAAGACCAAAAGCTTTACATTTTCTTTAAGTTTAATTAAGTTTGATAGACTGGATGTGTAATTAAATCATCAGTTTGTGCGAAATGGTAAATGGACTTGCATTTGTATAGTGGCTTTCTGATCTCCTGACCACTCAACGTGCTTTTACACTGCATTCCACATTCACCCACTCATACACACTTTTATACACTGGTGGCCGAGGCTATCGTACAAGGTGCCACCTGCTACTCATTTAAACATTCACACGCACTTACACACCAGTGGCACAGCCATTAGATGCAATTGCGGGTTCAGCATCTTGGCTAAGGATACTTTGACACGTGGACTGGAGGAGCTGGGGATCGAAAAACTGATCTTTCCATTATAAGGATGACCCACTCTACCTCCTGAGCCACAGCCGCAAGAAATCTGCAGGACAGATTGAATGTAATTTTAATGACGTATTTGATTGGCACCATGTATTCCCACATCAACACGATGCACATTTTAATTTAAAAGTTCAGAAAAATGTCATGAGTCATCTCAAATTCATTTTCAGTGAATTATCTCAAAGCTCAACATCACTAAAAACACTGCAGATCTCCTGCAGCCTTCATAACACAGAAATATTACAATCTATAATGGATTTCATGCTTAATTATTAATTCTTATGTAAGAGGAAATGGAATTGGTAAGATAAACCATTTTAGAAACCAAATACCCCAAATGAGTCACTTTGAAGGTTTAGTTGAGGCATCTCCTTTATGTTTTCCTATGCTGGATCCAGTGTTTCACCTCAGATTGTCCTGAATTGCGACTCAACAAAATAGCAGATAAAAGAAGCTTCCTTCATAGGGTGTCTGGGCTCATCCTTAGGGATGGGGTGAGTCTCTGAGACATGTGGGAGAAGCTCAGAATAAAACCACTGCTCCATCTTGAAAGGAGCCTTTTGAGGTGGTTTCAGGCATCTGATTAGGATGCCTTCTGGACACTTCCCTGTGGAGGTATTCCAGGCACATCCAA
Organism: Epinephelus moara; assembly: GCF_006386435.1. NCBI lineage: Eukaryota > Metazoa > Chordata > Actinopteri > Perciformes > Serranidae > Epinephelus > Epinephelus moara. Next base: position 26,285,106 of record NC_065513.1, on the reverse strand, counting down.
CTGGGAGGAGAACTTGGAGCAGATCCAGAATATGCAGGAGGGATTACATATCCCACCTGACCTGGAAACCCCATAGGACTCTCCAGTGGGAGCAAGAGGTAACTGAATAGCCACATGACAAAGAGACCCCAGATATATTTCTAAGGAGTCAGGGAATAAAATCAAGGCTACAGCTTGACCAGGAAAAGTTCCTATGTATGAAGTTTCTGCTACTTCAGACATACAGGATCACATAACTAACAGCTAACTATACATCTGTCTTCAATAAAGGTGCGGCCGCTTTGAGTAAAAGGCTGTTTGCAAGGCGTCACCACAGTCTATGAGTCAGATCCAACCCTGGCTCCTCCACGGCTCTACTGTACCAGGAAGTGTGCTGGGCTTTGAAGAAAATTTTGGTAGTGGCCAAAAAGTGATGCAACTGGGTCCAAAATGACTTTTGGGCAGATTAGGAAAGAAGTGTCCATAAATCTGTGGATACATTTTTGGAGCATCACAACCACTACAAATTACCTGTTTCCCTGTGAGGATTTGATTCATTCAGTCCGATATCAAGTGGAAGTCCATTCAAGTTAGCGAAGCACGACACCGGAAGTGGCGCACTTGGCTGGCAAAGTTGCTAGTGTTCTTGCTGTATGGGCTCGATAATACAGAAGTGATGCCAATCATCCAGGTAACCTCATACTGTGGAAACAGAGATTTTTTGGTTTTATTCACCACTGAGCAACTTTCATAGGGATGAATGGGTTCCCTCCAATGCTGTATCCAGGTATCTTAATACATCCATGGTCCAAATGTGGTCTCTCCGGGTTCTGAAAATCAAAGCTCCAACCAAACTTGAGGTTTCAAAACAGGAGTCCACAAACCAATGAGTGACGACATGGTGGCCATATACAGTCCACGGTTTCAATCTTTACTTGATCTGGTACAGTACATGCCAATAAATAAAACTTTTAACACAAAGAAAATGATCGTTCTTTTTTTCTTTACCTCCATAAGATGGGGAAATAGGGAATCAATGGATTTTTTCGTCCGTCTCCATCTGCCCTTTAGATACATCTTCCTCATATCCCTTTTTTACAGTGTTGTCCTGTAGCAACTGGTTCCTCTACTGTGAGTATTTTTCTCTCCCTATCTATCCCTCAGGCATTTCTCTTTTCACCTACTTGTTTTGATCAGGTATCCCAAATGCACCACTTTCACAGTTTCATTCAGCAGTATTTTTTTAGATGCTATGAAATTTATGTGATCAAAGGACACAATCAATCACCCAGGATAAAACGTTTTTTTGCCATTATACGCAGATAATATTCTGAAGCAATACAGATGGGCAATTTTGCTGTCAGCCAGGAGGAGAATTACAAAGTGAGACAACATCTAAGTGGATAACAACAAAGAGGGCTATGCAGAACAAACCCGACCATCTGTTCCCCGCCTTACAACCATCTTGTGGTGTTGTATTGATGAATGCAATACAACCTGAGCTGGAATGAAAAATAAATAGATAAATAAATCTGGTCAAAACTGAGTTCAGCATGTTTTAATAATGAGCAGTTTTTCTTGACAGTTGCCAGATGATGCTGCTTTACAGGAGTCACACTGTTGTCTCTCACAGATGATTACCATAGGTCTACTAATGGGCACGAACACAGGAACACAGCATGTTCTTGTGTTCTCCATCTCTTGCATCTGACAAGGGCTGGCAATATTTATAACAGAACGATCATCAGCAATAGCAGCAGATTACTAATGCAGATCTGCGCTGTTAGCTTGATTGACATTGCAAATGCAAGCATATTTAAAGTAACAGCAGGTCAAGAAACAATAGATTATATATGTCAGAGTTGTTGTTTTTTTAACCCCTGGATTTACATAAGAGTAATAACAGGATTTCTTTGACCCTTTGTTCTATGTCTGTGTCGATTGTACACATTTCATATTCCACCCCAGTCAGTTTTATCCAATTTTATCAGCAAAGACAACAATGTCAGAAACCTTAAGTCTTTCCAAGTGGTGCACATTTCTTGAGGATTGAGGGTTTTGAACTCTTTGTGTGGAATTATTTCAGATTCAAGAGACGTGATGAAGTTGTCAAGGTTTTTTGAAGGTTTATAACAGACATGGAGTCAATCTTGAGCAGAAGAACATGTTTGACTCTGGTTTGATTGGCAGGCCTCTTTTTAATATCCACTGCAACGCTCACAGTAAACAATCCCTCACCTGAGGTCTAACTCACTTCTCTCCATCACTCCGCCAATGAGGTCTCGACAAAGTAACTGCTGGGATGGATGGACAGTGATGAAAATAGAGGAAAGGGATTGGGAGGCAGAGCCAGAAAAGACCATGCAGGAAGAGAAGTGGGAGAGACAGAGAGACAATGAGATAGAAAAAGCTATCAGTGGCAAAAATAGAGACAAAGGGGGACAGAGAAAAAAAAGGACTGTCTGACAGAGAGCTTGAGAAAAAGAAAAAGGCTGGAATGGGCAACCGACAGGGAGAAGAAAGAGTGATACAGATTAAATTCTAGCCGTGAATGTTAAGAGAAAGATGCCATGGCTAGGGGTTTGAGCAAACTATTAAGTCCCACAATAGTCTCAAATATGACTAACATCACAATCACTCACTGAAAGATATTATTTAATACACAGTTTATCAAATGCACCGCACTACAAAGACAAGGGGTCTCATTTATAAGCATTGCGTATGCACAAAACGAGGCCTGAAACAGACGTATGCCACTTCCTATGATCTATCAAAACAGACTTGATAGGAGAAACTTTGACCCATGCTTATGAACATTCTGGAGACGGGAAATGTCAATGCAGGTGGTGGGGTGGAAGGTTGATTGTAGAAATTGTTGAATGTTTCTTGGTGCATGCCATTTTTGGCTGTATGCACGTTTTTAGTATTTTTAGCATTGTTTTATAAGTGAGACCTCAACATCCTACTGCAGCCAGTCGGCTTTTCTGGCTATTCTGACCCACCATTCTCTGCAGAGTAGAAGATCTGTTACATTGGGTGCGCTCACATGCACACTAATATTATTAAATATAATAAATAACATATTATTTTATTTCAAATATTACAATATTCTAATTTAAAATGGGTCATGTAAACAGCATATTTTTTTCTGAATTTTCTGAATTTAGTTTTTCAGGACGTGAAATATGCAGGTATTATGATGATTTTAATTGCATTACTTGGGCATGTATGCAACAAATTTGGAATATGCGTCTCAAGTGGGGTTTTTTCCGCACTTTGCGACACACTGTTGCCTGTTTAACTTGCCTGTTTATCGTCGACTCTGTGCATTGTCATGGAGACGTTGGACACAAACCAACTTGCCAACAGTTTAAATGCTGAGGTAGAAATGCACGCCTAAAGGAGGAGCCCACATTTCTGGTCAAAAGGAGAAACACACCTGCTTTTAAATGTTATGAAAGGAACTTGGATATCAACAGGCTTTTGGATATGCACAAATATTGCAATGCTGAGCTTTTCAAGACTGTGGTTGAAGGAATGAAATAAGGAAGCTGTGTTCGCTTCGTCCAACAAGTCCACCACCAGGAAGAAAACTATAAAAAAATATATATATTTTGATACACAGAAAATCAAAATGACAAGCGGCTGCAGCCGTTCCACTGTACTATATTTTTACGTGATGTACATCATGTTAGGGCACATTAATCAGAGTATATGTGTAAACCAGTGTTAGGAGAATATTCATTTTCATTAGCCTTGCAAATAGCTTAATGGAAATATTGTCTTTTTCAGAATATGGGCAAAAAACAGGATATTTTGCGCATGGAAACGTAGTGATTAACTGAGCTGCAGACAGATGACAGCTCATTAAAATAACTATGATCCATCAATCAATCAAAATCTACAATGTGTGCAGCTTTAAATTAAAAGTTAAATCTACATACATTGCAAAGTAACACCAGCAAAGCTCTCCAGGTTGACCTCCATCTTTGGTGAGCTCAGCGAATGGTGTTTGTTGTATCTCCAAGGTACCATTAAGATCTGCTGCATTCCAAATCAGATACTTTTTCTTTTTACTTCTAATTATTTGCAACGGATAAATAAGCAAGAAGGTCAAAGTTCAAGGCGCAATCTTTAATGAAGTAGTGTCTCCCAAATGTATGCATACTCAGCAACACTATGACTTTGTGAGGGCAGCTGCAGTATGTTCTGAAAGTAAAAAAGTATGCAATAGGGAAGGCAGCCTTGGTAGCTATGTTTAAAGCAGCCATGCATACAAAGGCATCAGATAAAGCAAGCATCAATGAGAGAGACTGCAAAGCTTCGCGGGGCAGATGAGGGCAGGGTGAGTGACGGTGACAGGCCGATTCCACAGCTTACCACGACAATCCCACTGCTTACTCACTCCTTTTTGCAGCCGTATTCTCTCAGTCAGTCTAATGTGCTCTTCCTTTTTTCTGTCTCCTTTCTCTCAGAGCCGCCCGACTACAGACTATGCTTGTTTATCTTTTCCTAATTCCACTTGTCACTCACTCTCCCTCACCAGACAGATCATTAGGATTAGGGCTCTGACACTGCCTATCCCATCAGATGCTGATTGGCCACAGTGGCAGAGTGTGGGAACCAGAAAATGAGCTCCTGACAGATAATAGTCCGCTCTGTACCTTACATCAGACGGAAGAGATTGAGGAGGAGAAAGAGGGCGAGTGACAAAGAGGGAGAATTGCCCGACGTCTCTTTGACACTCTTCTTCAGACTTTAAGGACATTGTTGTTCTATTGAGAGGAGATTTGTTTATTCATGGAGACAACAGTGGTCTCAGCCGTTCAGGGTTCCTCCTCACCAGCGACAGCGAAGATGGGAATGAAAGTGTATTTACTCCTACTCGGGATCAGGGAATTGGCAGGGAGATTTCTCAGTGGAACTAGACGAGAATGATATATTTGTTAGTTTTATTTTTTTTCTAGTCCCTCTTGTTGATTTAATGTTGCTACAGCCAGCTTTAATTAATTTTAAAGTGCAGCTACCAGGTGTACATTTTCCTTGCTTGCCTTTCCTCCTTGCTCTTAACGATATGAACCCTTCAGAACCCTCAGGTCCTCTGGTAGTGGCCTTTTAATCATCCTAGAAGTTAGAACAAAAACCCACAGTAAGGCATCACTTTATATTTATGGTCCACATCGGTGGAGACCTGAGGGACGCAGACAGTGTTGGTGTTTTTAAAAGAAAATTCAAGACCTACCTTTTCAGCCTGGCTTCTAATCGAACATTATGTCTTTTTTTATTATTTTGTATTTATCATTATTGTGCATTTATCTATGTATTTATCTGTATTAACAATTAATTATTTTTTCTATTTAGTTACTTATTTCTTTTAACTTATTTATTTACTAAATTTTTGACCAATTGAAAATTGTCTGCTATTTTGAGGGTCTCTGATGTTTCCCCGCTTCCCTCAGTTCCCTTTTTTTCTCCTGTTTTTATGAGTGCTATTATAATTTAGTTTTTACCATTACTATTATTATGAAAAGTGCTATATAAATAAAGATAAAAAAAAAAGAAATAAAAAAGATGATAGTTACATTTTAAGTGCAGTTTTTTACTGATACTCTATTTCAGCTAACTCAAAAAATTCCTTGGGCGCAGTACCACAGTTTTTTGATGTGTTCATTGCACAAGTTGACACTGTGATGACGATAAAATAATAATAATAAAAAAACCTACATATTGTGCAGCCCCTCTGTAGTTCTGCCCAAAATTAACAAAACCCATGCTCAGTGTATCTTATAACTCAGAGCACACTGTGCAAAGAGCTCCATTTTTTCCAAGAGCTTTAGGTGGAGCACTGGGTGGTTTGTGATTGACCACTAAAGGGTAACAGCAACACAAAGACTATAAAAAATAGGGCAAAATGTAGATACAACCCATTGATGTTGTATTGGCCCATTTGAAGCCTAAGAATTAAACTCTCGAGGGACCACTGTGTTGTATTTATTGAATTATCGAAGTTGGAGCTTAATTAAGAAACAAAGTAATTCAAATATACTTCCTAAACTACTGGGCAGCTTGGAGCCAACAACTGCCAATAGTCCTGAGGGCCTTTGAATGTTAATAAAGCACAAAATCATATAGCTCTGTGGCATCATGTGTAGTCTTGTCTTTTTACTATAATACATTTCTTAAATTATGTATATACAACACACCAATCATTCTAAGAATTATCCTTTACAGTTTCTCTATTCAGCTTGCCAAGTCCAACGACAAACAAGCCCAGATGCTGTACAGTCCAGCTGTGCAGCCGAGTGGCAGTGTTGCATAGCAGACAATAATGCTATACTATTCAGCGTGTGGCTCAGTAGCCCCAGTTACAACAGTTTTGTGACTTTTATATCACAAAAGGTGACACATGTGGGAAGTCTCATTATGATGTGAAATGCGATACTATCACTGTGGGACTAAAGGTGTCGCCATAAAGCTTGTATCATTTCTGAATAAATAAATAAAAATAGAAATCAAACATCACTACCGCTCTAACTCATTTTTTAGCCCTTTTCAAACAAGTATCTTAACAAATGGATAACCTCCGCAGCTTTGTTTTTGTTAATCATATTTGGGATTCAAATGAATCTGCTCTTTATTTAATAAGTAAATATGATGGCTATAATGACCCTGTTGGTCTGAATGGGTGCTGGGTGCAGGTAATGAATGAATGAGCTTTAGTGATGTTGTATACAGCTTTGTGGAACTCTTTATGCACAGCAATCATGGATAAAATGGGACTGCTAATGGCATACAGGAGAGCACGGCGTAATGAGCAGGAGACATTGCACCTCCCAGCTGTGTCGTGCCTGCTGACTAATGTGGCGTCCCTCACAACAACAGCGCCAGCCATTGGCTCAGTATAGCTCTAAAGAGGAAGGTCATCTGTGGCATGAGCCGTGAACAGATGAAGTGTGTGTGCAAACATTTCTATGAGGCAATCTAGTGCTTGGAATATGTGTTATTCCGGGATACATGGATACATGCATGTGTAGAGTGAATGAGCGTGTCTTCAGCATTATATGCTTTAAATGACTGAGATGTTTAATACACATGGCCTTCGATCAAAGCTTATTCATTAGGCCCGGCGCAATCAATACAAAATATATCTGGCAGCTCTTCACATGTTACACTCTCTACATAATTCTCTCATAAGTCACATAGCATATGATTGCTTTTATAGCCACATTATAAAAAGATGTATATATTCATTTTGAGGGGCCAGACCCCACAGAGGCCAGTTTTTGAACCACAACCAAGGCATCAATGACTTACAAGCAAGTAAAACAATCAGGGCAGAGTGCTTCACAGTGTACTCTATTACAATCAGGTTCATCTAAAGGTCCAAGCCAAAATTCAATACTTAATTTGTCACACTCTTTCATTACTCTGCTCTGAGTTTAAATGAGAATTAATCACAGTTTTTTTCCCTTTAACTTAAAGTATGAAATGTTATTAATGGGTTCCTTTTTAATTTTTTGTTTTACTCTTGTTAACCGAGCTAAACATTTCCTATGTGCTGCCAAATCTCCAGACAGATTTAAAATTAGAGAGCCAGTTTCACTGATAAATAATGGCCCATGTGAGCCAAATGGGGCTATTTAGTCTCAATTTAGTTAAATAACCGGAAAGGACTACAGCAAATACTTATTCATCCAAAAGTCTACCAGCACTCCTCTAACTACTTTTATACATGTTTGTGAATGTGATGCTCATTTGAATGGATTTGCTTCTGTTCCAATACTTATCACATTACATTAGCCAACATGTACATTCCTCAGAACCTTACACTGAGCCTTATGACCTCAACTCTAACCTTATACCCACAGCCACCACCACTGATGGGTGTGGTCAGACGTTGCTTTGTGCACTTGTAACTATACCTAACAGTGATGTCACAGTGTACTGACACTCTCTGACATGGTGGTGTCAGGATTTTAACCTGGTGTTAAATGGCCCCCAATCTGATCGACAAACGAAAGAAATGATGCACTTTTCACCTCATCAATATGCTATCAGTTGGAAAACTCAAGCAAACCACTTGTGAATCAAGCCCCACTTGACTCAAGTCTACATAGTTACAAGGTAACTGTGATTTCTCAACTTGGACCATATTTTCCCTTTTTGTGTTTGTGTGTGTCCATGTGACTTGTGAGAACAACAACTTTTGAAACTGGTCAAGTATTGACAGGAAGTGCTGCAGCTGGCAGCCATAAAACAGGCTACAGTGTAACCATTAACAGCATGTGCACGTCAATTTATGTCCATTAAAGGTGTTTTTGCCACCAGCTAAGATTGTTATTATGAGTGTCTGAAAACATAATAGAAAGGACCCTGCTGAGAAATAATTTTCCCAACCTTTCGCAGTCTGGTTTGTGTGTGACGGTAATAGTCGATTGTGCTTGAGTACAGAAAATGACTTTCGTCCTGCAGCAGGTAAACTCTCGTGAGATTCACAAGGAGATCTCACTTTCATCCAGGCTTGGACGCAAACTTCAAAAATTGTTGTTCCCACAAGACACAAAAACATGGGAAAATATGGTCCAGGTTAAAGAATACAGCAGAGACCCTTTAACCCTGGCCAAAAACATACTGATCTTTGCATTATTGTATAATCAGTCACAGTCATCATCAGTGTTTGACAAAGCATGCATCCATGATCTTCTCCGAATAGCAACACAAAGTTTTTAAGTCCTGTTCTGTAGCCAAGTGACTTTCAAAGTAAAGCACTCAAAATGAACTCCACACAGTTTCTGATACACATATGACTGAATGTATATTTTCCCTCTCTTGCCAGCAGACCCCATATCTGCACATACAGTAAATGCAATCTGCATGAGAGCATCGAATCTGTAAAATGCAAGTTGTCTATTTGATAATATATATGTTTGATGTCCCTTTCAGTCTGTTTGGCCACAAGAGCCCTCATTGATCAATCTAATGTACAAGCCAGCGATGATCCAAGCGCAGAAGTCATCTAACAGTAGGGTTCTTATTTGAGAAACATTTTTATCTCACAGATCACAGCACAGGAATGATCAGCCGTTGATAAATGCGGCAGCTGAAAACCGTTGTCATTTAAATATCTGAAATATTCTTGGTTTAGAGGTCTCGCCCTTAGAGAGGCGTAATACAGCCAAGAAGAGAAACTTATCTGCTGTAAATGGAAACGCTGACGTCCCAGGTCCAGTTTCACCAACAGGTTCTATTTGGCAGCCTGTAAAGAGGCGTCAAAGGAAATCGTAATAACGCAGTATGGAAAGAAATCACTGCTGTGGTCGACAGCATCGCAGTGGACAATAAAACTCCAGCTGAGGTTGGTATATTTAACTTACACGTCCATGATATGTACAGTCCTATAACATAATTATATCCATATTATTTGCCTACATATTAAGCAACATATATGCTGGTTTAATATTTATATAAAGGCTTATAATTAACCCAGACTGAGGAGTGTGTGGCCGCACAAATTGAGTCTACTTCTAATTCAGGCATAACAGGTGGCGGAGGAGACCCAGTAGCCATGGTTACTAGTATTTAAATAATTACACTGTTGCAGGGTTTATTTATTTCTTTTTAATAATGTTTTGATGATAAAGGTTATAAACATGTTGTGGCTCATTACAGCTTTAAAAATAAAAGTTTTATATAAATAAGAGACAGACACCGGTGATGCTCAGCCCACAGTCAGCTTCGAGTCAGAAACCCCAGAGCCAGGCAACTGTGAGCTGTGATGGAGAGCTCGCGTTTAAGTGATTTATATGTGGCTGCTAGTGCGTAGATGCCAGTCAGAATATGGTTCAATTATAATTCTCCAACTCAGCCAGATTAACAGTGCTGTACCGCAAGACCACGCTGACTCAAACTTGTTGACACGAGTTGAGAGAAATGACCATATGCCCAGTTTTATGTTGTGTGTTTGTTTCCATAAACTTTGCAAGATGTTTAGCTCAGGCAGGCAGGAATGAAAAACTTGATGACATACATTGACTATGTTCAGGGCAGATGTATGAGTAATGTGGTGTGGTAAGACTGTGGTAAGACTGTGGTAAGAATGGGGCGTCGGTGGCTTAGTGGGTAGAGCAGGTGCCCCATGTACAAGGCTGTAGCCGTAGCGGTCCAGGTTCAATTCCAGCCTGTGGCCCTTTGCTGCATGTCTTCCCCTCTCTCCCCATTTCAAAATGCCCCATTTTTTTTTTTTTTTTTTTTTAAAAAAGACTGTGGTAAGACAGAGTCTGGAGTGGTAGAGTGGCGTGCCAGTGTCTGCCTGCAACACTGGAGGTGTCCGTAACGGTCCCATCTCAAACGGCGACTGACATTTTTATTAGCATAATTACACTTTTTTGAAAGACAGTGATTGTTTTGGGGGTATATTCAATACGAATGTTCTGTCACATAAAATGAAAAGAAAAATGTGATTGGTAGTCCTTGGCGTCTGAACAAATAGCCAGATAAAATTTCTCTTCCTCTAAACCCACCAACTTCTCTCCTCACACCCACATGCCCTTTATCACTTCCTTATCTCACCACACCTTCTGAGAGAAAATTTTAAACATTAAATTTGTGTCTGTGTTGAATATATATTGAAAGCCAAGTGCCTGTGTGTGTGTGTGTGTGTGTGTGTGTGTGTGTGTGTGTGTGTGTTAAATTATGGATGTTCAGGTTTCAGTTAGGCGTTAATGTTTTTAAAAGAGGTCTTGTGGTAAAGGCCAGGAGAGTGGCTTTGCTTTGCTGATTCATTTGGCTGGCTGTCCAACACAACACAGACACACGCTTTAAAAATGTTCATGCCCATGCACGTACACACACACACACAAAAACACACACATTCAAGTACTCCTCCAAAACTGCTGATGCTCTTAAAGTAGCTGGCTCTGGGGTACAAGCAGTGACAGTAGCTTTGCTCAAGAGGAACTTGATGTGCTGCTGGTGGTGTTTGCATGTGTGTGTTTGTAAGTCTCAGCAGTGTGTGTCTCGCTCACGGATGTCAACCTTCATCAAGTCAAAACATTTTTCAACTCCTTAGAGCAGAACCTAGACTAAACAAACTTCTATTCGGCCTGTTGCTTTACCTGAAAATGTCACAGAATATGTTACTCTTAATTCTCGTGGTAGGCACCTCAAAGTAGTTTGTTTTTGTTTGTTTGGCTATTTCTGGCTGCTGTGTTTGTCCACTTACAATAACTCTGGACATACAATTGAATTATCAGAAAGTTGTGATTGGCTTAAAGGTTTCACATTTTAAAACACCACTGTAAGCAGGATGTGTCATTTGGGAAATAGTTCAATCTGAACCTTGCATACAAAGTCTGCCTCTCACATACATTATTAACACATTCAAATGTGAAAAACAAAACATGTTTTCTCTGCCTCAACTTAACCCCACCCTGTTGTGCTCCTTCAATAACCCTGCACACTGTGAATATTTAAATCTTCACCCTCTCACTCTCTCATTGGAATTTTAAAACATGTCAGCACATTTACACACTTGTCTAATGTATTTACCAAGTTTATTTTTACATGTATTTTAGTGTTAGTAGTTTAGTATATTTATAGTGTATTATACTATATTATTCATATTGTGTATTCTATAATAATAACTTATATTAACTTCATCTTTATCTTGATCACACTCTCACGCAGACACACACATAAAAAATAGGAATTGGGTTTGATACCAATTAATTAAATAAAAGCTACAAAAATGCAAGTCTATAAAGGTTTCGTTGACGCTGTCTACTGAATCAGAGAGTCTGACGTCCTCTGGAAGGCTGTTCCAGAGACGAGGGCCGATGACACAGAATGCAGCATCACGTTACTTTTTAGTTTTACTCTGGGGGACATTTAGTAGGCCAGCGGTGGAGGATCTTAGGGATCTGGAGGGAATGTATTTACCCATCATATCAGATAAATAGCCAGGAGCCAGTCTATTAAGCAACACATTCTCACTCCAATCCCGTCACATCTTGATGCCTTGTTTTCCACGTCCACATACGACGTGCAAGGTACCCTGGGTGTGGTGTTGTTGACGTTCTGGGACACCGTGTCAAGTTCTCTTCCTCTGTTTTCACAGGAAATTTAACTTTTACATATTGTCTCTTTCAAAATAAATGCGCTACATTGGTACAACACTGTGAATTGACGACAAACACACATGGGTAAGTTTAGGGAAAATGAACAGGGTTTAGCTTTAGAATCTTACGGGGCAGGAACACTGCTCTCTCGGGTGAAAGTCAGTGTTTGTTGGAACCGTCCACCAACCCTTCATACCCACCTGACTTGGACTTTCCCCGCCTTAGCTTTCGTCCTTGTCCCGCCGCGTTTCTCCCTGATGCCACCAGGCACAGTTAAACTATAACGACAATTGGCCACATATCATGCCTATGTTAAAGGACGCCTTTTTTCATTTGTTTCTGATGTCGCAAGTCACTACCCTCGTGCTGCATTTCGACGACCTCACAGTGAGAGCGTGCTCAATTAAGAGATCTTATGTTTAAAGAGAATGCTAATGTTTTTTCTTGTATTCTTTGATGAGCTATTGGATTTGATTAGGTTACATCTATCTATCTATCTATCTATCTATCTACAGCAATGGTCTAAGCTCATCTACCAAGAAGACATTTATTTCAATATAATATAATCTATTACATTTTGTTCAGACCTCTTGCTCCTGCCCACCCCTTCTAGTGAGAGAGAATTGCATAAGGCAATCCAATATCAAATGATGAAGTATCATTTGCAGCTTAATGGATTATATGTTTGCCAAATTGAAGAATGGCACCTAACACATTAGAAAATACCATGGAAGTACCTTCCAAAGACACTCCAGGGAGATGCTGTTGTATAATTTTACAGAACGCTGTGACACATTGACTCTGAGTCTCATTTGCAGGATTACTGTTGATTACCATGACATCGTTATCAATATATCTCTGGCAGACAATTAAATTAAAGTGCAATATAATCAAATGCAATGAATGAGATTTATATTCTAGTAAACATCTTGGAGGGGAAAAAAAGTCCACAGGGTTGTAAGAGCTGTAAATGTATGGGTCACATATCCGGTATCCCATTCATTTCAATAAGCAGTGTCGGCTTTCACAGCTAGAAAACCTGTTATCAGGCACTGAAACGATACACACACACACACACACACACACACACACACACACACACACACACACACACACACACACACACACACTCTGAAATGTTCCTTTGACTGACAGGATTCTTTAGAGCCTTTCCTCGCCCATCTGTTGAAAAAAATGTCACTCTTACCTAAGTCTGACCTATTGGATGTGATGCACACACCTCACTCTGCCCTCTATATAGCTTCACTCCAACATCGGCCCTCATAATAAACTGTGCAAGCTCACAGGAACACATGCAAGTACACACACACATATCACACGCCGTGTTTCTGTCTGGAGCAGTCCGGCCCTACTTGGCAGCAGACACATTTGGTCTGTTTGGTCTGTCCTTTCTCATTTCAAAGCTCTTTTGAAGATGGCCACAGTTATTAAAGCAGGGTAACTGCGTATGGAAACTGACACTGAGAGGGGACGAGGGAGAGAGAGGTGTGTGTTTGTGTGTGTAATGCCATTCATTGGGGAATACAGATGTGTATCAGCGCAAAGGCAAAGTAAGTGTGCTGTTCATAGCCTGAGGGTTTTCTCCCCCGCACCACCCCCCCTACACACACACACACACTTTAAGTACCCTTCCCAAAGTGCTGATGCTCCCGATGTGCTTGTCTTAGTACACTGCCACAATCTCTATCAATAAAGTTCTGTGCGTCAAGCAGTGTAGCTTTGATACCTCTGCCCCTGTTAAAGGTAATTTCAGCAGCTGATAGTTTGAGAAACCTGTCTAAAATACTTCCTAATCCCCAAGTGTGATTGGAACTGCTTGCATTTACTGTCAGAGCACCACCTCCCCCTTCACTTTGCTTTTCTTCCCAGGAGAAAAGGGGCAGCATAAATATGTTGAGTCCATTTTTCTTGATATTCTCAATTTGGTTGCTCATAAGGGCCCTTTGAGATATATAAATTGCTGTAGTGCTGCAAAAACTAGTCAGAAAATGCCTGAACTGTCCGTTACACTCTTTTTGGCTGTCTGTCTCACTCTCTGCTGCTCCACCCCACGGTGCACTTCAAAAGTCAGGGGAATGCACAGGGAGGAGGAAAAGGACAGAGAGAGAAGGAGGGAGGGCATCACACTGCATGCTAATGCTGCCTTCTCTGTTGCTGTGGCGCTTAGGTTGACTGAATTCAGGGCAATAGTAAGCACAGATATATTCACAAATATTATCATTAAGAATTAGATATTTTACTAGATGTGAATATAGTTCTTTTTAAGTAATCATCATTGCAAAGCAGTAACTTTCTTCGGTTTACTTCAGTGTTCAATGTCAGACCTTGAAATACAACACATGTCAAATCATTTCTGACACTTACAAATCCTTTCCTGGTGGTAATAGCGAAGATCTGTGTGGACGGTGCCTCTAAAATGTAACAACAGGACTCCTAAGGCTTAAAGATTCAGTGTGTAAGATTTAGGGGGATTTTAATTGTGTCTAGGGGTGATGATTGCAGGCTGCAACCAGCTGAAATTTCTCCTGGCTAGAATTCATTCAGTGTTCATTGTTCAGGAGGTTTTTACTGGGAGCTGGATTATCAGCCGAGGTCTCTTCCCCACAAAAACAAACAGACCAGGTGAATTAAACTGGTAAAAACACTGAATAAGGCAGTTTTACGTAACAAATCAGTGTTTCTCTGATGCTGTTTGGCATGTCAGGGACAGGCGGCTTGTCCACCATATGCTAATGTGTGCTGACCTTTTTTTTTCTGATAACTTAAGGTCCAGATATTCAGAAGGTTTTTACCAGGACCTGAATTTTCCACAGATCGATATCAAATCAGTGTTTTACCAACGGTGCTCATCGCAGATGGGCTTCGTGAAAATGGAATTGGCCCTATCTGGAGCTAGTGCTTGGTTTGTGAGCTACTGTAGAAACATGGAGTGCAACATGGCAATCTTCATAAAGAAGGACATACTCCCAATGTAGATATAACTGGCTCATTCTAAGTTAAGGGAAATACGGAGATTCTTATTTTCAGGTGATTATACACCAAAGAAAACATACTTATATTCAATTTCTGCCAATATTTTCCCCTATATCCTACACATTGGACCTTTAAGGCAAACTAGACTTAAGTCTTTAAGACTTTTTTAATGCCAATCGGAATGGAATTTAAGACTAATTAAGACAAAGATCGAACAGAACTGAGAAATACATGGCAATTGTTGGCAGGTTTTCTTGGTGATTTTGTGTGTTTTTTGATCTTTAACTCTGCATTTAGGATCCCACTGTCTTGATTCCCACCGTATTACATGTTGGTGCGAGGCTCTCTGAAATTGGCATCAAGGAAGTGAATGTAATAAAGGCAATGTGTTAATGCAAAACAATCAATCAATATATCAATCCTTGCAGTTAATTTTTCTGGCAAGTAAGAATACAGAGTTGGTGAAATTTTCTGTTAATCAAATTTCTAGTCGTATATTAATATTTTCCCGATTGGAACATTAATTCAAATGATACCAATAACGTTAAATGAAGTGACAGGAACAACTACATGGATACTCCTCAGTTGGGTATAATGTTTTTCCCAAAACATATTTATATTTTAAGAAGCATCACACAAACAGGCCAGGGAGAAGATATTAATTAATTAATTCATTATTAATTATTATTAAGTCCACTCCACTAGGTTGCGACAAGTTACTTTTAGCTTTCCAAAAAAAGACAACAAAAAAACAACAACACTTACTTAAAAACTAAATAACATAAAACCTAACGAAAGCATTCATTAGGAAATATCGAAATATAAATGCGCACGCAGGCAACATTCACAAACTAAATCTCCAAACTCATTCTCACTCCTCAAATACACAAACACACAAACATGCGGGTTTGTTTGACAGATGTGCTTTGTTATTTGCATGCATTAGTAATCATCATGCTAATTAGTAGTCTGTATACATGTGTCTGTCTGCATCTGGGTTAAATGGTGGATTAGTGAGAATTAAATCTGTTCCTCTCCAACATGCAGGAGCCAGGAGAAATAACACCAGCCTGCCAATGACAAAAATAAAGTCACAAAAATATATTTTTTTAATATTTTATGATGATTGTTGTTAGGGTGACGCACTCAAATCATTTCATTTTGCCTAGTTCAATTTCTTGTATTCCCACCCTGTTCTTGTGGTTGTTTGTAATGTTGTAAGTGCGACTGCAGTAAGTGGAAGCAATGTGATGTCTGCTACTTGAGTGGCACTTGAGAGAAGCTAAGAGAAGTATTAGCTGGAAGCTAAATAATGAGATGGCACACACAGCTTATCTCATCAGATAAGTTCATCTTCCAAAAATCTTCTATGAAGTGACTCGACGGCAAACTGTGCTGCAACGCTCAGCCCGTGCTTCTCTGACACATTAACCTTTACTTAAAGAGTAACTAATCCCCAGAGTTTTGGCTGGAGTGCATCTGCACTGGAAAATCAAAAAGGAATCCCACTAGAATGTGGAAAAAGTATCAACAAGGGGGCAGAGTAGGGGCAGGGTGCTGAGACATGCCCAGTCAGTCCTTCATGCAGCCTCCCACAGCACCCCCGCTATGTCCCCATGATGACACTTTATCCACGTTTGAGAGGCATTTTTTGAATTTCCAGAGCAGAGCCACTTCAGTCAAAACCCTGGGGTTTAGTTACTCTTTAAGTAAAGGTTAATGTGTCTAAGAAGCACGGGCTGAGCTTTGCATCACAGTCCGTAGTAGAGTTACTTCAAAGAAATTTTTTAGGAACATTACCTTGTAATTTAAGGAGATAAGCTATCTGTGCCATCTCATTATTTAGCTTCCAGCTTATATTTCAGGTGATATGTGCCAAACTTGAGGTGATATGGTGTTTGGTACAGAAATGGAGCCGTCACAAAAATGCCTCATGGTGGCCATGGCAGCCATCTTGCTTTCCACCATGATGGAATATCTATTTTACATCATATCTCCTCAACCAAACATGCTAGTAAATATTAGGTGATGTCTACCCCTGTGTTTCAAAGATCAATCCAAGGCCCTGACTGTATTCCATGCCTTTATTGGCTGTGATTATTTGCAGCCAGGGGAAAGAGGAAGACAGCATGGCATACCTGGAATGCTGATGATAAGGCAACAGGCCTTCATGGCTCCGTCAAAGGTTTCAAAAAGCATTCCAAAGGAGGCCAATTCACTGGTGGAGTGCTTCACAATTCGCGTCTATGATCTTACCAGCAGCCAACTCAACATCAATCAAGTTCATCTTGAGTTGTTCACAAAGAAAGAAAGAGGAATGGAGTATATCCCCCCAACTGAGAACGCTTTGGTGCAGCAGTGTACCAAGGAGAATACTGTTGGCGACAAGCACTTGAGGTGGCACCAACAGATTGAGGTTGAAATTTACCCAAGCTATTAAAGACCACTGTGGTCAACTCTACCACAGGCAGGCCACTGTGGTGGTATTGCAAATACAAAAACACCTTCTTAAAGTACACAGCTCTCTGTCAGTGTGGAGGAGACTAAGAGACAGTGAAGAATAGGTTCAACATAACAATCAAACGTGTTTCTGAAATGATTTTTTTTCTAAGTAAATCTTTGTGTTTGGCGCATTCTTTTAAGCCAAGCTGCTATGGTCATATTCAATTTTGCTCTTCTCCTTACAGTCACTGTATTGGCAGAGTTAATTAACAAAAGAATAAGGCTATTAAACTCTACACAACATGCATGCATGATATTATAAGGTCCAGCCTATGCAATCAGATACAGTGATGTCCTTCTTGCGTCGCTTAATTCACCTTAAACTATTCACCTGAAGGGTTTACGATGATATTTATAATCTGTGACCATTAAAACACAGGGGTAGACATTACCTATTCTGTGTTAGCATGTTTGGTTCAGGAGATATGATAAAAAATACATTATTTGTATATGGTGAAAAGTAAAATGATCGCTGGGGCCAGCACAAGGCATTTTTGTAATGGCTCCATTTCAGGATATGTTCAGGGCCCCAAACTCAAGTTTAGCAAGTTTAATGCTTTTATGAAAAACTGAGCATAATTAACACATATGACCTGGACTCTAATACTTTACTTAGCTTCTCTCGAGTGCCATTCAAGTACCACATGATACACCATGATATCACACATACGATATGGTATGATACGATACGATACGATACAAAACCATATGATGTGCTGCGCTGCGATGCGATACAATACAATGATTTATTGTCCCCTTGAGAAATTTGTCTTGGACTCAGACGCTGGTATTGCTGCCTTACAATAATAGTCCAGAAGAAATGAAAAGCATACACCATTAAAAAACTAAACACTACTGCACATCAGCCGCTCATATATTGCACAAAACACAGCACACAACACAACCCCTAAGAACCAAGAGACATTATTTAAAATCCTAATTGAGGTTGACACAAATTAATTTTTAAACAAGTAGTAAACAACTTACTGCTCTAGTTTATTGCAATCACGAGATTACAAATCTCAAAAAGAATAGGATGGGAATAAAAGACTGAACAAGGCAAAGGGAAATTATGTAAGTGTGTCACCCTTAAATCAATGATTGCAAAATAATAATTAAAATAATTATTGTTGTGGCTTTTTGTTGTGGCTACTTATCAGAAGAAATAAACATTTGTAAAGCACCCCTCTTTGCACCTTACCATGGGCACATTTCATGGCACACCACTTACATTTTTATTTGCAACAGGTGTTTTGTTGGTCACAGCACTAACCTCCCTGCACAGTCAGAGTGACAAGATGTTGGTTTTATAGGAGTGGGTGGGAAGGAGTGGGAGTTTGGTGATAAAAACTGCCACCAGATTAGCCAATAGCAATATTCAACTGCAATAGCTGGATTTCAACCAGTAGAGGACAGTCACAATGCATATTTATAACACAAAGTGTAGAATTCAAATACTTCACATTAAAAAAGTCAAGATTTGAACCTGAATCCATCAACAATGCTGCTAAAAAACCATATACATTGATTTTTTAGCTGAAAACAAAAAGTGGTTTGAGTGTTTAGTTAAACTTTAAACCACTTATTGTTGACATCTTCAAAGGATGTGTACTGATCTGAAGGGTCAAGAACAGTTTTCACAAGCAAACAGGCTTACATATTCACACACCTGCTCTGAGTGTCCGTATAAAGCAGCAGAATTTGCAAATGCCTCACTATTATATTAGGATGGACCTTGAGCTGAAGACAGGCTAACACGGGTTAATAGAGAGAGCAGCACGGAACCTTGTAACACAATGCTTATCTCATCTGAATGAAAAAATGAGAGAATGAGAGGAGGATGTTAAAAAGAGAAATTGAAGGACCTGAGGGAATGCAGGAATAAGGGAGTAAAAAAAGGAAACAAAAGAAAAACACGGGGAGCAAAAATTTGAACGTCAGAGTAAAACCACAAATTGAAAAAAAGACAACATCATCCGCATGTGTCCAGGCTATCACACACACACACACACACACACACACACACACACACACACTCTCACAGACTCACATACACACACATTTTGTTGTAACTGGGACATCAAAGGGATAAGAATGGCCAGATCTGAGCTCAGCTGATGGCACAGTCGATACACTGGCATGTCGGGCATAACAGCGCAGGGCAAGGGTTTCTGTGTGTGTGTGTGTGTGTGTGTGTGTGTGTGTGTGTGTGACACAAAGTGTGTCTGTGTGTTGCTGCCACAGCAAAAAGCGGTCAAGCTGTTGGATTTACTAGATAAGCATTCTGGATGGCTGCTCATGGCTGAAGTTTTTACTCACTCACACACACACACACACACACACACACACACACACACACACAGGCTCCAGAGATAATGACAGATCTGGCTATGATACACATGTGATACGAAACCTGGTGTTTCAGCACAACAGAGGTTTTACTGTGTGTAGCCACTCAGATCCTGATAAGAACTTATTGGATTTGTGTGTGTGTGTGTGTGTGTGTGTGTGTGTGTGTGTCACATTTTTCTTGTGACTGTGGCCCACAGAGAGATGGATATAAGGAGTTAGATGTGCGAGTGTACGCACTCTGTGGGTCTGCGAGCTGTTTTACAGTCTGTGCTTCTCTCTCACTTTGCTTTCTTGCAAAAAAAAAAAAAAAAAAGAGGCTTAATTTCAAGAGTCTGACAATAACATTTTTCTTTTTTTGCTCTCAGTGGTCACTAACATACACAGAAGGCCTGCTAGGATAAGTCCGAGGCCAGCAGCCATCAAAACACTTTGTACTGTACATCTTTGTTGTGGGATACATATTCTCACAAAACCATGGCTCCAACTGTATTAGGACAGAAACCATAGAAATAGATTTAGAGTAGGACAGACATTACTATTCAGATCAAGCAGGATGATCAGAGCAGCAGCTTTTTTTTATGTGTACTGTCACAGTGGGCTTACTTCCATATAAACGTCTCTAGAAATAAACTGACTTGCAGCAAGCTGAACTCACTGAGGTGAGAATAGCAGTGGAGTAGAGTAAAATAGACCACATTAACTGTATACTGTCAAAACTGTTTCTCACTAAGATTCTGCGTGATTGACCTTTTGTTATGCCCCGCCCCGCCCCTTTGTGATGGTCCGACAAGCTGTCAGAGTAAGCATGTAGCGCACGCTGTAACTAACTGCGCTCCCTGAAGAAAGGATATATCCAGGATGTCAAACTGACTCAGCAGCAACAACAGGTTAAAAAGACAAAGATAGTTAGAAGCTAAAGCCGAACTATAGGCTACAGATCACAGTGTAAAAGTGAACCACCACATCACTGCTGATCGCCACACAAGACAATGAATATAAAGGGACACTTTGCTGATATTGAACCAGCTGTGTGGCATCGCAGTGTGTGCAGATGAACGGTGTTTGGCTTTGCCCTGTGCCGCTGCCAGCACCTAGAGATCCCTGCCTGACCATTCATCTGCGCACAATGTGATGACACACAGATGGTTCAATATCAGCAAAGTGTCCCTGCTTCCCTTCACTGGTTCCTGTACAGCAGGATCGGCCTTTTTTTCACTGTTATAATCATTAAAAATCAAAAGCAGCATGTGTATACATTCAGTAGGCTATATCTTCAGTAGCTAGCTAGCTAACCCTACACTTTTCAGGGTTTGATCTTGGTTTTGGAACAGAGAAGAAATGTTTATCTTTTTCCAACCTCTCCAGGTAACGAGTATCATTAATACACGACGTGCCCCAGGCACAACATTCAGCTCCAAATCCACAAAACCAGCCTGAAATCTGAAATGATTCAATGGATAACAGCTGTTCTCTGGTCTGAGCCGGCCCGATGCTATGTTATGACTGGTCAGTATGCGTCCGGGGGCCGGACTTAGCAAAGGGTCATTACTCTGTTTTTTGTTGTTTTGTTGGGTAGAATCTGAATTCTGAAATCATAATGTCATGTGTTCAAATTTTGATTCGAGTATTTTATTAATGTGATTTGACAAAAGGACACAAGCAGCCACAGTGGTGTTCATTAAAGAGAATACATAGAGCCAGGAGCAACTCAATATGACTTTGGCCCATCAGCACTGAGTCTATGCCTCAGTGCTGATGGATGAATGTTCTGACTGAAGTGCAGTTGAAAGCTATTTTATGACATGTTGCTTTATTCCCCAAACTCCTATCAAAGTTTAAAAATTAAGAATGGGACTAAATTAGCTTGTGGCAAAGTTACTCAAACTGAAACACATGAATTGACATTATCTCACTTTATTTAGCCAAAGTGTTTGACGTGTGAGTTCCTGAGAGCCAGAGGGGAAAACTAAAGTATGAGAGTCATTGTTAATTACAGGGGCAGCCAATGATGGTGGTTCACCTCTCAGGAACTTGAATGAGGATACAGCTAGTGAAAACTGTAAATGTTGCACCGATGTGAAATATCACTTTAATTAGTCCAAAATGCAGTGCATGTCCACCCGGAGGGAATACAGCGAAACTTTCAGGGCGGTTCTGTCTGATGATAAAAGCACTCAGCTGAGTATGTCTCCTCCTGTCTAAATCAACAGAGGACACAAACATGCACATGCATGCACCCGCACACACACGCACACACACAACTTTCAAACCTTTTTCCCAGATGATAAGCATTGGGGGTTTTGGCAGCTGCTTCATTGCGGCTGCAATCAGACTTCATAATGAGTCACTTGACGAAGTAAGTATGCCTTACTTTATTTTTTGAGACAGTGAGTAACACCGCAACACAAAAGAAATCAAAAGTGACTTTTAGCAAAGCTTTGATGAGGGGTACATATCGGATATAAAGCCTGCATTTAAAGTTCATCCCAAAATAAAAGCATACAAGCATGGATGAAGAACTTGACAGGCTTGCCATCTTTGATATTCATTAAATACTTGTGCACAAACAACATGAACAATTTTTTTTTTTTTTTTAATTAACCTTCTGGTGAGATTGTTTTGTAAACTGCAGTTTCCAAGGTAGAGTATGTACTTTTATCCCTGACATAAAAACCGAGACTCAATAGGAGTGCTCAGAGAAATCTGAACCCATTTACAATCTCATGACAACTCATGGACATCTTGTTTACTGAGAGAGATCATGTGATAGTGGTTCTAACACGTTTCGTATCAGCACCTATAACCCACTAATTTTTTATCTTACTCAAATTTTCTTAATGTCACACAGCAGATAGAGTATTCTCTAGGGCAACACTGAAATGTAAGCACACGAGGACCCCCTGCAGGTGGCCCCAAGTGGGCCTCTTACCTGCAGCTCAGAGCAGCCAAATTTTAACATCTTTCTTTGCAATGATACCTATCACGTCAAACATGCAGCAAAGTTTAACAGAACACTTAAAAACACTGGACATAAATAACTGTTTGTGTCACTGTTGGGGCTTTTTTAAGTGTGACAACCACTGTCAAGCTGTCGGAGGCACACCAGGGTCTCCCTCTCTTGATGCTAAAGCTGCGGGGTGCAAGGTAGTGTCTCTTTCATCTGATTTTAACACGACTGCGCTCTCGGCGTCCTCCATAATGTTGCTTATTCTTCCTGTCAATCACTGCTTTTACAATGAGGTTGGCCTGTTGAACTCAACTCAACTCAATTCAGTTCAACTCAATACAATTTTGTTCAATTCAATTCAATCCAACTCAATTTATTTATTTATTTGTTTATTCATTCATTGTTTTGTTTGTTTTTCATTTTACACCAATATTGCCTCTGACAATACATCATATAATGATGTGCATCCTATGTCATTTTAATTAATTAAGTTATTTTCATTTTTATAGTTGTTGACAGGTGGGACCAGGACTTGTTTGGACAGCAGGCCCCCCCACCTCATGGGGGATGCAGGAGTATACTTTACGGAACCTTACTGTCTCTCCCTACCTCACCTTATCTGATGCAGACTCAAGTACGTGTGCAAGTATATGCCTATCAGTTTTTCTCACCAACTGTCCTGGCATGCTGAAATAAGGAGTAAGAGAGACAGCCAGTGTTTAGTTGTCATTTGGGATATTGTCAGCCATTGTTTGGCTAGCTGTGGTAGCATGGTTGTTTGAAGGCTTAAGATTAAAGATTAAATGCCTCACATATTACCAAAAATATCACTTTCTTATTTTAGACTTCAACAAATACAGCGCGTATCTAAGTATAGAACAGCTTCAAAAAATGGACTTTAGCTATGTATGAACTTTTTTCCCCGTCTCTTGCTCGGTGGTAGCCATGGCGACGTCTACCCCTCGATGGCAAGTCAGCATTTGAAATCCCTCGCTTCAAAGGGCTAGTTTCATACCCACTACCCCTCATTATGCCCCCTACCCCTACACGCAAGAAGGAATTGGGACACCATTACCCCTCGTGGGAACGCGCAAATGTAGGGGTAGGGCCAATTGGGGTAGGGCTAAGGGGGGGTATTGGGACGGGCCCTTGGTCTCCTGTGCTATCAAAAGCTCCAGAACAGCAACTGAATTGATCTTGTGGCGAAATCATATTGTAAACTAAAGATGTAAAACCAGGCAGGAAGTACTGTTTTTGACAAGTGAAACAATCTGGATTTTTCTGTAACTAACTGAAAGCTCCCCAAAAAGTGTGTCTGTGCTGTGTACCAGTGAACATTTATCAAAGATTATCTTAAAGAAAGATGTTTGAATAACTGTGTAACACAGTTTCTTTAAGTATGCAGCCGTGCAAACAAGCAGTCCGAAACACACACGTACAATTACAAGCTACACCCACACACACCAGCTGTTTCTGAATTAAAAATAAATTAATTAAATACAACCTTGGAGTGGTACATTTGGAGAACACTGCTGGTGTTGTCAGATTCAGTTGCATCAGGAAAATGCATCCACGTTATAAAAAAATAGTCTTAATTTTACTAAAACCATCAACTAAGTGTTTTACTTTTGTGTAGTCTGGGACAATTACACGAGAAAATGTTGGAAATTTTAAAATGGGATGTTTGATTAATTGAGTGGCTGCACGCTACATCTAAATCTTTAAATAATATGTCAAAAGTTGAACTGCAGTCTCTCTCCATAAATAACCTGTGACAGATTTTCTCTTACTACACCAGTATCAGAGTGGAAATCTTACTTTAAAGAGAGAGAGAAAAAAATAATAAAGTAACAATTTCCTCTTGGTTTGTGAGATAATATGGGCTGTTGCCAAGAAATGATAATCTCCTATCTAAAGAAATGATTTACTTTTCCTGCCCGGCATTTCTCATATCTTATTTCTCTCAAGCAATATGCCTGTCGATGTTAGATTAAAAAAAAAAAAAAGAATACTGATGGATATCTGGTTATAGGTAAGCACTTATCAGCTGTACGCAATGTCTGATCTTCACCCATGCTTCAAATATGTATGCATGCGTGTGGGAGCGACATCAGCGTAGGCAGTAACAGATATGTGTGGACTGTGATGGATCTGTTATAATACAGTTGATGGATGAAGAGATTATTGCTAGCGGCGCTGGCATTCCACTGCTCTGCCTGAGTGTGTATTTGTGTGTGTGTGTATATGTGTGTGTGTTTCCGATTCATACAATAATGCTCAGATAATACACTCACTGACCTCCAGACATCTTCCTCCCTACCCCTCCCCATCTCTACCTCATTTCTCTCCCTCATCCGCCTGACCTCATTTGTCACTCCTTCCCCTCATCTCCCTCCACCCACACTTCGTTTCCTCCTTCACTTCCTTCGCTCTAACCACTGTAATATGACAGTACCTCACCGAGGACCGCACGTCTGTCTATCTCGCCCCTTCAGCCGCAGCCAGCTGTATTCACGGCGCTTATAATATTCGCCGATCCTGACACTATTAATGAGCTTCATTTGCTGAATTACCAGAATTCACACACTTGGCGGGTTGATTGACTGAAAGACTGGCTGTTCATTTGCTTAATGGTGAAACAAATATCACTAAGAGTCAAAGTGTCACTGACTGCAGGCCTAACTGCCTGCCAGGTTGCATAACTGACTAACTGGCGAAATAACTAGCTGGCCGAGGCAGGTAGAATCCAAGACATGTCCACAGGTGTAAAATGTGAAGATAGGATGATGGAGAGAAGATGCCCACGCTGACAAACAAACAGAAACAGTGACCGCATCTGTCTTCTCAGTCTTGGCACTCAAGAGTGAGGGTCTGTATGTATGAGGATGGCTCTCAGACTGTGATTAGATGTAATGAGGTGTACGTGTGTGTGTGTGTGTGTGTGTGTGTGCTGTGTGTTGGCATCCACACATCCAAATGGGTAGTGGGGGAGAGAGAGATGTCAGCGTGTAGATTTAACAGTTCCTCCGGCTATTTCTTCAACCATTGCACAGCTATTTCTGACTCTAGCTCTAGGGATAAATACTATACTTCCATTTAGCTCCAGCAACACCCTCTTTCCAGACACACACACACACACACACACACACACACACACACACACACACACACACTCACACTCACTCAACACAGTGTGCCTCAGAGCTAGATAATGGACAAAGCTTAAGAGTTTGATTTGTTAGCCATCCATTTAACAGCTCAATAATTTAAGTGTATTTCATGGAAGGAGAAAGACACCACTACCATTTTTGCCTTGAGAACAAGAAATACAGCCAACTAGCTTTTCAGAAAAAAAAAAAAAAAAATCAAATGCTGCAGATTATATTTCTACACTTTTATGTTGCTGAGTTGTAGATGATGTTTTAAGGTAAAATGGATCAGAGGGCTTTAAAGAATCAAGATTTTCCAAGAGTTGCTACAGGAAATTTGGCTTGACACAGTATGCAAACAAAAATAAATAATGTGTCATTTACAAATGCCTTGTTTGGATGGCAGTCAAAAACAGTACAGCTGAGCTGCAAACCGACCTGAAAATCTTATATAAAGAAATAAAATGTCACAGCAAAACCGATTCCTTCGGGGCAAATGCCCTTCCACGAGATGGCCATGTCACCAAACACTCCAATCATATAGAGCAGAACTGACATGCAGCATTTTGCCACGTTATGTTTCCATTTTAACTGAGTCACGTTTGATTTTGGCTGTGTCATGTTTCAGACAAGGTTGTTTCTGTCTTGTGGTATGACTCATACTCTAGACTTCCCTGTGCTGTTTTATGTTCGGCCTAACAAGCAGCTGTGTACATTGTCTTATTATGTTTTACAATGTGTAAATCTGCCAATAGCTAATGTAATAAGAACTCCCTCTTGCCAATGATGGTTCTGCATTAGCATGATGAGAACATCGTCTTAAAGCTTATGTTTTTGTTATTGTCTTTTTATCGACTGTCTGTGCTATTATTTGCTGCTGCAGTGAACTCATCTCTCCTCAGGGATCAATGCAGTTCATCTTATCTCTAATCTCAGTACTGGAGCAACAGATAACACCAAGAGATGGAACAAACATGAGACACAGCCTTATGTTCTTAAATGGCTGTAAGTGATCCATATAAAGAGGAATTATGTATAAGTCGAGGTCTGGGGACAAAAGTCTAAGCATTTAATTTAGATTCTATAGGCTGAGAAACTCCACCTATTGTCTGACATTTACAGTGTGTAGTAAAGGGTTGGTCACAGTGCCATAAAACCACCGGGACAGGGTATAAATATTAGCTTTTACCTCTATCCATGTATAATGCAGCAGCTTTCAAGTATTGAAAATTATGTTTATTAGATGTGGTCCTTGTTTAATTCAGTCTCACTCCCAACTCTTCGAATATAAATGCCTGGTCAGTGGCGGTATCAGATGCACTGGGTGGCAGCATTTTTTTTGACACTTCAAGCAACTGCCACAGTGTAAAGAGCGAGAGAGTGTGCATAGGGTGGGTGTAAGGGGGAGGTGGATGTGTGAAACAAACTGCCAAAATTCACCCAAAAGAGAACTGTTCTGTGTGACAGCAAAAGTTAATCGAGTTGTTTTAATAACATTGGAAAGTGCTAGAATGTCTGGCATGCTATGCTAGTGACGCATGGGACATGAAGTATGTGATGTTAGATTATGTTAATAACAACTATTACATTTTTCTTCTGAATCTAATCACATAATTTTGTTGCCTAAACCTAAAGCAGGATATATACTTGTGCATCAGCTCTATGCAGAGCCTACACCGTAGCCTACACACGTGGCCTGCGGCATTGTGAGCATTTATACTTGTGCGGTGGTGTGTCTGTCGCTCTGCAGTTACACCTCCAAAGTGCTAATCAGTGGCAGGGTTTCTGTGAAGTGCTGTAAACTTACAGTAAGCTGATAAAAAAAACACCTGAAACACACATTAAACATGGCTCAATAGCGACAATTTCAAGCACAAGTACACAAATCAGCTTCACTTCAACTCGCAGCATTCACAGACAAAGCATTAGTCTTTTGCTGGACACATTTTCCCCATAAATACAACATGCTAATGTTATTAGCACAAGCCTATGGCATTTTACATTGTGTAAATTAGCTTAGCGGCTACCAGACTTCTCCTCCACTCATATGAAGCCAGGGACAACAGCAACATTTAACACAGGTAACGCTGCAAAATGTGGCTTCATTACAACTCACAAGGCTCACTGCTAAAACCACTGTCTACTACTAAACACGTTTTCCAAACAAATATAACATGCTAATGTTATTAGCACAAGTCTATAGCATTTTACATTGTATCAAATAGCCTAGCAACCAGCGGAGATTCCCTCTACTTGTATGAAGCCAGGGTAAATCACACACAAGACTTAAAATGCTATTTTGTGGAGGCTTTATTGTCTTCACAATGTATTGTTTCTTATCTGTGAAATTAAAGTAATAAATAAAAGCTTTTGTCTCCACTGAGGGAAATGGTTTCAGCTTCTCAAAAATAGACAGGAAGTCTGCATTGTCGCAATGCATAGTTTCTGGGCAGGTGCATGTCAGGCTATGACATATGGTACGGTGTTGATTCAACGCAGAAGTATAAATCCCACTTAAGGAAGTAAACCAAAATAAAGACTTTCTTCCCTACAGTCCAAGTTTGGTTTAAAAAGAGTGTATGCATTTAACCACTGTACATTTATTGCAAAAACAGAGGTCTACTGTGGAAAGACACAATGAATGTGACAAGCATAATTTGACATGCCAGCCCTTAGTGTCGAAAACTGGCGCTGAAAGGGTTCGTAGACATGTAGGACCACTGACCAAACACCAGTACTTGACAAGCTGGTACTGAGAATGTATTGCCCCATCATATAACCCTGTAAATAAATAAACCTGTAATTTAATTCTATTCTCATTTGTACCAGCACTGGCTGGCTTACAGCACACTCAAATTGCTTCTATTATTCATTTCATGGACTGTAGACAACATAATACCATGAAGACTTTACAATTCTGTTAAATGGAATCCAATGCAGCAGCACCACTAACTGCAGCCTTCAGAATTACCATAGAGTTGAAGCTCCACAAAAGTTGTATTGATCACAGAGCTGCTGTATTGAGTCACATGAGACTCTGTGGGTGTTCATAGTATGGTCCGAGCCAAATGTGTCCTTGTACTGTAGCGTTATAAAGCAAGGCTGTAAAAAAAAGACCTCTCTTAACAATACACAACTTTTCTTAGATAATGATATCTCTGCCTTTCATAATTCCCAAATTTAATCACATGGAGCTGACATCAAATTACCAAGGCAATATATATTGACAAAGGATAAATTCATCATAAATCTAAGATGAGTGATGCCTACCACTGCATCATTTGTCAAATTAATTAATCATACTGCCCATCCATTTTCAGAGCCAAATGTTATTACCAGACGATAAAGTAAAGGGTATCAAATGCAGCAAACTACAAACATGCTGCAAACAATATATCCATGTGATGCATTGATTTGTAAGATCAGTGCAGTGATTCATTATGTTGGCCTTGAAGCTAATGACATAATGGAGTCGCAAATGATGAGGTTGACGAATTAGTGACCAATGTAGGCCTATGGATTAAAGCCGCACTTTTACATCAAAAGTCTAAACAAGATATTCTAGCATCAATGCTTTGTTTATTTGTAGTATTGCATGACTTGTGCCCCATGAAGCCTTTACTTTGACTGACACTCCCGCCCTCGGGGTAATTTTCAGTTGAGTCATGCTGACATTGAAGGCTAAGCTTAGCATAATGGCTAACTGACTGTGATGATACATCTCAAGGGAACCTGTGGTAGGAAATGACATCAAAGCAGGGCGCTTTCTTCTTATGTGTGACATTCTAAAACTGTCTCCATAATAATGTAGTTGGTCAGTTAATTACTGATCAACATCTGTTCATTCACAATAAGCACACAAGGGGCCTGTCGCACCAAACAAGTTAAACTAATTGTGATTTTCTTTGTGAAACTTTCTTCATTAAGCCAAACATTGGTCTTCCTCATGACTGGTTTCGCACAACTGGTTATCCTGATTGCGGAGATTTCAATTTATCTCTGAGTTTAATCACATGAAAGAGGTGAGGTTTATATCTAAAAGTGTGTATTTACGGGTGACCTATTGTGCTCATATTTTGGGTAATACTACTTTTGATTTCTAATACAGCATGTTTAAATGCTTTAATGTTCAAAAACACTTTACTTTCCTCATACTGTCTGTTACGGAACACCTGTGTTCACCCCCCAGTCTGAAACACTCCTTTTTAGCACCTGTCTCTTTAAGCCCCCCTCCAAGAAAAAGCCCAGGGTGCTCTGATTGGTCAGTGTTTATGGTTCTTCTCCATTTCAAAGTCTCTGCACCGTCAATGCAGCCAGGGAATAAATGTAAAGGAGAAAAGCTGCAAGAGAAGCTTCCACATCCCCCTCAATATTTAGAACATGTGCATTTGTGTCCCCCAGTTAAGACATGAAAGGAGCAGAAGACTTTACTTTGACAAAATTGAAAACATTTACACCATAAATTGATGCAGGAAAGTCACAAATCAGTGTATAAAAATTTACAAGAATGCAGGAAATTAGGTGTATGATTTTGTAGCAGAGGGCCCCCAACCCCCAGTTTCATTTGTGCCNTGTATGATTTTGTAGCAGAGGGCCCCCAACCCCCCCCCCCCCCACCAATATTGAAACAAAATCTACGCCCTTGCAAGGATCTGAATCTGACAATGGGGCGAAATTTACATCAGCATCGAAGATTACATGTTTCCCTGAAGCTAGCATGTAGCTACATGTAGCAGTGTCTGCACTTGCAGTATCGTGCCTGGAGCAGATGACCATATAAAGAAACGTTTCACATGCTGATGTCATGTTGTAGCAAAAGTAGGAGAAAAAGGTTGGAAAAGAGTATTCAGAACAAAAGTTTTGCTCACATTTATCACTTGTACTTTTTTTTTTAATTCTTTGCATAATATAATACAATTAGAAACTGTTAATCACTTGTGGGTAAGTATTATAGTTGTAGCGGTAAATGTTAAAAGGTACAAAATCTAACAGTAAAATATGAAAAGTAGCTGTAAAAGTCACCGGAAATTAATAATTATATACATTATAGAGTAAAAAAAACCTGAATCTATTGTTCAAGCTTCCAGTGGATATTTAAAGACATTAAGTCGTCTAGAGTTCTCTTTTATGAAGAGAAAACTATTGTAATGAAAGAATATATTATCAGTAGTAAAGTTGGCATATATAAATAAAAGATTTAACAGTGTTTCTGCTGCTGATGCAGAGAGACATAATCTGTCTGTTCATCCTCTTAAACCAATTTTTTCTGTTCAGAGTTGCAGGGTGTATGTTTTATAGATTGCACAGTTTCCAGAATTTATACCTGGGTCAACTGCTTTGCAGGCAGCACTGCATACCTCTATGCTACTGACAGACATACAGATGCACTCATACACACACTAATGCACAGTCACACACACTTTTTTGTCTCTTACCTTTGTTGGAGGGGAGTGACATCAATATAGATAGGAAGGCATGAAAGGAGAAAGACAAACAGGATGAGGGAGATTAATTTACATTCTGCAGTTACAGTTTTATAGACAATTAAGACAACAAGCCTAATTGAGTTTGTGTGTGTATGTGCATGTGGTACAGTGTGCCTCTATCTAATAACAGCAGCACTGAGTGGCTGCAGTGATACTGACTTCTTCACATACTCTTATAGACACATGTGCAGGCAGACAAACACCTCACTGTTACAAGGAACAAACACAGCACGTACCGACATACGTTTATAAGGTCAACACCAGAATGATTGTTCTCATCTCTAAGGAAAACCTTTGACCGAGAGCAAACCTTAACACACAAAATGCTGCTGTCTGCCCGCCCAACAGACAAACTGTGCACTCCTACCACCTGCATAACACGTTTACATGTGTGTGCACACCCACACAAACATTAGGGCATTTGAGAGATCGCCATTGATTTTTTTTTTCTGCAGCCTCGAGACAGTCGGTCTAAGTGAGGGAATCAGCAGAATAATTGTTCATTTCCTGCTCCGCTCAGTGATAGAGAGGATATTCTGCAGACAGACGGGGAAAAAGACATACACAGACAGACAGGGGGATATGGACACAGACTGGCAAACAAACAGGCAGATGAGAAGGATGATTGTTAATTTCCTGCTGTGGTCGTGACAGGTTGATAGACACTGTGGTACATGGACTGTTAATTTTATTTTGCTCATCTCAACTCAAAAAGCAAATATACAGGAAGATAATGGAGATGATTAGAATGGCATGACCGGCACCTTGCAGAAACTACGGTTTTGCATTATAAAGCCAGTCCTGTGAATACAAGAGAAGCCCTATAAAGGCTCTGGAGGCTTAACCACTTACACAGAGGCTTGCAATGAAATCCAGGTGAAAGCTAATGGATGCTGTCAGTTGTCCTGCTTTATCCTTACTTCCCTGTTATTTCAAATAGCCTACAGAGCCCATTTGAGGCTGTAGATCGTGGGAAATATAACCTACCAAACAAACAATTTCCATCCAACAAATAGTGCGTAGGTGAAAGCATTTTTTTTTTCTTTATTTCCCTCTGTATTGCAGTAATGTTGTTCAGTCTCCCTTTGTTACACTGTCTGACCCTCTTGGAAGATAGAGATGGGATCCTTGTAATGATAAATGTGTTTAATTACTACACCCCATGAGGAAAAAAGCAATTCAGTTCACTCCCAATGACGTCCAAAACCTGTCTTTCTTGTGCTTTACATACTTACATACTACAATTCTCAAACCCTTCATAGACAATTCCCATGCTCATACCCCCTGGGTCTCTCCCGCTCCTTCTCTCCATGAGGGAGCTTAACTGTCTCACAGCCAAGGTCTTTCAATCAGTGTGCCTCTTTTCCCACTCCTCCTCCTCCCTCTCAATGCAACAGACTCAATTTTGCCTGGATGCACACACCGAGAAAGGTCTCATAAGCCCAGTGAGTATTGTGGTTTGTTCGGTGGAACTGAGGCAGCCACAGTGTCTCCTCCTCTGTGTCTCTGTGCAACGTTGTGGAGTGGTCATTAAGCGTGTGGATAAGAGAGGCTTCTGTTCCAAGTCCCATTTCCTGGTTGTAGCTGTATATCTAATTGCAACGACTTGTCAGAGTCTCTGCCAAATGCTAAGTGTAGAGGACCACTGAACGCTTGTGTGTGCATGTGTTTGCTAAAACTACGTCGGACAGCAAAGACAGGGACGCTGGCTTGTTGAGCAACATACACAGCTTTATTCTCAAACGAAAGTGTTTGAGTAACACACTGACCTGACTACCATCTTAAGGAGCACAGTTATGAGCTCCAAAGTGCGAGAGGGTGGTGAGTCTGTGTGTATACACTCACCAGCCAACTTATTAGGTACACCATGCTAGTACCAGGTTGGACCCCATTTTGCCTTCAGAACTACCTTAATTCTTCATGGCATAGATTAACAAGACCCTGGAAATATACTGACATGATGAATGAATGAATGAATGAATGAATGAATGAATGAATGAATGAATGAATGAATGAATGAATGAATGAATGAATGAATGAAT
>NC_065513.1:25993593-26250657 GCF_006386435.1 Epinephelus moara | reverse complement strand
CAGACCAGCCCGTCTGGCACCAACAACCATGCCACGTTCAAAGTCACTTAAATCACCTTTCTTCCCCATTCTGATGCTCAGTTTGAACTTCAGCAGGTCGTCTTGACCATGTCTACATGCCTAATGCATTTGAGTTGCTGCCACATGATTGGCTGATTAGCTATTTGCGTTAATGAGCAGTGGCCAGTGAGTGCATATTGTGTGGTAACTGCATTATACTGTGCTGAATAACACTTCAAAAGCTGAAGAGATTTATAAATGCTTAAAGATAAAAGGGGGAGTCCGTCAGGAAAATAAATTACCTTTTCATCTTCATTCTTTTACTCTAATCCTCAAAACATGCCAATCATTGACCTTTGAGAAGTGAAGTAGCTTTTGATTTAGTTAGACCATTTGAAGGGTAGGGGGGAAAAAAAGAAAACTGTTTTTTATCATATTTCAAAAAACACAAAAGGAAGACTAAGTAGAGAATGACATTTTTTATCACTGCGGAGCTTTAAAGGGATAAAAAGAGAAAAGAATTTCAAAGCCTTTCAAGTGAGGTGCAAAAAGCGAGAGAGGGAGAGAGAAGGGAAACCCATATACAGTATACTTCACTGTATTGCAGTTGGGAGGTCATTTGTTTTCAGTCATCCCTCTGGGGAAATCTACAGTTGGGGACGCGGTCTGGAGTTTAACAAATAGCATTAGCTAATAAAGCTGAGCCTGCATCTTTCACTGTGGGATCTTTTACTGTTTTGAACTACTGTGTGCCTGTCCGTGTGTGTGTGTGTGTGTGCGTGTGTGTGTGTGTGTGTGTGTGTGTGTACCGATGTGTGCTTGATATGTGTAAACAGTGTGTACACATGTGAGTGTGTGTGTGTTCAAGTTTTCACCCAGTATTGGTGGTTGTGTAGACATCAAACCAAGGTTGTAAAGTGCTGACGTGACTTCTAGCGTTGCCCCTATAAATCTTCATATACAGGACCACATGTGACTGCAACAATAGGCTCAATATGCATTTAATGCCCCAGATCTCAAGGATGAAAGGGCTTCAACAAGGACAGCTTCCTGGTCAAGGTTAAAAGTTACTGTTTCATATTCTCTTTGTTATCCTCCTGCTCACTTATACACTTGCATGCTCACACATACACACAATCATACACACACAAGTGTTGCCACTACGCAGTCGTGCTTTCTCTGATCTCCAAACTGTAATAGTTGTAAGGGTACACTTAAAAAACTGCTGCAAGTGTGCCAACACACACATACACACACTGGGATTGCCTTGGGATGATGAAACTGCATGAAATCGCTCTTTTTTTTTTAAGGAACTAATGATTCTACAGAGTTCCTCTTCAGTACCGACGGGTCCATACGGTCTTGGTGTGCACTTTCAAACAAGATTCATGAGCACTTTATCAACTTTAGGGCAAGAGCACATAACTTACTATCTCCTGACTGCATCGCTGTCAATCGTTTTTTTCCCCCCTCCTCTTGTACGCACATGTAAAGCTTGCACAGATACTGAGACACACATTCACAAAAACACAATACAAAGAGATACGGTAATTGTTTTAAGCATTTCCCAAAGCTATTCTATCCTCCCATCCCTTATGCTATCAATAGCGCCTCCTTCAATGAAATCACATAACCATCGACTGCTTCGACCCACTTTAAAGTCTCGCTGAGAATTTATTCACAATGGAGGCGCTCGAGGATTTAGGGAAGCCTGTAATGTGCAGCGCTACTATTGGAATTCCATGAAAAGTGTTGCCAACAAGGGGTCTAACATGTGCTGTCGATAAAACAGTAACAATCACACAGAACTGGAAAAGACAGGTGAAGACGTGATTGTGCCGTTAGGTTACGTGACAACTTAAGTTAAAATCTCACAGGAAGATTATTATTTTTAGTAAGAACATAATTGGAAGTTTTTTAATTAAGTCTGCAAGAAATCGTGTCAGAAGTATAAACCATTTGGTTTGACAAAGCTGGATCACTTCTCATGTTGGTTGTTTCATCCTTAGCCATGCATGAGAAACAGTATATGTGGGATTTCCAGTCTGTGTAATACCTCCAAGGTCATTTCTCTGTGCCCTTTACTTCTAAGCTGACTCTTCCTGCATAAATGTGGAGGTGTTTATTTACGGTGTCGAGATCAATGTTGGCCTCAAATCAATAACTTCCTGGGAACCTGTACACTAGCTGCCTATAGATTGGGCTACATCAATCTCTCTCATCCTCCTCTTCCTCTTGTTTCTACTCTTCTCCTCACTAGTTAAATCCATTTTTTTTTTTTTTGCTCACTGTGAAACTGATGGTCCGTCTTTTCTCCTGAGCTGTTTAGGGCCCCTTATTCACCTGGCTGTCCATCTTGAGACGGCAGCTCGTTCCATCTCTTTTCATTCTGTTTGTCCCTATCACAGTCTCACTTTCCATCTAAGCAGGGGACACAACGCCGCACCTTCAGCATAAAAAGTACTCTACCTGTCATTTCAACTGCAGTTAATATCTCCTGGACCTCATCATTTCCTGGGTGACGCGGCAATAACAGCCAGTATGTCACACCAACAGCTCTGTTTGCTACTTGCGGATCTCTCTGACTCTGATTTCTCTCACTGACGCCACTTACATAGTCAGCAACCACAAAAAGAGTTCAAAAAAATAAAAAACCTCTATCAGGTTTTTTGTGTATTGGATTTAGCAGTGTAGTCTCAAACACCGCACAAAAATCAATGACAAGACTTTTTCTCATTTTTTGGCAAGACTCCTGTTTGTACTATCAATATATAAGACGGGCAACCCAGGCAGCTGATGTAAGAAAAAGTAATGAGATTCAAAACCATTTAGTCAAACAGGAGTCAGCCAGATAAGTCTGTGGGTAAGTCAGTGTAGCTGCAGGTGAAGATATTAGCAAACCTTAATTTCTACTGACATTTAAATGTCTGCCTTTTGAAACTCAAGTGCCAAGGTCGGTGTTGTGATATACAGATATTCTCACATTAACTGCAAGGATCAAATAAATCATTCTGGCAACCAAAATGCCAAAGATGCAACTACAGAAAGAACATCACTGAATGCAGACAGGGTGTCTGTCTACAAATATCAGACACTTAAATTGAATGCTTTTTAAGACCTTTTGTAAGACAATTTTAACCACATTTGAGGCTGATTTTTGGACAACTAATCTTTCTTCTTATTTATGCATTGCGTATGAATACAAATTCAAGTAGTATAAATGTGGTCTTGTGCAGAGGTATGTTTCATGTAGGAGTATTGTTATTAGTAGGCCTGCCCCTGACTAAGAATTTTCCTAGTCGAACAATAGTCTTCATTTAGGGCCATTAGTCAACTAGTCGCTTGCATGTTTTCGATATCAATTTAATTATTGATTATAAATTTTGGGTTGGGCAAACACAATGGTTTGAGTTCAAGGTCTGAGAAAGAATAGTATCAATAACATTGTTAACACTGTGCTACATTACAGAGAAATACAAAACCGTACTAATGAATGAATCCGCTTTTACGTCTGGAACCCCCCATCTACAAGGGGCTTGAGACGCACCCACGTTAAGGACTTGGGTCAGATTCAAGAGTTACTCTCTTATCCTGAAGCCTCCTTAAGGAATCTGATCCCATTTGATTCGGCGGTGGGTACCTCTTGTGACCGCATGCCTTTGCTGACGCCGACCCCAGCAGGATTCGAACCCTGGACCTCCCACATGGAAGACGAGTGCTCTAACCACTACACTAGGGAGACAAAACTGTAGTAAAGAACCTTCATTAATATAGGCCTATATCTTATCTACAAGTGCACGTCACACACTGAGCGAGCCGCCTGTTAATGACGCTGTCAGAAAAGCAGTAATGATTGTGCTAAGTGGCTAATGGGCATGTACGTAGCTACTGACATTTTTCAGATGATACGTCATGTTTGTAGTCGACCAATGAAGATGAGTTTACATATCACCATGGGTTCGTCCTTCACCTTCTCAAAATGATCCCACACTTTGGATTTCCTGCCCGAAATGTTATTTACTAGCTTGTATGATAACTGCAGGTACCAGCCCTGTAAATTCCGGGCTGTACACATGCCACGTGTTTAACCTTAACAAGTATCATATAGCCTATTTAGCTGAAATCCTGAGTGCAGAGCTGATCTTCTTCTAGATGCTGTTTATAAGTGTGTAGACCTATTGTCAGTGGGACAGATGTAAAGCTCTGGGTAGCCCTGCACTAACATGATCAACTTTTCTGTATTTATCAGACTGAATATTTACAGAAGAAGGGAAAGATATCTGTCAGCTGTGATTGGTTTGTAACGTGACTCCTGTCTGACTGCTGAGCGTGGCCTCTTCCTGTGTCTGTCCTTTCAAATTAAATTCCCACATGGTCCAGTCATACAAGTTTTGATTTATTTTGACAAGGTGCAGCTCCTAATAGTTACACTTTTGTTTTTTGTTTTTTTTTTGCTGCGACTAAGTGACCAATGAAATCTTGATAACTAATGACCTTTCTGGTCGACTAACATTTGGTCAACTATTGGGAGGCAGCGCTTGTTATTAGAGTGAGTTAGGTTGATCTACATTTTGCCAACAGGTAAGTGTAAGTATGAAGTAAAGAGTATAAGGTTCAGTTGCAGGTTAAAAGATTTGTAACATCAGAAATGTGGACTTTGATACAGAAGAGCTTCACTCATTCTGACTAAAAGAAATGGATAAGCTGGATAAATGAAATTGGGTAAAATGTTGCCAATTAACTCCTCACCTCACCTAATATCTATAAAATTGAATTTAAGTTATTTTCACACATTTTATGGACCTGCAGACACTCAGTAGAAACCAATGCAACTTAACTCTTAACAAATTAGTTCATCCTGTGCATATTTGACTGTTAAATGGTTTCATTATTTTTTATCCGTGTGATGATCATGAAACACTGACCACACAGGGAGGTCGATCCCAGCTGCCAGCATAAGCTAATCTGAGTACATTATTATTCTTTCAGGCGCTAAAACCCTGGAGAGCACATCATGCTCCGAGCCCATTCATCTATCAAGTCAGTATCGACCTATGTCAATGTCTTCACTTCAAAACATGCATGATCTAACGTCCCAGTACAACGCAGCCCAACACAAAGAAATTGATTTAAAAAGGAAAATCTTTATTATTTATAATATGGGTGTAACTCCTCTTTATGGAAATGCTCCCGGAAAAAATCCTCATCTCAAGCATGTAGCTGACATTTAACCAAGACAAGGAGATCTAAGTGTCTTGGCAGCTACTAAAAAAAGCACACTCATGCAGAGAGTTGCATTTCATTTATTAGGCGTAAGGTTAAGTGTAGAAACTAACAACTTCACATGACTGCATCTTCATTAAACAGTCGAACAGTAATGTGCCCATGCAGACGGTTTAAGTAGCGCCGCAACTCTATAAAACAAGCATATCATAGACTTGAGAGGGTGGATTATACAGTCCAGTAGTAGCTCTCTATGTCTCTTGAACTCTGAGAAAAACAAAACACTTCATACTAGTATCTTTTTTTAAGATTAAGAGATTTAAACATAAAGAGCTTAATCAGCAACACTATAGAGGACTTTCTACTTGCCCATGTATACCATGAGGATGCTGTACATATATGACGTTATTATTTGACATGAATTGCATTAATTATGCCATTTGGTACAATATAGGTTGCTGATTCTGAATGACTGATAACTGATGAGCAAATTCTACCATCTCATATAATGTTTTTTATTGTGTCTGCCATGCATCCTGTGGTATTAACAATTTAACACACTTCTCTAAATACATCAAATGTTAATTACCGCAAATACCCATTATTAACAAGCTGCATCAGCAGAAAGTAAGGCCATAAACAAATAAAATCAATTATGCTGTAATGTAGATCATTAAAATGTTTATTTCTAAGAATGCACTATGATACAAGTTCAGGTTAGATCTTACAGCAGCAACATTTTCTACAACCTGCAGAGTTGCAGTGCCAGCATCTATCTACGGGATTGCTGCTGCTTCTTTTGTTGGGTTGTTTTTTTTTTTAATGGAGTGGAAATATTGAGCTTGTAACAAGACAGTGAGTTGATGGGATAAACCCAGAGCCCATCACCTGTTCTTTGACAGCTGAAAGGACAACAGACACACTGTTTTAAGATTGTCCCTGAACTGATCCGACATGAAGTCACACTATGGGCCCATATATTTTGTTTTTACTCATGCTTACAATACAATTGCTGTTCATTAAGTAAAAATATAGAATACATGTTATGACACTTCACGGTGTATGTAGCCTAGGTAACCTCATATGTTGTATTACCATTTAAAAGAACAAGCACTGTTAAAATATTGACCCAGACTTTTAAGCAATAAATTGAGAATAGCATTAGCTCAGGCAGGATACAATATCTAGCTTAGCTCACATCCCAGCTACATCAGCTGATCTCAAACAGCCCAATCAACTGATGGAGTCAGCTGATAGATCACATGATTCTTTTCTATGCAACCAATTGGCGAATCTCATTCAGGGCGCCCTATTTAAACTGCTCTGGCCTGCCTACTGTGCTTCCTCTGCATGTCGCTTTGCAACCCACCTCCACCCCAGCTCCTCCTTTTCGTGCTGTGTCTGACTTATCAATGTCATTTGTTTGTCATCAGTGCTGCTCTGTTCTGTTCCTGGGGGTCTTTGCTGCTGCTCTCCCTGCCTTAGGCTTTCCATGTAGGCGCATGGAAGGGCATAGATGTTTGCGCTCTCTGCCTCAGGCTTTCCTTGTTTGCATGTGGAAGGGTAGAGAGATGTGCTCTCTCCGTCTTAGGCTTTCCACGTAGGCGTGTGGAAGAGGCTTTCTGTGTAGGCCCGAGGAAAGGCAGAGAGGCTCCAGAACAGAGCCATACCACCAAATATAATACTGCAAATGGAAATAAAGTTTTCTTTGACTAAGGTGTTCCTGACTGAACTGTTTTTTCTGCTTTTTTCAGTTTAAGACTCCTACAGTGGGAAAGGAACTTCTTATCTCCAACTTTCCAGATCATCTTGAGTGTTTGTTGCCTGAATATCACTCAAGGTCATTCTTCCCATGTTGATGGTGGTTTCATGCACCAGTACATAGGTTGGCTGTTTTACTATTTCTTCATTATATAAAGTCCACATGAGCAGGACCAAACCATATCTATTTATATGCTTATTAGAGACCCTCTTGTGTGTATTTACTTCTTTTATTTGTGCAGTGTGAAATGAACAGGTCAAAGCAGTTGATGATGTTTTGAAAACAATTGACATCATGATTTAATTGCTCTGTCCACCACAGACCTTCTATAATTCCCTCATAAAAATGTCAGACTCTCCAAAGCTAAACCTATAGGAAAAGGAAATATAATATTTAAAGAATACAAATGGCAAAAAAAATGCTAAATTCCAATGGAATACACACACACCGTCGGGTTATATGACTGAAAACCATCTTATGAACAGGATTTTGATTCCTCAAGTGACTGGAGAGATTATAACCACAGAATAAGAAGAATGAGAAAGAAGAGAAGAAAGGAGTGGAAAAAACGGACAGGCTCAGATCACACATCAGCAGGGGAAATGTTTGGCTCATCTATGCTATGGTGCTTCTTACTTTTTTATTTTTCAGGGCATTACTAACTGAAGAAAATACAGGTGTACTGTGGCCAAAAGAAATGAACCAATTGCTACAAGAGCTCTCTAAGTTACGAGGCTCGACACTGATTAGGAGCGCACTTACTGCATTGTTCTGGTCCAGTCATCTCCTACAGAGGACAAGGTCAATCCTAATCATTACTAACAAATGATCTTAATTGATTATCTAGACCCTTCATCATAATGAAGGGGGGTAAAATCGCTGCCTCAGGCATCACATTTGACCTCCCATGAATGCACTTAGAATAGGGATCATTCCTGATTGGTCCAGCATATGCCAATCATCATTCTTATCGCTTTTTAAGCAGTCAGCCACTTATGTTGTCAATGGCGGCATGGTATCACTCCAAAGGAAAAAAGGGAATACAGCATTAGAGAGAGGTAACACTTGGACCATTAGACATGATCCAGTTTTTTTGAAAGAGTAAATGTCCTTCTCTGACTGACTGACTTGTTGAATAAAACATTTTTAAGATAAAACTCTTTATCTAATGAGTCACACATGAAAGGAGGCAGACAGAAGTCACCTTTTCAAGAGATGGTATTTGCAAATACAAACTGAACACCCATTTAACAAATTGATTTTTACAGATCAGATGGATGTGGCCTATTTACCACTACCATCGCAGACATAAATTAGAGTAGATCTATTTACCATTTCATGACTAAAAAAATGTAATACCTCAAAAGATGATGTAGGTATGACTTAATTTTTGATG
This sequence comes from Epinephelus moara, assembly GCF_006386435.1. Taxonomy (NCBI): domain Eukaryota; kingdom Metazoa; phylum Chordata; class Actinopteri; order Perciformes; family Serranidae; genus Epinephelus; species Epinephelus moara. The sequence continues at coordinate 26,242,276 of NC_065513.1, read as the reverse complement.
GCCAACAAGCAAGCAGGACTAGACATGTTTTCTAAAAAAAAAAGTTGGACCATACTGACAGATTCACCAGCAAATATCCTGCTGCACTGCTCATCAAAATTCAGTTTGATAGTTGACCCAACAGCCAAATGATTAAACATATACTATGAAGGCTTTTCCTTAAAAAAAACATTGTATAGGACAGAAGTAAGCCCTTTCCATCATCACTTATGAACTACTAGAAGTGTGGCAGTGTTTTTTCTGCACAGACTCTGCCTTCTGCCTGTATACAATTGTTTTCTTATTTTCTGTGCTCAGCACGTTTATAGGCGTATACCTCCACAGTACTCAAGTGAGGTTGGAGCTTTATAAAAAAGAAGTGACCAGTTTCCTGAGCGTAAGCTGCATTCAAGAGAAACAGCACCAAAACCCCCCCACAAAGATAGCAAAGTAAAATGCCAAATGACTAAATCTGGGGTTGGCTTTTACTTTCACCTTCCCTGGCAAGATTACAAACAGTAACCAACAGTCCTACATAGTACACCTTTGAGGTGCATACCATGGATTGTGTAAAAATAATGGATATAGCCATCATGACATCATCCATTGGTTTGTGGACTCCCATTCTGAAGCCTCAAGTCTGGCATTTTGGCCGTCACCATCTTGACTTTTTGTAGCCAGAAGTGACCATGGCTGAATTCAAATGTTCACCCTCTGGACTTGCCAACTGAGCCCTCGCAGACTTCAGTTGTACATAGGGTGACATATTTACTGTCATCAAGTCTGAAAGGGCAGAGACTGCAAGGAGCTGACAGACAGCCCTCAAGACTGTTTAACTTGTTGCAGTGGAAATGTTCCACTTTCACTATTATCACATTCACGTTATATAAGTTGATCAACAGTCTGCACCACAAGCGGACTCTCAAGAAGTCAACAGAAAGTCCGCGTGAGGCCCCTTGTGGACTTGTTGAATTGTGGATTTGGAAAGCCCTCAGCACTCCCGACTTCCCGGCAACGTGCCTCCAAAGTCTGCTAGTCTTCAAGTGCAGTGAAGTGTGGACATTTGGATTCAGCCCATATTTGAAGGAGTGGCTGGTGTTGTGGAGGTGCGAGGGGTGGGTCTGACTGAGAGCCTGAGGACACAACTAGCAAAAAGCCTGCCACTTTAAGCGGCCATGCCCTTAATTATGTATAACTTCAAGCTTTAATAAAATCTAAACGGTTGAGTTACATAAAAATTCACCCCCTGTATCCTTGTCACAAAAGGGTAATTTAGCTGTAGGGACAAAATTCATTTTTGTATCAGGCTGTAAACATGTTTATTTCTGCTGTAAAGCTGGCAGTTTTAACATGGGTGTCTATGGGGTTTGATCGCCGTTCAAAGAACTGCGCTTTTTGGCACATCCGCATTGGCTCCATTTTTCAGCCCTGGAGGTTGCCGCTTGGTGCATAGCTGGGGAACTTTGCTGCATGTCTTACACCATAAATATCAAATAAATGGAAAAAATAAAATAAAATCAATGTATAGTAACCAGCGGGGTGTATCCTTCAAACAGACTGTGAGACAAGACAGATTTCACAATTTTGAAGAAAACAGCTCTTAAAATTCTGTAGTCATTTCAAGGGTGATGAGATTGATTTCATGTGATGTTAATGCATAATTTACAGTACAACTTTCCCCACCATGCTGCTCGTACCTTCTGCCTACCAAACGCTGCCAGCAATTCCATCACGTTCTGCACAAGTGGTTCACCCATCTTCATAAAAATGAATTGGAGCGCCTACCCTGCCCCGTGTGGCTTCAGGCTCTTAATCATTTTTTTTACAATAGGTATTGACAACAGTATTAATAAAATGTCAAAAGACTGGGCAGATACTCTATATCTGCAGTCTGCAGCACTTGGAAATCTCTGGCTTCCTCTAATGGTCATCGTGGGAAGCTTGCAGTCTCTTTCTGTGGTGTGAGTGCACAGATACGGTAAGTATGTGTGTAAGTGAAGGCTTTTTGCCACATATATAATGGCGAATGGAGGGATAATCGCTTGAAGGGGAAGAGAGGTGATGTCCACAGGGAGAGTCGAGGAAAACACTGTGAAATGGATGTGCTCAGGAGGAGAAATGACCTCTCCACCTCTCTCTCTCCATCTCTCTCTCACACACAAAATCTTTCCTACTAAACTGTGCAATCTCTTTGTGTCTCTGGCTCTACATCATTGTCCCTCAAAACCGCTCACCCTCTCCAGCTTCTGCTCTCTCCCAGTCCCTTGCCTGATTGCCTTTCCATTAAATCACTGCAACACAGCATTTCCACATTTCATACTTGTTTTAATCTTTCAAGAATCAACTGGCCTCTCCAGCCCAGAAACATTTACGAGGGTCATAAAAGGGCTCGGCTGACCCAAACAACTGCTCTGGGACCTGATCTCTCATGTCAGTCCTTATAATATGACAAGGGGGGTGGGCAGAGAGGGGGAGAGAAAAGAGGGTAGAGAGAGGAGAGAATAGAGATGAATAGGACAGGAGGAGGTAGTAGGGAGGTAGGAGGGAGATAAAGGTGCACTTACACTAGTCATCATGCTCACATGGATGATATGAGCATGATGACTAGTGTACGTGTGTTTTACATCAAGCTGCCAGTTTAGTTGGTTTGTTGGTTCCGATGTGTCAGCGTGGTTGAGGCGCTCTTTAGATAACAAAGAGATTAGGGAGAGATTAATATTTTAGTTTGCTAAAATTGATAGCCATATATCTATACTGTAACTCTGGAGAAAGACACTTGAATGTTGAGTGTCATTCCCAGGTCGTCAAATACTGCTGTTTTGGGTTGGTAATTGGACGAACCACGAACTCAAAGCGTTGGTATTTGACAACCTGAGAAAGACATACAACTATCTTTATCCAAAGTTACATACAGCACTTTTATTGATGATTTGGCTGATTGGCTGTAGAAACAGGCAATGTACCTTATGTTCTCAAACCAGCCGCCGGCGATTTTACCCACAGAGTTGCAGGTGACACCATCAGCCGACTTCAGTTGAGCTCAGACCGGCAAATTCACACTGCTGCGACTTTTCTGTGCAACGTTCTAAAACAGTTTTGTCTCGTCGCAAATCTTTGGTCTGAACTGGGCTTTATTTGAGGCTCACTTGAATTTGTATGTAAAGGAATGTGGTAATGAAACATAAAGGAAGCAGGGTTTCCCACACATTCATTTATTTGTGGTGGCCACTTATTGATTTTCTATTTTTGGAGCTGGACCATTCATTAGTAGCCCTGTTGGAATATCCATACTGTTCAGTGATTCGGAGCTCCAGTCTCAGAGTGCAGAGCATAATCTGGGCATAGAGGGAGCAGCAGAACCCCAGGTGTGGTGAAAGTAAAACTTAATTTCTACATTTCTTAGAACAGCAGCTCTCTCATTTTAGTGTTGTCCATCATTTTTCCACAGTACTTTAGATGAAACTGGCTGCTTTCTGATGGGAACCATGCACCCCACAGTCTGGCGCTTGGTCTTAAAGTTTGCTTTCACTTGCCTTTGCAGCAGCTGCTCCTCTTATGTACTCCATCGACCTGATTTGATCAGCACTGATTGATCTGAGCACAAACTGATCAACAAATCAATTCTCCACTCCACAACTATAACAGACTGCTTATACTGGAAAAACCTAATAAAAAGTTCTGCCTGCACTGTATTTACAGATGTGCAAAAACCTCAGTATTTAAAGACCCACACAGATTGATCCTAAATGGACCCCCTTGTCAGCTGCTGCCACACATGGATTATAATTCTGTGGGAAACACTGAGCATGGTATATTCCAGTTGACAGATAAACTTGTCACTGCTCTCTGGTGGACAAACTACTAATAGAGAAAGTTAATAATAAAAAATAAACATTAACAATTACAAGTAATCATTCTTACTTATTACATTGTTATTAATTATTACATCCTACAACATGTACTGGATTTTAAAATGGTCACTGCTCAGGGATCAAAACCAAAAATGTCGTCCAGTCCAGCCTGTTAATTCCCATAGGACAAGTTATTTAATGAAATGTGGATAAGCTTGTGTTGCACTAGTTAACATTCAGCTTAAGTTATATTTTCCTATTATCACCAGCAACAATTTATCATTCACTGTGTTAATTGCCGCTGTTGATTTGTGTGCATGAGAGCTGTGCTACGATGAATATTCATAAGGGTCTGATAATAATACTGTATTCAAATTATTCAAATTAACAATTTCCTCTTTCACAAACTACTGTGGAAGGAGAATACATAAGCACGCCACACACACACACACGCGCACACACACACACACACACACATACATAAATGTTAGTGAACTCTCATGCTAAATGGATGCGGTGATGATTCAAAAGTACAATGTTTACGTTCCTAGGTGTGAGGTGATGTCACTTAACAGTGTATTTACATGCATTGTTATAAATGTATTATAACAGAAATAACTTAATAAAACAATCACTGAAAATGTCACTGTTTTTTTGCTCGTTAAGCATAACTCATTTAATAAAGCTGGTTTCCCATCAGTCTTTCAAATTACACTCGGCATGTTCAGCAAACTCCGTAATCTGGTTCCTTTCTGTGTTTTGGGTTTGTGCTCGTATTAGGCCAAAAACTGAACCAAAAAGAAAACAGAGAGTTCAAAAACATTTTTCGAGAGACAGTGAAACAGCTTTCATGTTACAACTACACAGCAGACAACAGAGCTTGTGTTGAAGTCCTCTGTAAGCCCACCAGCATGAGAAACAACAAAGTGAGTCCTTCCATTTCACTGTTGTTGCCGCACATGGTTAACAAGAAACAAAAATGTTCTTCCAGACATGAATTGTCTGTATTGTGTGATTATGCAATGATTACAATAAATATAAATAGGTTTTACAGAATAACATTTTTGGAGAAAGACCAGCTGGATCTAAATTAATTCAGTTTCAAAGTTCATGGTGCGTGTTGAAGCCCAACATTGGTTGATTGCTGGTATTAAAATAAATCACACTAACAATCTCACCAAGGTTTTATCAAATTGACCATTTGCATAATGTGATAACACAGCACAGCAAAGTATCTCTGAAGCAGAAAGTTTGGATTACTTACACTATATATTAGAAGCAGGCAAAGCATATCAGTGCTTCCGCCACAGTAGCCAAATATATGCTAAACTCCACATATTATGTCAAACTTTTCATGCATTTGTTGTCTGCTTCTCCCCCTTTCTTTCCCTCGGGTGTTGCGCCGTCTAGCAATCTTTACATCTAGCCTGCAGTATGAATTTGTACACTTTTTTGTCGCGCGCATACACACAGAAATGATTGCGATGCAGACGGAGTCAGCTGCTGCCACAGCCACCCTTCCATCTCATCACAAATAATTTGAGTTTCAATACCGGTGATGCCTGTAAGAACCTTTGACACCGGAACACGACTTTGCCTCCCAGGAGCAGACCTCTGAGAAGACAAGACACCCACCAAGAAAAGCACGACATGAATAGCAAATTCACTGCCTCCTCTCATCTCTATAATCTCTCTCTACTTCTCTCACGCTGCTACAAACTCCCTCTTTTTTGTGTGCTTTTTGCTCTCTCTCTATCTCCTTCTCACTGGGGAGCGCTGCTGTATGGTCTGACTGAGGTGAAAATGTGGCGCACATGCACTGATACAAACTGAGCACCTACAAAGGAACTGTCGGCATGGTTTTGGTGATCGAATGTTCAAAAGGAGGAAAAACAATCATGAAAAATGTATATTGTATATCAAGACAAAACAATAAACACTTATGCTCAAACTAAGGGAGCACTATGCACTTGTTTCGAAATATAATCCTGTTTTGAATTTCTACTTTTGTGTTTTGCAGTCAACAACACACACAACCATCAAGACAATGAGTTCTGGGCTAATTGTTGGGTTAAATGGGGTGGTGGGGCACGAATGGTCTAAAGATTTTATGTTCCCATGTAAAGCCAGTCAATCCAGCAGCCCTCTTAAGCAGCGTTTCATATTCATAACATGTTTCCCATCTGGCTGCAGGGCGCTAGTCGATTGAAATATCACACAGTCTACTCTAATCGCATTACTCTGCTCATAGAGCATTCACACTAGGCACCCAGTGAGAGGCTCCAGCCTTTTGATGTTCACTGACTGGTACGCAGAAGGCTCTCTGACTGACAGTCTGACTGACTGGATGCATGAATGAATGAATGAGTGACTCTGTTTAGCTGGCCGTCCACCTCACTGTTTGACTTAGAGGACCAAAAGTTCAAGTAACTGTCTTCCTCGCTGACTGACAGACTGTCTGTCAGTGCTGTGGTCCTCAGGAGCACATGTGAACATGGGTTAGCTGGTGAGTGTGGTCACAGGGATCTAATTAATGACATCACTATGGGGTTTTTTAAGTGTTCCTTGTTGTAAACCTTCCGGTTAGTCTTCGTTAACATTTGCAAACTACAATTACGCCAGCTGTCAGATAAATATAACACAGCGGAAAGCGCGTCTTGCACTGCCTGATTAAATGAGATAAAATAAAATACAACTCACACAATAAACATACTAAATGTCACAATCATAACACACTTTGTTGCAGGGCAACTGTGGCACACTTGACCTAAATTCATATTATAGTAGACGTCGACGGTATCCTAGTAACCGTCAGAAAGTAATCAATCACGGCTCTGCAGTAAATGCCAAAAGAAAATTGGCTGATTAAATTATGTTTCATTTCTCCAAACACACCGACATGCTTTTTCATGTCCCTTGACTTTCTCTCCTCCTGAGGAAAGGAAAGTTGATGTATTATAAAAAAAACAATATAGTGTACCAGGAGAATATGCCAACTTTCACTAATGGCACGACATTAAAAAAACAAACAAAAGATGCAATCTTTAGTCCTTCAGCCACTGAGACACAGAATTTAGAAATCAAACTGTACATACAGTATTTAAGGATACAAGCAGGCAGGCTAAATCAGTGTCAGCGCCACATGATATTAACACCTCATCCACAAACAGCACTCTGCGATGTATTTGTGTTTCTAAGGCTTGATGGACAAATCCCCAGTTGGATAGATCTCTACAACATAGAATTAGACTAATCCTTATATATCCTTCAGTGTAAGTGATAGTGCATGTAATCCAGAATTTTGCTTTATCAGTGCCAATTGAAGTCTTGTATTCACTTTCTACCAATGCATAGTCTCAGATGAAAGGCATCTCTAATTCTAGACTTGGCTGCCTATTTCATTGTTATATTTATAGACAATTCCTTTAAAAAAGATACAAGCCTTATCACTGATGTGCACATTTTACTGTTAGGACCCACCTAATTAAGCAGTTCTCATTCATGGCTAGAACTTGATCTGAGACAATGAGAATGTTTAAAAAATTAGCCAATGAATTTCTCCAAAGTGGTGCTGGCAGCCAGTTGCTGCGGCTCTGTGTTCATCTTGTCGTGTTTGTTTTTTTGTTTTGAGATGTCATGTCAACTTTTGCTCCATTTCACTTCACTTGGCTGCACAACAGTGAAGTGAAAGTCAATATTAAGAGACTGGGAGGACTTTTTCCTGTTTTCACTGTTGCTTAGTTCAGTCTCTGGACATTGAAACTATGTCTGTGGTACTGGAGGTATAGTTTAGACTCCAGTAATCGTGTTGGGCAAACTGGCTCTCCTACCCGTAGCTAAGCCTCAAACCCCGGTGGAGCTGAAGAGGCAATACCACAAAGCATGGCAGGAGCAAGGCAGAGAAAGACAGACACACATGCTCTCCTTTACCTCCACTAACATGAAAAATGTAATATAAACAGACATGTTTGGGGCATGTGTGACAAGTCAGGGAACCTTTATCTATTTCACCAAGAGATGGCTGTAGGGGCAGATGCCTTCTGATTCCATATCAGTCTGGTTCAGAGCATGTGAGCGGAGCGGAGCGGGAGCGGGAGGATTTTGTGTTGAGCGAGGAGCGGCTATCTTTTTAAAAGGTGGAGCGGATCCTTGATCTCTCACTCCAATTTCGCTCCAGTCGCTCATGCCCCACCCAGAATGCATCTTTGCATCTGCGCACACCCACACTATTTTCTTTCAAAACTATGGGGTTTACTGTGTACTTCAGAAAAGAAACTGAGAAGAGAAGCAGTGGTACCTTGGAGAACGGTCCCTAACTGCGGGGAGAGGCGAGAGGGCTTCCGAGGTCGGCCGCTTAACCTGGTCCGTCTCCTCTACACTTTGACTTATTTCCACCCTGCCAGCGGTACCGTGTAGAATGGTCCCTAACTGCGGGGAGAGGGCTTCCCCGGAGAATCTACCAAGCTCATGTTTTATTGGTGCCGTAGCATTGTTCCGACCTCTCATTAGTCCGACGTCCCATTGTTCCGATATGTGATTATTACTGTATTTGTGTACCATAGAGGATCAGCAACGCAACAAAAGTAGGCTACTGGTCGAGATACAAGTGTCATAGAGAGGAGAGAATGAAACACCATAACCTCCTGTTATTAACTCTGGGGTCGGGGTTGTGTGGGGAGCACTCCGCGGTGCTGAACGGCTCCCGGCGGGCGTATTTCTGCCTTGATGGTGCGCCGCGACCGGCTCTGGGTCAGCTGGGAAAGGCTTGAGGCGAAGCAGGCTCACGGCTTATGTGTTTGTCACTTTCTTTTTCATTTTAACCCACACCATGATCTTTTCCTGACCCTAACCAAGTGGTTTTTGTGCCTAAACCTAACCAGACCTTAACCACGGGGCATCATGATGATTTCGGAACAACTTGACTTCGGAACAATGGGTTTAATATGGTTGGACCAATGGGCTGTCGGACCAATGGGCTGTCGGACCAATGGGCTGTCGTAAAAATGGGCAGACCCCGTTTTATTTGTGAATAGAAGATTACAGGTTAGGGTAGTACGACGCAGTTTTTTTGAGCGGAGTGGTGAGCGAGTGAAGCGGGATAAAATTTATGATGGAGCGGAGCGAAGAATGCGCAGAACCAAGCGGAGCGGACGAGCGGCGCAAAGTGACAGGTCTGCGAGCGAGGAGCGGAAATTTTCATCCGCTCCGCTCCGCTCACATGCTCTGGTCTGGTTATACAGCTGATCTTAGTGTCTTAGCTGTTACCTTTTTTTAAGTTATTGAGAACTATTGGTCTTGCGTGTTAGAAAATGTATCAAAAGCCTTTCCATGGACATAATCATTCTCTACTTTTATTAAGATTTATATCAGTAAAGTTTGAAAGGGAAGCTTGTAAATGTCTGGATTTCTGCTGAGGGTGTGCCACAAGGCTTCATTCTGGGACCTCTTCTATTCACCAGTTATGCTGATGACACTGTCTTTTCTCTATATAAATTTCAAAAAAACATTAAAACAGGTAATACCATGGTACACATTAATTTTTGACAAATATTCCTCTGGTAATGCATCTTTTAAAATGCTTTGATGAATCCAGTTAATAAACAGAAAAATAATATGTATATAATGTCATTTTACAGTGGAACTGTAAACAGGGATGTACGCCAACCTATACTATGTATAAATGAAGGTTCAATAAAAATACCCATGACTTTCACACTATCATAATCATCAGTTTTCAGTCTGTTGTGGCCAGATAGTGACACCAGACAGCTGTAAGAAGAAAGCCTGGCATTCTTTAGAACAAAACATGATCAAATCTGCTGTGTTGCAGTGGGTGCTGACTGTGGCAGCTCTTTGTCTACAGTATTTGCCGAGGGAATCTCCTTGAACTATTGTTTAAATTGCTGCAAAGGTTGGATCACAAATTGTCATGTTGAGAATGAGGATGAGAAAACAAAGGGATGGAAAAGTCATAGCTGCTATATTAGCAGCTATTTCTGGTAGTTCTGTGAAGCGAGAGATGTGGGTGTGGCCTAGAGAGGAGGCAGGAGTGCTAGAGCCATCAGGTGGAGGAACAGTTCTTCGAAAACCTTACGATGTCCAGGGCAACATTCCAGTATCTTTGTCGGCGCCTCACAACAAGGATGTCATGACTGGCCTCAAAATGTAGGCAAGCTGTTCTTGTCAGAAAGTGTCTGGCAGTCGGGCTCTGTTGGCTGGCAACTGCAACAGCCTATGGCAGCAGTGGTATGGCTATGACAGTCTTCTGTAGTTTCAACAGACCACTCCAACAGTGTATGGTGTGTGATCACTAAAGTGTGTCATGGAAGAGCCATGGATGTATGGGGAAAAACACATAAATTCCAATATGACCATTCTCACAGCGATCACATGGCCAGTGAGCAGATATCTATCTGGTTTAGCACCACATACAAAGGTGGCCCAAATCTGGACTGGATTGGAAAAATCTAAATCTAAAAAATTAAGATCTGTGTCACATTAGAGCAAAAAACATCCAAATGGGGCCACATTTGATTGAAATATGAATTGAGCCTTATTATACCACTTTCATTATGAGCATTTAAGCTTGTCGTGCCAAATATATGCTACACAAGCCTTCTCCAAATGTATTATTCTAGAATGGAGAGCCAATATGGCAGCTACACAGCATGACTTAATTGTTTTCATTTTTTAATGCTCTCATAAACAAAATAAACATATGCCATGTTTTCTATAATCCATTGTAATCACAAAGGTTCTAATAACTGGCGAATAAGATTGCAAACCCCTTGACCCCAGCGCAAATGTGCACTCGCTGCCATGATAAAGGCATTATGCCAAACCTTTGGATTTGTAGCACTGTAGAAATTCTCAGACACGTCTCATTAAGATTGTTCTAAAACCTATCAACATACTCAACATGCTGTACCCTGACAGAAACAGCGTGCAAGCAATATGAGGCTTTAGCTACAAAAGAGCGTATTTATGTACACAAGAACAAATCTGAATGTTACACAAATCTGACAGTGCGAGTCGTAGATGGAGTTTTGAGCAGTGAAGCAAATTTAGTGTTTCTACAGATTAACCTGAATGGCCCCAATCTGAATTGCCATGGTTACTGCACACCATAATAATCCCTACTTAATCAACTCTCCGGAATTAAGGGGGTTGGGGGGGATTTTGAATGTATGCGTCTTCATCATGCTTCTATGTGTATGTGCATGTTAGCTGCTATGTGCTTGTGTTTTTATGAGCAAAATACATCAGATTTTTTTAGCAAAATCCAATGACTGGCTGCTCATTCCTAAATAATATAATACATAATGTATAAACCTCTGTACCACCTCAGTTTCCTACAGGATATCAGGAAGTGTGATAGCCTCTGAATTACCAAAACTTGGCTAAATCCTGGACAGCAGCATTCAACCAGAAGGCTCTTTTTCTAAATGCCAATCAGATAGAACAGAGGACTCTGACGAGAGGAGGAGAGGAGGCATGTGCTTTACAGTGAATTAGGAGGAGTGACCATGCTGCCATCTTGTTGGGGTTGGAATGTGTGGTCATTTAAATCAATCCACAACCAGAAGCCATGGACTGCCAAAACCATCCAGACACACTTACAGTTATACAGCAGCTGCCAACAATTTAAGAAGAAAGGACTAAAAAGGACTAAAGTACAGTGCACTAGCTGATGGTATCATATTTCACTAAAGTTGTACCGTGTATAATGCCATGTGACAACTCAGTGATTGATTGACTGATTGACTGATTGATTGTAAATAAGGCAAATTAGCCCTTCCAGCTAATGCATGCTAACTACACTAACAATGGATCGGGAATGTGCAACATTTTTTGTTGACACGAAATAAACAACCAAAGCCAGAGACTGCATCATATGAAGTTGTGAGCTGTAAATTCACCACTTCTTACCAGAAGGGAGAAGAAAACATAATCTCAGAGTCTGACCAGGCAAAGCCTCTCTTCCTTCAGGCAGCTGCCTACCTCTCACTCAGACTCACCTTGAGTCTGGGTCTGCAGCTGCCTGTACCAAGGAGCAGCTAGAAAACAAGGAGTACTCACTGTGCAGCTAAATCTGGGGACCAACACATCCCTAGAAGTACACTACACAGGAATATTCTGTGTTTTGATATCCACTGGTAAGAAAACCATCACAAGACATTGGCTGATTTCTGACCCTCCCACAACAGAAGACAAAGTTAATGAAATATTCATAATGCAAAAATTACCTTCTCACTTCGTCTACAAATGAATAGATTCCCAAAGTTATGGTCAAACTGGATCCCATATGTGCAACAGTCACGGCCACAGTTTTTGGAATTGACAAATTAATAGATCCCTTAAGGAATGCTTGGTCTCCTAACCAACTTAAAAAATAATGTACTGGAATGTCTCCCACTGTGATAATGTATACCTTTGTTAAACATCCCTTTTTCACTTTTTCACAAAAAAAAAAAAAAATATATATATATATATATATATATATATATATATATATATATATATATATACATATACATATACATACACTGTATTCTTTTTTTTCCTGATAATGTGTTGTCTGCTTGCAATAAACCTTTTAAGCAAAAAGAAAAAAGAAAAAAGAAGTACGCTACACACTAGCTGACAAAACCAGAAAAAAACCAACAACAAATAAATTAAACTGACTGCTCGACTTGAAGAATCTCAGTTGACTGCTGGATCTCAGACTGATGATTCAAAGCTGCGCTTTTTAAGTGTTAAAATGTAACAAGAATGCATTAAAGAAATTTGTCAAACTGTCAAACCAGTTAATGGTCAGGAAAGATTCTGCACCCATTCTTCTTTGTGCCAACGACTGTTTTCAGTCACTGGGAACACCATGTAAAAACCAGTGTCATCACTCACACAGAGAATTATGGGAATGGAAGATACTCATTCCTTGAACATAAAGGGGGCCTTTAACAATGACAGGCCCTACCTCAAATCGAGCAGATTCATTTTGTCCCTATGCTCATAACATTATATAAGCGAGAATTGACCGCCTCATTGATTTTTACTACTTTGTAGGAATTACACGGCTATTTCTTTAATCAAATTTACTAACCATCTTTTACAGTAAAATGGGAGCATGTGCACTGGTCTGTAGTGGCAGTTCTGTCTCCCAGCCTCCACATTAGAGAGCGCTAAAGCCAGCCAACCAAATCAACAGCACCTTATTAACCACTGTAACTGCAATATTAAGTATTCTCTGATGCTGCTGGTTTTGGTCCTGTAATTCTTCAGTCTACCCAAATACTGTATATCAACTAAAACATTAATACCAACAACCAACACATATCTGGCATCAATGAAAACAATGCATTTATTATTTTGACACTTTTATGGGTTTCTTACATATTAGTGAATGTTTAATGATGCTTCCTGAGTATTGCCACTGCTGAAGTTGTTTCTATAAATCAAAAGATCATTTACCATAAAAATAAATGCATTGGTAAATTTTTTTCTAAAAGAATGAATCATGTGCCTCTCCAGTGCTGTTGACAATGTTTCTTTAAGATGGAGGCTTGGACCTTTGTGGCAATGCCGTCATTTTGCAGTGGATACACAGGGGCCGTTCACTGAGGATATCCCACAGCTCGTAAACAAAAGAGGAAAACCACAGGCAGCATTGAAACGTGACAACACACACACATACACACAGAGCGTATCCAAAGAAGAAGAAAACCACAGGAAGCGTCCTGGTGATTCAGTGAAGAGGGGAAATACTGTTCAAACTTTTCCTCCTGCCTCTCTGCCCCACTGTCTGTCTCTCTCCGCAGGAAAGAAAAAAAAAATGACTGAAAGTCACGATTCAAACTCTATTGAAGTCCTTCAGCATTTTCCCCCCACACAAACATATGAATATATACACACTGCATTTGTGTCTACGCAATCGCCCACAAGCCCCTGAAAAGAGTAACTATTTAATAATACTCTTGTGTTCCCGGGAGATCTATAAAGTCAGTCCATGACTGTGTGTGCATGTATTGATTCAGGCTCCTCAAGTCTAACTGGGTAATTGCCTTTTAACCGTAAGTCATGACTGAAGGACACTGTGGGGACCTGTCATAAATGGAGTGAGAAAAGAAAAGCAGAGGAAAAGAGAGAAAGCACGAGAAAGACAGTGATTGGGAGAGAAAGAGATGGACTAACAAAAACCCAAGGTCTGTCTTTCACTCTGCTGCTGGTTTTATGTTAGCATTCAAAAAAATATACAGTAGGAGGAGGGAGGGAAAGACGCTGAAGACATGTTGTGTACGAATTCCTCTGGAAAGCCATTTAGCTTTTAATTTCCTCATTTATTTATTCTTCCTCACTTTGCTCCATTTCAAAACAACTGTTCTTTTAAATTCCTCAGGTGTGTCGCTGTGTCCTGTGGACATCTTTCACCTTGTCTGTCTCAAATCCATCTTAAAAACTGCCACTTTTTTTCTGTGCTTGTTTAAAAACGGGTCTACAACATGTTCTGCGGTCTCAATGGACCATCAGATGAGGGAGGGGAAGTAACGCCTCTCTCTGAGTCATAACTGTCCAAACATGCAGTACGCCTCTGCACTGATAGGCCAGATGTAATGATGTATGAAGGGGGCTGGTAATTGGAGAGCAATGCAGGTTTGACCTTGAAGCCTCCCCCCACAACAAGGTCCAGCAAACTCACAGAGTAAAGCTACTTACACAGTAAACTTTGGAGATGCTGACTTTAGAAATCATTCAAAGCAGCAGAACACAGCACTCTCCACAGTTTGTTGAAAGGTTAATTTTCCCTGAAACGATTAATGCTATATAATAAACATCTGCCTAAACCCTAATTTTGAAATAAAAAAAAAGTAGGAAAGTGAAAATGACAGTGGACACCACCAGTGAACATGTGTTGCACCATGACCAATCTACTTACAGTAAAGCAGCAGACATGGCTCTAAACCGTAAAATCACCTTAGCTCTCTTTACACACACAAACATACACACTGAAAAGAGCATCGTGAGTACAGCAGAGGCCAAAGCTATGCTGACTTTCAACTGTGTTTGCTTTGCATCTTGGTAAATATATTGCCGATGTATCACTACATGACTTCTCCTCTCTTGATTAAAACCAAATTGTTTATACAGTTTTTTATGTCTTATTTATTCCAATTTTAAATTAATTGTACTATATACTGTGTATTGTACTATACTTGCTTTTGAAACTCAGTTTTTTCATTAATAATTATGTTGAACTGTGTGGGTTGCAGTTTTTCCTCTACTATTTTTTTTTCTCCATATGTTGGTTTGTTGTCTTAACTTTGTTTTTTAATCAGATTTTTACTTTTTTATTTTTTTATTGAATCAGCAGGGCTGCACGGTAGTGAGTTGGTGAGCAACGTCGCCTCACGGCAAGAGGGTTCCTGGTTTCCTTCGGGTGGGGGAGCCCTTCTGTGTGGAGTGTGCATGTTCTCCCCATGTCAGCGCGAGTTTACTCCGGGTACTCCGGTTTCCTCCCACAGTCCAAAGACATGCAGGCTAGGTTCATTTGTGACTCTAAATTTCCCATAACTGTGCATGTGAGAGTGAATGGTTGTTTTTTTCTCTTTGTGTCAGCCCATTGATAGTCTGGTGATCTATCCAAGGTGTACCCCGCCTCTCACCTTGTGTCAGCTGGGATAGGCTCCAGACCCCCCTGCGACCCCTAACAGATTAAGCGTTTACAGAAAATGAATAAATCAGAAATCATACTACTTAACATTTACTATTAGACAATTTCACCAGACAATGCAGTAATGGACCATGAATGTAAGCTACCTTTAATAGGGCTTTAAAAAAATATTAATACACTTGAGCATCGCAATATTATGTTTTGTGACACTGCACTGATTCTCAAAAACACTATCACTTTTATATTGTTTACTTTTTATTTTCTTAATTCATTAACCTAAAGAATCCTGACAGCCCTTTTATTTACTTTACTTGGCAGCTTAAACATTCTCAATGGGTCCAAAAGTATTTCCTGTTGCTATATTTGTTAATGCAGTAGCCGACAAGTAAACTATAAAGATGGAACAGTCATGATGATAGTGGCAGCGTTCGAGGTGCCAGACCTTGGTGTCAGTTCTATTTGAGTCAATGGGGTGGGCACTGCAACCCACCATATCTTTGTTGTTTCAACTTTGGCGGAGAAATCATCCCACTAGAATAAAAAAACACACATTATGTGATGCTCACTGAGGTTTTATATCTAAATATGTGCATCCATTTCCTTGTTATTGGTCCCCAAAGAAACCATGTCATGGCTCTGACTGTCAGTTACATCTCAGCCTCTGCTGGACAGAGCCATGATCTGTTTTAGACCGATTACAAGGAAAACAAATGCACACATTTAGATAAAAAACATCAGTCAACGTCACATTATGTGTGTTTTTTTAATCTGGTGGGAGGATTTTTCAGTCAAAGTTGCAGCAACAGAGATAGATAAGATAAGATGGGTGAAAGTGTGAATTGCAGTGCCTGTCCCATTGACTCTAATATAACTGACACCCAAGTCTGGCTCCTCGAACGCTGTCACTATCTTCGTGACCGTTCCTTCTTTATAGTTTCCTTGGTAGCTCACAAGAAGTAAACACGGACCGAAACAGTTGCCATAGTAACAGAATAGCAATGAAACAGTAAATAGGCAAACATTAATTCCTTTGCTCAAACTGCACAAAAAGTAGTGCTATGAAGTTAGATATTGAGGGGGCTGTGATTAATACAAATGCAGATCCCACTGTTGCAATCACATAATAAAAAGTAAACCCTGTTTGTGCATATGGTGGTGTGTTCTTTTCAATGGCAGCCTTCTTAAAATTACATTTTTTAAAAATAGCAATATATGGCCTTGCTTACAGTTTGGCAAAATATCGCAATATATTGAATTGTCGCCCCTGTATCATGATACGTATCATATCACCAGATTCTTGCCAATACACAGCCTGATACAGTAATAGGTTACATTACATGCACATTATATTGGTGAGATAGTTAATTGCCATTTGAGTCCAAGGGGTTTTGCACCATTTGACTATGTCTCATAGCTCTAATTGCTGTATATAATCAGCTGTAGATTAAAGACTTGGTGGCCTGTAAATTAACAAGGTCACCATTTGAGGATAATCTAGAAAAACTATACATAATCCAAAAGTGTGCATATTACCTATTAGGAGTCTTTGTCACTCCTAAGATAAAGGATTTTTAATTGACTCTTTCGTTTGAGCTTTGTGACTTTGGTTCACAAGTTGCCTCATCCTCTTATGGGGTATCAGATGGTGGAAAAATCATTAAAAACGACTCAGCCCTTTGCGGCTGTCCAAAAGATAAATGCTGCTGCTTGGTGGGAAGAGGTGACAAGGGAGCCAGTGTGCTCAAGGCTGACCCTGTGGTATCAATCTGTGCAATGTTGGAAAGTTTCTCTAGGCTATGAAGAGTCAGTTTTGGCTCCTCTGACCTCTTTTAGCATTTTAAACTATCCAAAAGCACAGGCTGGAGACTGGGCATGAATGAAGCGACAATTGGAAGAAGTGGGAGTTGAGGAAGGCTTATAAGGAGAGCTTTAAGTTGAGGGGTAACTTTAGAAATACAAAATGTTAGCAGCTGCTAACTATATGGGTTTTCACAACAGAAATGTGCAGGTGTAGAATTTCTCCTTCATGTCTATATGACGTATAAAAACACAAAACACTACCAACCTTTACGTACAAAAATAATTGGACACTTTCTGTAAATTAGACAAGAGTTCATTATGTTGCAGTTAAGCACAAGTAAGCAAGACACAAAGCAGCACTTAATTGCCCAGCCCGGCACCACATTATATCTGTCATTGGCCCTCAACCTCTTCCACAGCGAAAATTTGGACACTTCCTGGTAATTACAAGTCAGGCTCATAGCATCAAAGGTAAAGTACCAGCTCCAAAAAGGTTCTTACTGCTGGTTAATGTACTGTTTTAATGAACACTAAAGGAGCAAAAGGAATGTTGCCTATATAAAATGTTCCTGTTCTCTCCAGCAGAAAAGAAAATCCCTTTGAGCTAGGTAATTCTCTAAAGTAGATGGGGGGGGGGGGGTTTCAATGTGGCAAGCAAACTGTTTACTCTAGCCTCACCATAGGACCAGTCTCATTAAAACACACTAGAAGCCACATAAAGGGAGGCACCATAACCAGCGCTGAGATCCATTTTGGGTCCTGGCTCACAGTCGGAGA
This sequence comes from Epinephelus moara, assembly GCF_006386435.1. Lineage (NCBI taxonomy): Eukaryota > Metazoa > Chordata > Actinopteri > Perciformes > Serranidae > Epinephelus > Epinephelus moara. The sequence goes on along the minus strand of NC_065513.1, from coordinate 26,224,201 downwards.
GACGCTGCACTTAAAGATACTCGTCTGAGTGGAAATCCTCCGATCAGGACTCCAATCCACCCTTTGTAATCATAACAATATAGCTAAATGTTCACAACAGAGAGGGTTCCTTTGTGCTTTGTACTCTCGACAGGGAGGTCAGAGAACCAGGCAAACTAAAGAGCAGAGCTTCAGGTGTTGGTAGAAATTGAGTGTCTTGCCCAAGGACACTTCAGTGGGATGAATGTGACAGTGCTTAGTTCCACCTGCTGGCTCATAATTATCTCAACACCTGACAGAGCATGGGAACTCATATCTGTCAGCCTATTAGGTAGGTCTCTTTCATTATCTCTTCAACACATACTCCCTGTCACTGCCCTCCAAACATGTCCCTCAGCATAGTCATTACACTAAATTAATCTGTTTAGTTGGGCGTATGTCAACTTTAGAGTACACAGTAAAGAGTTTCCTTGTTATACTAAGTAAAGATTTGCTTTTAAATGCAGTTGCGCTCATTTGCTCGTCATTTGCTTGCCCCTCCATCACATACACAACTATTAAAAACACACATAGGACTCAACACAGCTTCCCACCACAACCCTTTCCATTTTCCAAAGTCTTTCCCTGACTGACAAACAGAGCAGCATTTGTACTGGCAAATAGATGGTGCACAGGAGAGGGAAACACAGGCTGTCTACAGAAGGGAAAAAATGCACTTTAGTACATCTACATAAAACCATACCTTCTTTAGATTGCAGCCATAAAACCTTAGTTTCTTAGACAGTGCAGGGCCCCAAGGAGGAGACACTAATCTCATGCAGGCCATAAAAATCCTATAATATCATAACTCTGCATACTGTGATGATTTAGGCTAATATAACATATAAATAAAAGGTAATATGAACTCTTAATGTAATATTAATTACTCATAATGTAAAAGTGCCCATTTGCCATAAAATGACAATGTAATATCATATCACATTTAATGTTAATGTTTTTATAATATAAAGTGAGACTTCAGCATATGATCAAATTAGATATATAAATTAATATATTATTACATTATTAAAAAAATATATGATGAAAACTTTTAATCTACTTAGTTTTGACTAAATTGCCAACTTTTCACAGAACTTAGACTCTTAAAGAGTGTTTCACTCATATTGTACTGAATTCATTGTGAGGTTCATAAAAGTATTATGCAGTTATTGCAGTGGGCTAAGTTACTGCTGTGTTTGCCCATATATAGTAAGACCCTGATTATTAGACTGTCAGCCTCATTTTCTATTTTCTAACAGCTGTCTGAATGCTGTTTAGAGGCCCTGCACACCCACAGAGGTGTTTTTACTTATCCTGCCTTGACCTCTGCACAGGTTGAAGGTGGTCAGAGTTATGCTTGGCAATGCGGTTCATTTGGGCAGGTGTGAACACAGCAATCGCATACAGGTGCACACCAAAACAATCAGATTCGGTCTCGGTCCGGTTACAAATTAACTCTGGTACAGTTCATTTCTGGTGAGCACCTGTTCCAACCTCGATCTGAACCAACTGCAGTCACATGACACATTGTTTGGGTTAAACATGAGCATGTTACAGTCCTGGAGGATTATTAATGTGCACCTCCTCCTGTACTGCCTTAATATGCGGTTTTCTAGTTGGAACCGCGCCTCATTTTCAAACTGTATGGTTTGACTAAAATGAACAATGACAGCAATATAGTCCACGATGACCAGCGCTAAAATCAACCTGCGTAGTTGTCCCTCCATTGTGACATTAGAAAGTGTCACATTTATCTTGCAAGTGTACTCTTCTTCAACGTTTTGTTAACTTCCTGATTTTTCCCACATGGAAATTCTGACCAATCAAGAGCAGCTTTCTCGCACAAGGCATTTTGTCTGGTCCGCTTGTAAATGCTGCCGTTAGAACATGAACCAACTCTGGGCAATTATGCAGCTTTGTCACCAAATGAGTCCCTGATTCAGACCAAAGCAAGCGAACATTCAGTCTGAAAGCACCCTTAGGTATACAACAAAGCAAAGAGTGTGGAGAAGGTGTACCATGGGTGTGCACTGCCCTTTGTGTTGTAAATCACTCTGAATGATAGTAGAAAACAGATTTTTATTGGGGTTTGATGCTTGCTATGCAGCTGACAGAGGTAACTCCATATACAGTGTTAAACAACAGCAACAGTGCTGACAGAGCCAACAGTGTTAACCAGGGTGGGAAAGCACAACGGATACATTTGCCTTGTAGGCTTTTTCCCAGAGTGCCATTTCTGACTGGGTGCTCCGCTTCTGCAACAATGTCATCCCGATATTAGCGATGAGCTAGCCAGTGGAAGCTCAGATTGTGACACATACTGAGGGAGCATAAATTCATTCTCCGCTCACAATGCCATTACTCCATTACATCTTCACATAGCAAATAGTGGTTTGCTGCTATACTAATGTTCTGTCACATACAGAACCTTTAGAAATATAAACATGGGTAAATATAGCTCACTTGTATTCAACCAGTGGATTATACTAACCATCATAAACTCTGGGGTGACATTGAGGTGACAATGTTTCCCATCACAACTGCCACTCCTCTCTACCAGGAGAGAGAAATAATGAAGTGAGTGAGTGTGACACTGCGAGACACAGATAGTGACAGAGTCAGGCAGAGAGAGTGTGTTGAATGTGTAATGACAGTTATGTCAAATAAAATGTAACATGATGCCACTTTTTCACTCGTAATATCCAGAATAAGGCTTCAAGTCAGGCCGATGCACTATATTGTGAGTTGCCTCAAGACTCGGATAAAAAACATCCAAGAAACCCTAAAACCTAAATAATGGCTGTTGTTTAATAGAGTAATGCTTTGTAATCACCCTTTGGTCCACTAAAAACCTCTGGGGTGTCATTTGTTTTATGAGTGCAGATTTTCTGGCTGGAATAGGCTAGAAAATTACATTGCCCTGAAATAGGAATGTGTAAAGATGCCACATAATTTATAAGCCCCTCAAAAGTGAGTGTGTGTATATGTATGTGTCTCCATCCGTGTACATACACTGGCAGATGTGTGTCTGTATTTTGTTAGTCCATGCCTAATATGTCAAGGTGCACCTCGGCGAATGCATGAGTCAGACGTGTAAGTCAACACATGCCCTTGTTGACCAGTTCCCCCATCAGTGAGAAGACTCTAATTTCTAAATGGTCTCTGCATGAAATGAGATGCAAACACATTTGGCAGGTGTATTCAAATGACTCATGGTGTGTGTGAGTGTGCCTAGTGGGCAAGACACAAAATGGGATAGTGTGTCTGAGTGCATGTGTGCCACTTTGTCTGTGTTAAGGAGAACCAGCGCTACGCCTGTTTACCGATGCATGAGGTCAGAACCCAGTGAGAGCAATCATCAGGCTCCTTACTTTAGAGAGCCGCCATCTCATCTCTATTGCCCACTCGCTCTGCTTTCTCTCCCCCTTTTGCTTTCTCGCTTCTATTGCAAAGCACACGTCTTACCTTTCAAACCCCCGGAAATCTGACAAAACTGGTTCATACAAAAACATGATGCTTTTTTGTTAATGAACAATCAAACTGCCAACTGGTGAAACACCACCAGGATTCAAATCAATTTAATAATAATAAAAATTAAAAAAAAACTTTTAAATTTGATTTTAATTTTCCATTTCAGGTCTACTTTTTTGTTTTGTTTTTGTTCTTTTGGTAAAATCAAAGAGTAGAAACTGTTGGAAATATGCAAATGTTATCTATCTATTGTCTCATATTAACAATATGCTAATTTTGGATAACTTTGTTAAAACAGTTTGCACTCATCTCGAGCACAAATTTTCATACACAAAGCAACAATATACATGTTTACATTTTCCAACTCTTGGTCTTCTTTAGATGTCTTTCATGCTGTGAGTCAATTAAGAACTGTTGACAATACACAGTACACTGCATGAGTGTATACTCAACATTTCAAGTGAATCTGACTCATGTATTTAAAATGCCATTATCTGGCACTCACATCATAACTGCGAGACTGTTTTGAAATTAATATTTACTAAAAGCCCTCAGATGGACGACCTTCCTTCCTTCAGCCTTCTGTATTAATCATTACTCTCCAACACAAGCGCATATATTTTAGTAGACAAAAAGCACTGTTGTAAATCCTCAAAATGTGGAAACAGACAACTTAAAGTGGCATTATTGTTGGTGCCGCTGTCCCAAAGACAACAGGATCACTGTCTGTTTTCCTCAGAGCCTAGCAACAGGGCTTTAATTCTTTTGCTGGGTAGACTTTCCACAATTACTTTGATTATTCCATCATTAACCATCATTGCTAATGAGGACACTAACTGCAGAGAACATACATTGATACTCTTTGGTAACTAGGCATAGCTATCAGGGGAGACAAAGTGCTATCCTCTTCCTGTTTTGGTTGCACAGTGGATGACGCACTTCCTTTGTTTGCTCAATTTCGCCTTCATTCAAGCTATTCTTGGCATACTTGCTGCATACTCATGTGTGTACACTAAGCAAAACAACTGAACATGGCTCTGCTCTCTGTTCTCAGAACATGTTTTTATTGTCTGCATCGAGGGTATGTACAGAGTTCGGCAAGTGAGCATTTATGTATACAGCTCCTTACATGTGGAATCTTCTGCAGAAGGACTTAAAGTTGCACTCACTGGTTCCTCTCAGCTGTTTCAATGCACTGTTGCAGGGTATTTGTACACAAGCCCTTTTTAAATAGGAATTGTGCAAATTTGCAGGAAAGCCCAATCAGTCTTTTTTCAGCATTGGTAGTATAAAAACAAAATCGGGGAGTGCAGCAAAATGCTGCCTACCTACTTTTGTTATACAGAATGCGCCTTTTTTCGGGGCAATGGGGGGCGTGAGCAAGTAACAAAACGTGTAGCTCAGCATGTGACGTAAACAGTGATGTGGGAGGGAAGCCGCTGCTAGTCAGTCCTTCAGCAATTCTCTCTTAAGCTGACCCGTCCTTCACCATCCCCGTCATCTGACAGTTAATGGCCTCTTCATTTGCGAGGCCAAGGAGGGCGCGCAATTCTTTGTCTCCCCAGTTGCTCATCTTTACAGTGTCTGTCAGGTTTGCATTTCCCCCCTGCTACTAGCTGCTCACTAATTCCTGCTATCAGCTGTTTCCTGTTTATCCACCGCCAGTGGCTCACACATGCGGCGTCATCAATAGCTCCTCCCACAAGTCATCAACAGCCCCTCCCGTTGCGGAAGGCAGCCCCGTTCTTTTTGAACCAAAAAGGTTCCGCCAATATGACTACCCCTACGAGGCAGAAAATTGGGCACCTCGGATCAACTCGCCCATCCGGCTCTGCGTGTCTAAACGCTTGCAGCTTGGCGGCAAAACGGCCCAACATTCGCCGAAAATCTGGCAGTGTAAAAGGGGCTACAGTCTTCAATGTGCCAATGTCACGGTGTATCTTAGCTGGTCTCTGTAATCATGTGTAGTTGCTCTTTTTTAGGTTTTTATGGTTCACTTCTGGTGTACATAAACATATATTTCTTTGATTTTCTTTGTGTAATATTTTCTAAATTGCTTGTTTTAGAGCTGTACATCTTTAATCTGTATTTTTGTTCTATGTTGTCTGTCTATAACTTCTGTAACTGCCTGTCCTGGCCAGGACACTCTTAATCTCAAGAGACTTTTCTGGTTAAATAAAGGTTAAATAAATGAATAAATAAATCATTTCCCCAGGAGTTTGTACCGACAGGCAGAGAGAACTGCTAAGTGAAAGTGAACCGATCTTAATGCTGATGACATCATTATTCTATAGCCATTAGACTGTGCATTCAACATTTACCTCATAATAGGTTAAAGCAAAAAAAAATGTTGGAAAATCTTTGTGCCAGCTTCCTCAAAAACTGTTTTCAACCTCCTCATTAATCCTCACTAATTTACTGTGAACTTTTCTTGGTGACCAGAGTTTCTGAGTTACCACTATAATAACAAAAAGAGTTTGTTTGTTTTCCCCAACAGACCTAAATAGAGAACAGAGAACCAAGACACTCCTCTGCAGTGTCACTGAATTATATAGACTGGGGCTACTCTGAACACAAAAGCGTTTGAGTTTTATAGCCAGGAGAGCCTTTTTTAAGAAGTGCTCCGAACCAGAAAATTTACCTTTATGTTACCCTCTGAGTGTTCTTCCAATTATCCTTGACAATTGATTCTCAATGGAGATGTACTCTCATGTAACATCACAAGCTCAATACAAAGACAAATACTTCCCTTTCTGTTGTTGCTGCTGGGGAAAAGAAGCAAATGTTCCCTAACAGAAATTTAATGATCACAAAGCATGAGAAGAATAATGTCAACACTTAACATTGTTGCACAACAGATGCTAAAAAAATGGTGTCAGACATTTTTTCTATAGTCAAATAATGGAGTGGTCGAAGCTCAGGTGGTAGTTTGGGCTGGTTAGGCTTCAGGTTGTGTATTTGATCTCCTGTTTATCCTGTCAAAACTTCCAATTGTACTTAAGAAAGACACCATTCCATAATTTATTAAGACTGCAACGAGCATTCATCAATTAATCTGCCAAGTATTTTCTCATTTGATTGTTTGGTCTATAGAAGGTCAGTAAACAGCAAAAAAATGCACATCACAAGTTTTCAGAGTCCATTGTGATGTCTTAAAATGTCGTTTTGTCCTACCAACAGCCCAAATATTTTTATTTGAGAAGCTAAAACCAAGTCATTGCTTGACTTTTGCTGAAAAATTACTTACATCATTAACTAACTGTCAAACTAGCTATCAAAAGATAATGCATACAATATTTGTTCGTAGTCTTATAATCATTGTGCACCAAAAGGAATGTGCCAAATAATACTGCAGTCCCCTTGATGCAAATTTCTGATTTGTATGAATTGGCTATATAACTAAAATGGACCTGTTGTGTATGTGTATAGTATGCATTTGTCTTTGTGTGAGTGAGAAAGACAGAGACAAAGAGCCACAATGGAAAAATGAAAGAGAAGTCGGACACAGTCCTGCTTAAAACACCCTCAAAACCATCTTCTGTTTTCTCTTTGAGGAGACCCCATCCTCTACAGCTTAGTCCTTTATCATATTTAATCAGTGCATCATCAATAGTGAATACGCACAGTCCCTGTCACACAAGCCCTCTGTGTCCTTGGAATAGCATGTGCACATGAAGTTGAACAACAAAATGGGATTCCGTACGGTTTCTGTGATGTTGGAAAGTGACGCAAGTCCACAGTTATGGACAAAAACACCATGGTGTGTGTGTGTGTGTGCGGGAGTGAATGACTGTGTGTTTTCATGGTCTCATGTCTGTGTCTGTTAGTGTCTGTCTGCTTTATGTGTGGCTACTAAAGTAATGTCGTGGCCGAGATCCCATAGTCAAGGCTGCAGAGGCTGTTGCCATGGTTTTAGCTTCTGAAGGCTGTTGTCTCTCAACAGAGGGAGGGAAATAAACACTGTATAGAGCCCTCTTCCTGGTAAAGCCACACAGTATGACAGTGTGTGTGTGTGTGTGTGTGTGTGTGTGTGTGTGNCGCGTGCATGTATGTGCGTGCATTTGTCTATGAATTACTGTGTTTCTACATGCAATATGTGTGTGCCCCCTTGTGTGTCTGTGTCTCTGTCAGCCCACCATGTAGACAGCTCAGATAAAAGAAGATCAAAAAGCACAAAAGACAAAAAGACAGAAATGACAGCAGGGAAGAGAGTGGGAGTGAATAAACAGGGCAACAGCTGAACAACGGAGGAGAAGGAGAGAGAAATCAAGGGAGATGGAGACAGAGGGGAAGGGACAGAGAAAAGGAAAACAGGAAAAGAAAAAAAAAGACGAGAAAAACAGATACAGAAAGGAGGCCAGAAGCACAGAGAACACAGGAGGGAAGCACATTGAGCATGAAGACTGCGACAGAAAAAAGAAGAAGCAAACAAAAGAGAATGAAAGAGCTGGAGGTAACAGCTCCCCACTCACTGGCCCTGATGGGCACACAAACACATGCAAAAACAGTGCTGAACCACCGAATCACAGAGAGATAGCTGCCAAACCCGCCGACCTGCAGGGCATTATAGGGAACAGAGGGCGCCCTGGCACACAGAGGGCGAACGATGGAGGCCTTATCCGAGCATAAGACAGAACAGGCTGTTGATATCCAGCCAAGAGTATGCCATTTGTACTGCACTGACCTGTCGGGTCCAAGCTCCCACAAACCGGGTCAGTGACACTGAGACCAACTTGGCCAACCAGGTTTCTTGGCTCGCAAGCCATACAACTGAGTGAATATGTTATTATCTGCTAGAGCGAACAAGCGTGAGCTGAATAATATTCATACCAAAATATGTTTCCATTCCTACTCAACATAGCAGAGCACAAATATGTTAGACAAAAGTAGTAAGAGGTGTTAAATTATTCTACAAAAATGTTTTTTTCCATTTAAAGATTCAACAACAAAATCTTGCAACCCCCTGTGCCACAGTAATTCCCAAGCTGATAATCACTGTGCTAGGCAACTGCAGAGCAACAGAGAGATTTGCCCCTGACAGAGCGTGTTGAAGTTGAGCTGCAGAGGGGCTGCCAGAGAGGTACCAACACACAGATATGCTGGTATCGCCTGTTCCAACCGTACGTAGAACAAGAGCCCCAGTGGGCAGGAGTTATCATACAACCTCTGCCAAGAAGAGGCCAACATGTGCCAGCCTAGCATAGGGCAAGTGCAGTACAGCGGAGAAGGAGGAAAGCTGTATCTCCACATGGTATAAACAGCTTAACCTCTGCCAGGCAGATGCTGCTGTGTGCCAAGCTAACACAGGGTAAGGGTATAGAGACAAGCATGCCAGGGAGGTGAACACCTCTCTGCATTTGTCTGTAGCTACTGTAAAGATGCCACAGGGCAGAGACAGCCAGGGCACAGACAGCTCACCCTCTGCCAGGGAGATGCTCACTAAGGTGGCAACTCTGTTTGCCTGCAGGTAAATAAATACTGTCAGGGGACATGAGGCTGCAGGACTACAGCTGAGATAATAATCTGGGCTATTTTCTGCAATATGTCACAATTTTTCCAAAACATTCAAAGGAAAACAAACACACATGAAGTTGCCAATGTGTAAACACCATCTAACATTTAAAACTTAAAGTTTAACACATAATTCTCACACATTAGCAACCTAATCAAGTTGTGACAGTCCTAATTGTGACTAAAAAATAGACTAAATACAACACACATACAAGCTGTTTTGCTTACAGCGCCACAGTGCCTACAGTGTCACAACACTATGGTATCACCATCTAACAGAAACACTGAACTGGGCAGAAAGAAGGTCCCCTCTGAGATTTGGCCTTTCTGCTGCGAGGAACTGCCAACAGTATGGAGGAAGAGAATTCAGCAATACAATAGCATGATGTGCAGCTCATCTTGGAAGCCTGTAAATTTAAACGCTGCAGGAAATGTAGACTAAAAGGAGAGAGGCTGTGAAAACACAGATGTTACAACTTCATTTAACTGGTCTTAAAGGAATACTTCACCCCGCATTTGTGTAGCGATTACTCACCCCGTGTTATACTGAATCCACGAACAGTAACTTAAGCTCGTTGAGCAGGAGAGCTGCTGGTCCACCACTGCCTTGATGATTAGTTTGCTTGTCTTGTGTGACTTTGGTTAGTTGAGATTCACCAAGGTCACAGACTAATGCAAACAAACTTCTGATTGAGGAAGTGGTAGACCAGAAGCTCCCATGTTCAGTGAGGTAAAATTAATGTTTTTGTCAATGGAGTCTGGCTCCGTGTTTAGTTCCCTATTAGTAAGGGATGTCTGTTTGAGAAGCACCTATACGACTGGATAAATGAGATCTGGATTATTCCGCATGACTTGTGACTAGTTTGTAAATAGATGTTTTGATATATATATATATATATATATATTCATACAACAGTTAGTTCCGACCGAGTAATTTGATTGGACGAGCGGCATTCCGTGAGTGCTGATATAGAGTATAACATCACTGGGACTTGTAACAGTAAAATCGCTCCGCTCACAGGTGTTATAAATATAAATGCAACCGTTAATTAACCAACTGTCACACTCGCTACATTGACGCAAACGGGCACTATAGCGTTACACCAAGAAGATGGATATTTTCCCCAAAATTACATTTGAATTAAATTATGAGTGGTCGTCAGGAGAGGATGAGGAAAAGGAAAGCCAGGACTCTTCTGTGCAGACCTCCAGGTGTGTTTGTGTAACATCAGTCGACCTCGACAAACTGGAGAGGAGCAAAAAAAACACGGTCAGGAATTATCAATGATCATCTGATGAGGGATGAGGGAGGGTGGAAGCTGAATCCGGCTGTGCCAACATCCAGGTTTGCTAATGTTTCATCAGCCGAACTGGACGAAGTTACACAGTTGCGGATCAATGTAAATACAAAGTAGGCTAGCTTGTGAGTTCCTGGCGTGGGGTGCGTTGCCTGGCAACAAACTGGGGGAACTGTTTTTTTTTTTTCGCGGAGCTACACATACTTAAATAATTTATTTCGTCACCTTTTGTTAACATTTCCTTACTCAGCATTGCTGTTTAAGCTGTTGTTGAACTGTTGTATAAAAGCAATGCCACACTCGAGGTCGTGACGTTGTACTGTATATCGTCACACCTCGTGCCTACGACCGAATCACAGCCGTGAAGATATACTGTACAACATCACTCCCTCTCGTGTGGCATTGCTTAAATATGTATATATATATATATATATATGTAAAATTTAAAGTAACATGAGGTGAGTTATTGCTACAAGTAATCATTTAGGAGGTGACAAATTCATGTTTTGGATGGGAAGTAGCTGGCTAAGGACACACTATGTGACTGTCTCTGCAGGGTGTCGGTCAGAACTCAGGAGGCAGATATGTCTTTTTCAGGATTTATTGCAGGAACTCTCATTAAAAAGGTTACAGGAACAGGTGGGTGTGGTTTTATCTTCAAGGACTCATATCAAAATGCACATAAATCCACTCAAAGAAGTTATTACTCAATCCTGGAGAAAGTCCACACTGTCTTTGAGATCACAAATCGAACTAACTAGGGAGGGTGCTCAGTATAATACCATTGGTCTATCCTAATAATGAAGTGCTCCTCAGCCAATCAGGAATTAAAGTAAGTTCAGTTATACTTTCCACATAGACAGTCACACAGTTGAATTGTGATGAGGAAAGGTTTGGATCTTTAATTCTCTGCCCCGGTTTCTCCTCGTAGGAAAGAGATATTCTCCCAAACCATAGGGGGTGGTGTATCAAAAACTCACGTCTGAAGCATGGTTCTCTATTTTCTCCACCAATCTACATCCGCATAGTTAGAAAATGTCACATGTTCATGGACAGGCACACCTGCTCCACAGGACCCTGAAGGGACGTCTCTGATGGTGTGACATTACTTTAGCCCTGCAGACATTCACAACCCTTGCGTAAATCAAGCATTACACCCACAGGTCTTGAGGTAAAGACTACATACTGTTTCTAGATGTTTGTAATAATTAAGATGAAGATTTAATTTGGGCAAGACCACAGACCACCACAACAAGGCAGATTCATGTGTGAAAATGTGCACATAAAGGTTTAAAGTGATAGTTCAGGTTTTTGGACATGAAGTTGTGTGAAACGCTGACCATCTGTAGCTCTGATGTGACGGTGTCACTACTCTCAACGAGCCTCCTGCTCTGAGAAATTGCCCGTAGCTTACTAGAGAAAAAGTAGTTCTGAAGATGTACGGGGGACACGTAACCAAAAGGTTTTAAGCTGCAAAAAAGTATGCATGTGTTTTGTTAGACTATTTCAATAATTTTAAAACATCCCCGCATTACGTCAGACCTTGCTATCAATTGGGACTATTTTCTGGCCAGTATCACTCCGCCGTGCAGGCCCACAAGACAGCACGGCAACAGAAATCAATAAGACAGTTCATCACCACGCCGTGCAGGTGCGCAGGATAGCAACGGCTAACGAAAACTTCATTGGCTGTTTCCAACAGAGAACCAGTAGGCTATTATTAGTGAGGAAAAAGATGTACTAGCCCTATATATACCTACTACTACAGCGCAAACACCGGCTCAGGCTCACGACACACCCTCGTCAGCTGCTGTAGGTAAACAGAGGAATACCAAAATGGTGCTAACTTGTGATTTCCCCAGCTGTGGGAATAAAAACATCGCCGGCTCCCATTTCCATCGGTTTCCTGTTACAGATGTAACCCGTAGGCAACTTTGGCTAACCCACCACCAGAACAAAGCAGAGACTGGTCGTAATCACATATGAATTCACATTTCTATGTGATTGATTACTCATGTCACGGATTTAGCAGTTAGCCTAATATAATAAACTAAATGCCTACGGTAAAACGAGGCTGCGTATAATGTACTCTCCACAACACAACAGGCTATTAGTTCAAACAAACATTTTGTTTTACAGACAATCAGCTACAGACATCGTTATATAGACTGGTATTAGGTAATATATCTCTCTTTGGGCACAGCAGTGCGGAAATTGCGTTTTCTCTGTCTGTCGGGATCTGTGGGCAGCTGAAGTGAGCCTGACATACGCGCAGTTGCTTCACCCTCGCCGGCTTGGTAGCGAGGTTCATCCCAATTGACACAAGACAAAGTTGCCTACAGGTTACATCTGTAACAGGAAACCGACGGAATTGGGAGCCGGCGATGTTTTTATTCCCACAGCTGGGGAAATCACAAGTTCGCACCATTTTGGTATTCCTCTGTTTACCTACAGCAGCTGACGAGGGTGTGTCGTGAGCCTGAGCCGGTGTTTGCGCTGTAGTAGTAGGTATATATAGGGCTAGTACATCTTTTTCACTCATCGTAATAGCCTACTGGTTCTCTGTTGGAAACAGCCGATGAAGTTTTCGTTAGCCGTTGCTATCCTGCGCACCTGCACGGCGTGGTGATGAACTGTCTTATTGATTTCTGTTGCCGTGCTGTCTTGCGGGCCTGCACGGCGGAGTGATACTGGCCAGAAAATAGTCCCAATTGATAGCAAGGTCTGACGTAATGCGGGGATGTTTTAAAATTATTGAAATAGTCTAACAAAACACATGCATACTTTTTTGTAGCTTAAAACCTTTTGGTTACGTGTCCCCAGTACATCTTCAGAACTACTTTTTCTCCGGTAAGCTACGGGCGATTTCTCAGAGCAGGAGGCTCGTTGAGAGTAGTGACACCGTCACATCAGAGCTACAGATGGTCAGCGTTTCACACAACTTCATGTCCAAAAACCTGAACTATCACTTTAATGGTTTCATGGTGACTTAATAGTGTCAAAGAAATGCCAACCACAGTAAGAAAAAAAGGCAGCCTGGCACAGAATAACAACAGACAAAGAGAAACAGCATTTTTCAACATATGACATGGGGAAATCAAGATGCCAATGAGCTGGGAAAAGAGATAACAGCCCTGTGAGGGGAAAAAAATGACAAGCAAGCTGACTTGTGACTACAACCTGGCATGAGCCGGGGCACCACAGGGCAGATGTATTGACCCATCTGTAAAAGATGGAAGGAGTCTGAAATTGGGGCAGAAAGATAGAGGGCAAGCATGAATACAGCCTGAATCGATGCCAGCCTGCGACTAAACTCTGCAGCTAGGAGAGACCAGGTGGTAATGAAAGGTCAGAGAGCTCCACTCTGGCAGAAACAGAGACTACTCAGTGTTTCTCTTTACCAATCTGACATTAACAGAGGACACTCAGGGTCAGATTTATAAAGCCTTTGCACTGCGGTTCATAAGCATTCTGCTCAGGGAGACACGCATGTTATTTATGAATCTGGTGCACCGGCCTGGAAGAGCAGGTTGACTGTCATCTGAAGTGCACTGTGCGTGTAATCAGTAAAGCGTGCCTCTCCTTTTAATGCATACTGTATGCATTTAATGGAGGATTAAAAAAATGTTCAAGCAATTTTTGAGGGTCATCTTAGCATGAAAAAAAAGGTCTGCTTCGAAAGAGCAGGTGCAAAAAGTGCAGGAGCTTAAAAAGGAAGGTTGTAGGGGGCAAGACAAAACTTAATTAACCCGTATTCTGAAGATATCTCAATGACAGCAGACAAAAGGTGAGTCCAGCACATTAAAGGATCCAAGGTAGCTGCTAAATGAGATCAGAAAAGCAGTTTAGATGAAAAGGAGATCAGTAATTATGAATGGCCACACAGTCTGGCCATCTGCTGATGTTTTTCCACTAAAAATGAACTGTGTTGAATTTCAAAACATCAAAAGTGACCCGGAGCTTCGGGAATTTGAGTGTGCCATTAAGTGGTGAAATAAAAATAGGCTGTGTGTTACTGTAACTAGAGATAATTACATAGCCCTATGTTGTTTATGTATTTCACTAAACAAGAAAATACTGGGGTCTGATGTTGCATGTTATATTTTAGCATCACCATGTTCTGATTTACTGCTTTGTTTACCTCATTCACAAAATCTGAGCACTTAAAGCAACTCGTTGGAAAATGAGCTACACTTAATTAACAACTCAACACAGGGGCTCAACAAAACTTGAATACTATGGGCGTCACCAACACAATATTTGTTTATGATTTTGTATTATATTGAACAGGAGTTGATGATACTGCGTCCACTCTCTGTGGTCTTGGTTTCTCCCATGGCAGTCAAATTAACAACAAAAAGTGCGGTAACACTGGTCTGAGACATATCACCACACATAGGCCTCATTTGTCTTTCACACACACACACACACACACACACACACACGCGCAAGCACACATACAGAGCTGTGATCCCGCTAATGAGACACATATGGACCTCTGATCACCATGGGTGACTCTGACATTCATCTGCCCCAACATTAACAGTCACTTTACATTTCACATGAGAGTCTGCTGTGCTATGTGTGTTTGTCAGAGAATGTTAGAGAAAGAAAGAGAAAGACTGGGACATATTTTGTGTGTGTATGTCTGCGTACCCATCACCAGACTAAACCGTACGAATCGACCAGAGCTAATCTCTGCCATGCACGACTGGCCAGCCCTCATTACAAATTTCAATATGGAAACACAAAAGACAGTGGAAGAAAATGAAAACAATGTTGATTACAAAGTTTTTACTTCTTTTTTTTTTTTTTTTGCTCAACTTTCATTCTAATAAGGTACTTTTTTAAAAATAAAAACTGGCAGGAAAGGAAAGGCTTCAGATGGTGTGGACATCAATGAGTCCATGATGGAGACAGTCACACTTGCACAAACAATTGAAGTATAGGAGAAACAAATGCTTGGTTATTGCTTAAAAAATTATATTTCTGTGGCATCTCGGCAAGATGAACTGCTCACTTCATCAAATACACCTCACTCGACTTCACCACAACACAGCCTGTATGGGTTGTAGCTGCTGCAGTAGTGGGCCAATCGCATATTGCATAAAATCTAAGAACGCTTGCAGTGATTGGCTGCCAGCAAAACCATACAAAGAGTCATTTTTTCCTCGATCTGGGTACAAACCGGATCAAATACAGGTATCTATTGACTGGAGAAGTTTTGATCAACGCTAGGCTTATGTGGTATCATGGTATTCCAGGGTATTAAGAAATTGCTATAGGATATTTAATACTGTCAGAAATACAGACACTCATCTTTCAATCGAACTCATATGAAGTTGCTGTACTGAGGATGTATTGTATGTAGTGCATATATGCACTAAACATATGGGGCCAGGTCGACAAATAAGACACCATGTCACTCGTGCCGCAAAGGAGTGGAGGATGGTTAGTGGTGAAAGCTGGCAGAATATACACCTGCTATCAAATTCGCCAATAGCAAAATTCAATTGCAGTTGCCAAGTTTCATCCCAACCCTCGCCTATGGTCATGAGCTCTGGGTAGTGACCAAAAGAATGAGATTGTGGATACAAGCGGCTAAAATGAGTTTCCTCTGTAGGGAAGCTGGGCTCAGCCTTACAGATAGGGTAAGGAGCTCGGACATCATGAGGGAGCTCGGAGTAGAGCTGCTGCTCCTTCATGTCGAAAGGGGTCAGTTGAGGTGACACGGGCAGCTGATCAGGATGCCTCCTGGGCGCCTCCCGCTGGACGTATTTCAGGCACGTCCCAATGGTAGGAGGCCCCGGGGCAGACCCTGAACACGCTGGAGGGATTACATATCTCATCTGGCCTGAGAACACCTCTGGGTCCCCCAGGAGGAGCTGAAAATCATTACTGGGGAGAGCGACGTCTGGGGTGCTTTGTTTAGCCTGCTGTTCCCGCAACCCGGCCCCGGATAAGCGGATAAAAATGGATGGATGGATTTAAATTTCAACCAGTAGAGGGCAGTAGCTATGCATATTTATCACACATTATGTAGAATTTGCACGCTAAAGCTAACTAAAGCAAATACTAAAATGTCAAGATTTGGACCTGCAGCCATCAACAACACTGAGAATTACCCAGGTGCATTGGTTTACAGCTGAAAAAATTGGTCGGGGGTTTCAGTTACTCTTTAAAGGTGTGGAGCATTGATAGCCTGCCATAGAAACAGATATGCACAATGTCCTTAGGGGGTAAAAAGACATAAGATAGCAATGTAAATAGGAATATGTCAAGAAGGGATGGAAAAACCACAGTGTGAAAGTCAAAGGTACTACTATTGATTTGTTATGTCAGGGAATACGTATTAAGAGGCAGTCAGGAGGAAGCGACCAGGACGAGCAACACACACAACACACAGAGGGAAAAGGAGGCATTGTGTAACTGAGAGGTAGTTTCATTGATATTGATTTGTGAATTAGCTAATGACTTGAATGAGAAATGGTGGATTTATTAGGGGAGGCAGAAAAGAGGGGAAGAGGGAGCACAGCTGTCACACATCCATCAGGCCCACTCTGGGGAAACCTAGCGAGTGTAAATGGGTGTGTTGTTGGTGTCTGAACGTGCTGGTGCCATTACATGTCATTCTGGGTTTGTGCATGTTTGTCTGGGGAGGTTCAAAGACAAACAAGTGTCTGTGTATGTGTGTGTGTGTCCCTGCGTGCACGCATGTTTTTGCAAATGTGTGTTGTGGCCTGCCAAGCCCTGCACCTTTATCACTGGCCATTTATCCATCTGACTGTCCATCTGCCCACTTGTCTCTCTGGCTGTTGATGTGTGAGTCTAATCAAGAGGTCTTTAAACATTTTGATGGTCCAGTTACAAACAAAACGGACCAATTCAGGCCCTCGTGCTCAGATCCAAACATCCTGCCAGCACTCACTAGTGATTAAACTATAGAGTAACCTTAATTTGACCGTAGATTCTGTCAGGTTGTACAGTATATAATGACAAGATTCCCACAGGTTCACAAAGCATAGACAAGCTTGATGTTATATCAAGTATCTGTGAGCATCAGGGCATATCAACCATTAAGTAAAGGTTTTCCAATGTGTAGACAAAAGTGCAAACATTCTTAGCATTATTTCCAGTAGGAATGGAATTCCTAATCCTGGAGCATTGCCACCGTGTTTTCCTACCGTCCTTTAGCATGAGTACTTGAGTGAAAACCATCTTGAATTTCATCACAAATTAGCCCCTTTTCCACCAACATTTCCAGGAACTTTTATTACCAGGAATTTGTTTACCTGGGTAAAAGAATTCCTGGTAATCTGTGTGGTTTGCGTTTCCATCGCACCTCGGAGTTCCGGAAAATTTATTTAAATTAATGTGATGACGTAGATGATTCAGCGTGTGTCCTGTATTTGGCTCCGCCAGCTTGGCTAGTCACATGATGGTAGAGAGAGGAGGGGCTGTTTGTCTCAGCCAGCAGCTCAGTTTAAAAGTATTTTAAGATAAGTGTCAAACTAAGTTAGTCTACATACAGACAGCTGTCATTTGAGCTTATTAGTAACAATTCACTATCAGCTGAACTAGCATGCTGTCCTTGTTTAAGACATAACGTTAGTGTTGGTGGATGAGAGACTGTGGACGTAGCATTTTGAATATTGCTGTCTACATGTTTACATGTTCATGCTTGCTGAACTGGCCAAGGTTTAATGTCACTTATAGTACCAAGTGTATATGCCGTCAACTCGAGTCATTTTCAAGTTATTTTCACTTCGTTTCCACCACGGTCGCTCGGCTGTTCACCGGTTACCGTGTCGCATCAGTGTGTGTAGATGTGTGTAGAGGAGATCAGTGCCGGCACAAAAGAACCGATACCGTGAACGCTTATCAATACTACGGTCTTTAATAATTTAGCTCCACGGCTAATTTAGTACCGGGTTTCAGTACAAATCCTTAATCAAAACAGAAATGAAGTGGAGCTTGTGGAAATGCTTGTGGAAATTAAATGATGCTGCCCGTACAAGGAAGTGCAGAACACTGCAAGTGTGTGTTCCACCAATTAGCGTTCTTCGGCACACCGCCCCACCCCTTAAGAATTCCGGGTAATTTGAAAAGTCCTACCCCCCTACTAGGTACTTTTTCCAGGGTAAATTTGGGGTTGAGGGAAAGTTTTTTAACTGGTTTCAAAATTCTGGGTAACTGCTAAAAGTTCCTGCAGTGGAAAAGGGGCTATTGACATTAACTTTTTGCTCCCCAGCCACTGTGGCTAGTGGTCACTCAGCATTTTCATTAGCCACAATTCTGTTGTTGGGAACTTACCTTTTATTTGATTGAAGTTAACTATGGTGACACAACCTCTAGCTCACCTGGTTACCCACTGATGAATTCTACCCGTATTTGGCGGATGGAAATGCCACCAAATTTAACCAATACTTATGATAAAGTCCTAATCATAACTAAGCAGTAGCGGCATGGTGCGCATGGAAATGCATTATATGTCTGTCACACAAAGTATGTGTCAAGCTTGGTGGCTTCTGTCAAAACTTTTATCTGTTATAAACATTTTTGAATACTCTCTTTACCTCTCCTGTCATTGTTAGTGACTCATTTTAAAAGTCTTGTTTTTGTAAGTGGCTGTGTGCATGTTCAAAAGAGAACAGAGATCATCAAGAGGCAAAGAGAACGGAAATTAAACATTGTTTCTGCTCCAAAGTTTGAATACAAAACAGTTTGAGAAAAAGAAAAGAATAAAGGATTGTGTGTGCGTGTGTGTAGTTTGGGGCCAGTCGAGGTTCGTACCAAATGCTCCTAATAAGACATCAAGGGTGCAAATTGGAACACTTCTTATCTCTCTGTCTCAGTGTCATTGCTTTTCCAAATCTCTACAGTTCGGGATAATTTTACACATAGACACAGACACTTAAGGACACACACACACACTCACTCACACATGCACACACAACAAATTCAGCAGCAATGTGCTGGTGGTTTTCCAAGAGCCAGAGATTCTCAGCCATATGTTGACAAACCGCCTCGAACTAAACTCCATGTGGCCTTTTTGTTTATCTTCGCAGGGTTATTTTTTAATACTGTTCTGTTTCTGGACTTGTCCTGCTGTCTCTGTTTGTCCTTTGCACCCTGTACCCTCCTCCATCCACAGCATGGGCAGTTAACACTTAAAATGTCGACATCAGGTCTGTAGCAAATTGAGACTCCCTCATATTCTTATTTGTTTTTAAAATGTATCTGGCCTCAGAATGACATTTTTCTCAGTTACTATGAAAAAATGTTTATATTAGCTTAATGTCATAGTAGCATGCCAAGTATAAACACAGCAGCTTTGAGTTTTGGTGACAGCAGCTCCGGGAATAAAGATGTACCCGAGGCAACTGGCAATGAGGAATTTGTCTCTGTGCCATTAATGAATCAACCACTCAATTGCGGACACCAACTGACACGCACAGCTGTCAATCATGATGTCAGACCCCCTTTTAAGAGCCTATAACTTATTAAAACACACTTAAAAACACAAACACTCAAACATACATAGCATTAACTATTTTGCAGGTTGATTGTTTAGTTTGGCCCATGTCCCATCTGCTAACACTGACGGGGCTGCGTTTATGATCTATACTGCCACCAGGGGGCAATCTAATTTTTTTGGCTCCATGTTTGAGGAGCTGCCATGTTGTCCATTTTTATTCTGCAGACTATGATCCCAAGCCACTGTTTTCAGTAAAATACTAAGTAGAACCACTTCTGTTTAGGCTACATCAGTGTCAGAAGGCATCTGTATCACTCTGTAGGCACCATGTCTCTACTTTCTACCCCCCACCCCTCACTGCTTAACCCCCACTACTTGTGCACCAAATCTCCAGCACCCATCCATCTCTCTCACACACACCAGTAATCATCCACTCATGTTTCCCATCTCTCCTCTGCTTAAAATGTGAGATCAACAAAATAAATTTCAACAGCCCTTCTCCACCATGTCCCAGAAATTAAGCTGGAAACACTACGTGACAATCCAATCAGGACTCACGTTACATGTGCTTCCTCTCTGTGCTGCAAGTATCTGATGTACTCACAAATCCTTTTTTTCTTCTGTCCCTTATTTATTAGTATTAAATATTTGTTTATTATTTAACAACCATCAATGTAGCTTTTTCTGTATATGTTTAATTATACCAAGGTTTGATTGGGTTATTGATTTGTGATGTATCGCTGCAGAATTTCTGTCACATATCTGCAGACATATGTGTGACAGTGGGGAGAGGCAGTGAAGTGTGACACAATGCTCACTGGGCAGGCACGCATATATGTGTGAGAAGTTTGGTAAAGCATGCTTTGAGCTGCAGTGATCTACGCGGCTATTGCAAACAGCAAAGGAATTTGATAGATCCACATGCAGCTTCTCAGCACAGCTCAACAGCATCACTGTCAGGTCAGAATGCAGATTATGTAACGCTGGTTTAAATAATCTGACACTCTTCTGGAAAATTATCTTTCTACCAATGTAACAAATACTGTTGATCTGAAATAGTCATATCTAGGGTGCTGGGTTCTGCATTTTGTACCAGTTTCCACAGAAATCATGTGAATCTCTGCGTGCATTAAACCCTTCAAGCAAAGCTACTCAATAGCAGGTGAAAAAAAAGCATCAGTGTATCAGAGACCCCAGGCCAGAGTGAAATGAGAAGACAAATGCGTAACTGAATTCAGATTCTAAAGAGCTGCTGTCATCTGACCACAGGTGTGACAAAAGAAACAGCGTGGCAGAGACACCTGATTGCAACCAACATGCGTCTTGTATATAAATCCCCCTGCTGTATATAGGCACCAGCACCACACACATGCACAACCTGGAGGCTCTACAGCACATAAATCAGCTTCTTCTACTCCAATACATTTAAGTGGTATCGTGGCAACTGGAAACACAGAAACAATAATACGGTGGCCTCAGGGAATGGTTTGTAGAGACTGACATTTTTCATAAAGCATTTTCTAAGGCAGCTTAAATTGATTCCAACCGATGAAGGACACACTTTCACACAGGTATAATATGCAAATACACAGCAGACATGTGCGGTACATGACAAATGAGATCTTACTCACAAAGGCTAGGAAGTAAGGCGAAAAACTTCAGAGGCACACACACACTGGTGGTCTTATGAGAGAAGATAAATTACTTTTGTCATTTGTTTGATTTGATTTATTTATATTTTAAGGTCTGCTCATTGTTACGACTTGTTGAATTTAGCTCCGACTTACACATCGCAATAAATAACCTGGATGTCTTCAGTGAACTGGGAGAATGCAAAAATATATATATACATACATACATACATACATACATACATACATACCAGGTGTTTATTGTTGTGTGTGTTTTGAGCCACAAAATAGAGACATAGATTCAGGATTTCGTATCTGTTCCTTCTATTCTTGACAGCATCCATAAAAAGCGTCACTCAAGATGTACTGAAGCTCGTTCAAAAAAAGCACGCAACCGATGCACTCGCATTGCACACACTTTCATACTAAAGCAAATGCAACACCTTGACAGCGTCAACGCCACTTTGTTGTAAATATTCACAAAAATCCTGCTGAAGACTTTTTGACAAAACATCTCCAAGACATACAGAAAAAGACACACACACACACCTGCGTACACACACACATGCCTCGCTCTTCCAGTTGTGAGTGAGACAATGACGTCTGTTTTACAGCTCAATGTGAAAACTCATCAATCACTGTTTTGTTGTGTCCTGGGAGGGAGGGAGAGAGCGAGAGATTCTCTGCTACAGAGAAATGAAAAGATAGGAGCAGAGAGGAGAGCAAAGACAAAGCAAAAAGAGGGTTGATACATGTGGCAGAGAGGCAATGGAAGTGAAAAGCTTTTAAAGCCACGGTGTATGTGTGTAAGTCAGATTCTGACCTTGTCCAAACAAAGCTACATGGAGAATGTGGGCTCACAGTTTTCATGTGGCTGTGTTGGTCAGCGGGCTATTGAATACAGTCTACCTTTGTTCAATAGAGGATATAAAGCAATGAGTCATTCCCCCTGTTATAGCCACATAATGAATATGTGACCAGCTCTGTTCAGAAATGGAGCAGACAACAGGCTAATGTTTAGATGCCAAGAATCTCAATGGTGGAAACGACACTAAGGAGCAGAACTCAGACAGCTCTATTTAGATCTTTAACAGCAATGTTTTTCTTTCTTTATAATAAGAACTTGTTGATTCCCTGTCTGAGCCTTTATTAGGAGCTAATCAAGCCATGAGTCAAACTCTGGCAAACAAAACTGAATACTGGGGGATGGTGAGTGGAGTTTCCCTACTACTTGTCTTGCATATAGACAATTCAAGATACGTATATTTGCCATTTGTACACCTGCACGCAGTCTGGGTACACAAAAACACTCAAAGACAAGTCAGAAATGGTAGTAATAAACAGTAAAAGACAAAGTGCACACAACAAGGTATAAAAAGTATAATAAATACAAGAATATAAACTCCTCATGCAGGGCATTCAGAAAGGTATTTCACATTATGGGTTCCAGTTTTTATCGCACATGAACTAAGGTAGATGATTTTTTTTTTCCTCATTGTTTTTATTGCAGTTTTTGTTTCCATACAGCAAAACAGTGTCTACAAAAACTAGACACACAACAAAACAAACACAAAACGTACACAGCAGCTCTTACATGAGAGACGAACATATGGCATAATACAAGAGGTGGTGGTTCAGTCTTACAGTACCCGAATGTCGTTCAAGTGCACAACAGTCCCTTCAACAGAATGGAGGAAAGGTCCAGTCCGATATAGTCCAGAAATGGGCGCCACACTCTGTAGAACTGATCTACGCTGTAATGTATGACGTTGGTAAGATATTCTAGAGGGATCAGTTCAAAAATTATTTTACGCCAACCACAGACAGAGGGAATCTTGTCACTGACCCACTGCAAGAGAATATTTTTCCTAGCTGCAAACGTTAGAATATTATACAATCTTTTGTTGACTGCTGTTTTTAGACGGTCACTTGGAAGACCTAGAATCAGGGACATGGGATCCATATCTATATTAATGTGAAAAATTCTCTCCATTTCACTTATAATTTCAACCCAATATCTTTGAAGTTTGTGACAAGACCAGAAACAATGAGTTAAAGTTCCCACATCAGTTTTACACTTGAGACACAAAGGGGAAAGAGAGCGGTTGAAGAGGTGCCTGCGGTGAGGAGATATATGTAATCTGTGTAGAATCTTAAATTGTGTTGCTCTTGTCCGAGTGCAAATTGAAATCCTTTTTGCAAGAGAGAGACCTCTTCATCTATGGTCACAGACAGCTCCTTCTCCCACACACCTCTGACCCCCTGCGCATCAGTAGTAGAAAAACCATTAAGTACATGGTAAAATGAGCTCAGAGACACTTTCAACTGTTGTTGAAACAAAATTTTCTCAACAGCAGATATTTCAGGGTGATCAATAAGGGTTGTGCTATGAATGATATAATGCCTTATTTGCAAAAAGCGAAAGAAATCTTGTTTAGACAATTTATAACTGTTAGTAAGTTGTTCAAATGACATAAGTTTATTATCTGAGAATAGGTCTCTGAGGCATTTAATATTCTTTTTAGACCATTGTTGAAAACCGGGGTCCGAAGAACCTGGGGGAAAAGCAGGATTATTTATTATTGGGGTAAAGATGGATGTTATATTTGATCTTCCCTCGAGACGGCAGACAAGCCGCCATGCTTTTAGAGTGTTGATTGTTACAGGATTTGTACAAAAGGTTTTAATTTCTTTAAAATTATTACAAAATAGTAGGTCACTTAGTTTGCACTTTGATAATGCTGTCTCAATATCCAACCAGATTGAAGTTTTACCCTTAACCCAGTCGTTTACAAATCTTAAATGGGCACAGAGTTGATAAATTTTAATATTAGGTAAGTCCAAGCCACCCATTGAACTTGGTAGATCTAATACTGCCATCTTAAGCCTAGGTCTACGCTTGTTCCAAATAAAAGAGCTGAGCCATCCATTTATGTCCTTCAATACCCTTTTAGAAAACAAAATAGGGATCATTTGGATAGGATACAATAACCTGGGCAACACATTCATTTTGACCAGGGCAATGCGTCCCAACCAGGAAACAGGAAGTGACGTCCATCGCTCTAGGTCCTGTTTAATTTTACAAAATAAGGGTGCAAAGTTGGCTTTGTATAGTTAATCGAAGGAAGGGGTGATGAAGATTCCCAAGTACACAAACCCACTGGGAGACCATTTGAAAGGAAAGGAAGGAACAGTAGTTGGTATTGTTGAAAAAGTACCAAGAGGCATGGCCTCTGATTTAGCCAAATTGATTTTACAGCCAGAGAAACAACTAAATCTGTCAATCACATCAATAAGACTTGGTACGGATGTTTCAGGGTCAGTCAAAAGGATTAAAACATCATCCGCGTATAAGTTAATTTTATGACACAGCTGTCCGATCTCTAAACTACGTATTGTGGATGTCACCCTTATGGCCTCAGCAAGTGGTTCTATGGCCAAAGCGAATAGGAGGGGCGATAAAGGGCAACCCTGCATCACCCCTCTGTAAGTGTTGAAGTATTCAGACCTGAATCCATTAGTCAGGACTGCTGCCTGTGGACTAGTATAGATAATTTTTACCCATTTTATAAAGTTCTCCCCCAAACCAAATTTACCCAGTGTATACAGTAAGTAAGACCATTCAATTCGGTCAAATGCTTTCTCTGCATCGAGAGAAAGCACCAGACCGTTAATAGATTTTTGTTCAAAAGCTAGGATGGCGTTCAACAAACGTCTAATATTGGTGGCTGAATTCCGACCCCTTATAAAACCTGTCTGGTCCCCCTTTATCAGAACTGGTAAGAGATTTTCTAAACGAGAGGCCAAGATTTTAGAAAGCAGCTTCCTATCCACATTTAAGAGGGCTATGGGCCTGTAGGATCCGCAAAAATCAGGACATTTCCCTTTCTTTAGAATTAAGGAAATATTGGCCTCCCTCAGTGTCTGTGGGAATTCTCCTGTAGAGAAGGAATGGTTGAACATATCAAGAAGAGGTTCTACAAGAATATTTTGAAACTGTTTATAAAATTCACAACAGAAGCCGTCAGGTCCTGGTGACTTTCCGTTTTGTAATGTTTTAATAGCTTTGATCACTTCAGTTTTAGTTATGGGACTATTAAGGGCAGACTTCTGCTCTTCTGACAAATTTGGCAAGTCAAACTGAGCAAAGAAATTGTGCATTAGTTGCTCCCCCTCTGGAGCTTGTTCGGAAGAGTACAGATTTTTGTAAAAATTCTTAAAACAGTTATTTATCAGTTTATTTTCGTGTACTTTGTGGCCTTCTTCATCAGATACAGCTGCGATGATGTTAGATTCTGCACGCTTCTTAACGTAGTACGCCAGACATTTACCCGCTTTATCTCCATGCTCATAAAACCTCTGTCTAGTGTACTTCATTTTCTTCTCTGCATCTCTAGTAAGAAGGCAGTTCAGCGCTGATCTGAGTGTGGCGATTTCTTGCCACAATGGTGGTGACGGAGAGGCAATATATGCTTTTTCTTTATCCATCAATTCACTCTCTAAAGATTTTTGTTTCTCCAGTCTTTGGCGCTTCTTTGTTGCAGAGTACGAAATGATTAACCCTCTCGCATAAGCTTTGCATGTTTCCCATAAAACGGAGGCATTACTGGCTGATGAAGTGTTGATTTTCAGAAATGCTTTAAGTTCAGTAGAGAAGTTGGAGATAAATTCCTCATCTTTAAGAATAATGGTATTGAGTCTCCAGTGACGGGACTGATGAAGTGCTGTTTTAAGATTAAGGTCCATAATTACTCTAGCGTGATCTGAGATAATTATACTGGTTATGTCACATGATAAAACTGAACACAAATCAGTTTTTGGCAGGAAAAAGTAATCAATTCTGGTTTGGCACTTATGCGGAGCCGAGAAAAATGTATATTGTTTATCAGAGGGGTGGGTATACCTCCAAGCATCAATAAGCCCAAACTCTTTACATAGAGCATGGAGCGTGTTGGCCTGAGGAGAGGGGGGTGCAGTACTATGTGGAAATTTGTCAATAAGCGGATTTAATATTAAGTTAAGATCCCCACCAACAATAACGGTGGAGTTAGAAAGGAATGGAGCTAAGTCCAGAAACATTTTGGTAAGGAAGGTGGTTGGGTGGGCAGGTGGAAAGTACACATTCATCATTACAATATTTTGACCTTGCAAAGTTCCCTTGATTATCACATAGCGACCCTTCAGATCTTTAACACAGTCAGATATTATAAAAGATAGGTTTTTCCTAATCAACACTGCCACTCCCCTGCTTCTTGATGTAAAGGATGAGAAAAATACTTGTCCGAATGGCCCTTGTTGTAACTTTAAATGCTCTGTGTCATCAAGATGTGTCTCTTGTAACATAGCAACACCTATATCGTCCTTCTTTAGACATGTAAGTATTTTTCTCCTCTTAATAGGGCTGTGAACACCCCGTACATTCCAGGTGCATACTCGCAGCTTATTCATTATTAATATTATTCATGTATCATACAAAGCATATTGAGCCAAACGATTCACCACACTCTGAGTAAGAATAAAACAAGCAAATAAAGAAAGAAAAGTAAAGAGCTGTGTAACAAAACATTCAAAAAACAGTAATTTGGCAACAACCCTACTGAACATGTAGGGAAAAACCGATCTTCTCCTGCCTGCCGGTGAGAGCCGACAGGCGCAACATACGCTTAACTCACGCCTACTCATAGACAAAAACACAATCTGTCAAGCACACGATGAAGTGGGTCATTTCACCTGGTTAATTATAAACAGTAGGAAAGAAAAGGGACAGAGTCACACACGCCTGAATTTAGCAGGAACTCACTTTGCTTCATAAAGCACAGTCCAGGCACAATGTTAACTGAAAGGAATAGACCGGTGGTTACAGAAGTTTAGGGCAGCGATTCCACGTAAGTCGCAGCTGCCTCCGGTGTGTTAAATCTCTTCTCCTTGCCGTTGACAGACAGCGTCAGCGTAGCGGAATATAGAAGCGCATAATCCACATTCTTCCTCCTCAGACAACTCTTCACCTCGTCAAAAGCCTTGCGTTTCTTGGCCACCGCCGCCAAATAATCATTAAAGAAGGAAACTCTGATCCGGTCTGCTGGCTGGTTCGGCTCCGTAGCAAGGCGCCGGGCTGCGGCCATCACTCGTTGTTTATCAGCAAAGTTGTGAAGTTTCATGATGATGGGTCTGGCGCATTGGTTAGTGCCCAGCCTTGGTGCTAGGGAGCGGTGAGCGCGGTCCAACTTGATCTTCCCAGTTTTAGTTGTGAGATTGAGATAGGAGGGGAGCCATGTCTCCATGAAAGTAACTGCATCCTTTCCCTCCGTGCCCTCGGGTAGCCCGACCAGACGAAGGTTACATCTGCAGCTGCGGTTCTCTAAATCATCTATATGGTCCGCCATGTCGGTTATTTGTTTTTCGAGTTGTGCCACTTTAGCCTGCAACACATCCGTCGTGTCTTCCACGCCTGAGATCCGTGTCTCGGCATCACCAACCCGCGTTGCCAGAGCCTGCATATGAGATGTTTGTTCGCGGATAGCAGCAAGCACAGTGTCAACTTTAGCATCCAGTGACTTTGTAATGTTGTTAGTTATCTTACTCAAAGCCGAAAGAATACTCGGGTCAACATCACTCCCAGTTTCCTCGGTCTCGGCAGTGGCTTCTACCTCGCTAACGTTAGCTTCATCGGGCTCCACCGCGGCAGGCTCCACAACTCCGCTAGCATGTACAGCCGCAGCTGTCTTTTTCTTAGGCTTGGTGTAAGGCATTTTCGAAAAATAGTCGTCCAGGCTCATTATAGAGCTACTCTCACGCGTATTTATAACGTTTNCCGCGGCAGGCTCCACAACTCCGCTAGCATGTACAGCCGCAGCTGTCTTTTTCTTAGGCTTGGTGTAAGGCATTTTCGAAAAATAGTCGTCCAGGCTCATTATAGAGCTACTCTCACGCGTATTTATAACGTTTCACCAGGTGAACACTTTTAGACGGATATTCAGAAAACCTCACCGGAGCTTAACAAGACAAGGTGTTCACGCTACGACGCCATCTTGCCAACCACCCTAAGGTAGATGATTAAGTGTAGTTAGTTTGTCCTTATTTGCTTTTGCCATCAGTCTCACTGTGGCCAGGAAAAAGCTGTTATAGAATTGTGTTTTATGTGTGATTATGCTGTCTGCTCTGCTGTGTCTCAGGCTGTATGCTGAATGTTTATGTTTGCTTGATTATTTATGATGTAAACTAGAGTTACCACCTCACGACCAGTCAAGCTGCAGTCTAGACTCATATATAGCCCAACCCAATCACCAGAAATGTATGGTTCTGCATACCACAGATACAGTTACATTTGTAAGTTATTATGTAGCAGACAAGTTGAAACTTTACATTTTTAACAACACTGTAATTAACCTGTGGTTATGTTTACACACAAAAAACACTGAGTGCTAGGAAAAGATCATGTTTTGGCTGAAAACACCCAGTTTTGGGAGCATGATCCCCACAGGAAAAGCAGATATATCTCAGTAAAAAACAATTGCTTTTCGTGGTGCTAGCCCCGATGAAAACTAGACAGGTCGCTACAAAACATCGACATTTGGAGCCTAAAAAGCTGATGGAAACAACGACGACTTGCTAAAACAAAACCAGTTTTGTTGTTTGTTGGTCTTGAACAGTTGTCTGCAGTGGAGGTCGATAGTGGATTTTGATTGGCCAATATAATAACAATACTGTGGAGCAGGAAAAAGCTGATAGCAGATTAATAGGCCGATAACACCTAAAAAAAAACAGGTCTGTTATGACTTGAACACCACTGCACAGCCATGCGGTAACATCAGCTGTTCCTGGGACAAAGTCACCAAAAATTATATCGTATGTATGGTGAAAAATGAGACTGAAAGTTTGTTGTGCATTTATTGTTGGAGTGCACTGTGTGCTGGGCCCTCCTGGTCTCGAAGTAACTATGAGTTAATAGTCATTTAGATTATCAGAAATTTATTTCATACACATTGCTAGTGGCTTGCTACTTAATTCTGTTGAAATTATACGACCATGCTTGCTAGCAACACAGAGAAAGCACATAAGGCTATTCTATAATCAGCAACCTTTTTACGCCCCTAATAAAGAAACAGAGCTGTCCTACCTTAGTTAACTTTCATTCAAATCATACGAATTATCTAAAGCACACACTACCATGTATTTGCATGTGGGGTACTCCATGCCAAAGCCTTACGGCCGCACCTACTTAACTAGTGGAAGTTACAGCTATCGGCCACTATCGGAGCCCCATTTCCTAATTGATAATAGTTTATATAAAGTCCAATCAGTGCCAATTAATCTGCCAAACCAAGGAATCGGTCGACTTCTACTCTGCAGACGTCTGCAGCTTGACAGGCGTATGGCCTAGGCCACACATCCATCATCCCCTCTACCTCACAGTGACAGTCACTTTGGAAATGTTGATATGTATGAAATGTCCGAAACGTAACATATTCATGGTTTGCAGTAATGTACCATGTCAACATTTTCTTCCGGCAGCTGGGCTATGTAGCCATGACGGTAGACAATTTTGTCCAATTTTGTCAACATGTTTCTTGAGGTCACAGTGACCTTTGACCACCAAAATCGAATCACTTCAGTCTTGAGTCCATGTGGATGTTTGTGCCAAAGTTTGAGGAAATTCCTTCAAAGTGCCCTAGAGATATTGCGTTCATGAGAATGGGATGGATGGACAGACAACCCAAAAAAGTTGTAGTAAACTGCTTCAGCTTCCATATCACTGCTCCACCTCAGGGACAGATAAACCATTTCAATTGGTTTCCATACATGACGCTTAAGGGCATTACAATTGGGCCCTATGTTCACTGCATCAAAGCAGTGGATCTCATTCCAGCCACAGTCCCTCTGGGATCTACCAAGGACCCGGCTTGGTCCTAGTGAGAATCCGCCACAGATCTGCCAGTATCCCATCCCAGTAGAACAGGAAATTCTAGGTGGCTGCATCTGTAATGCCTCAAGCCACGGCTGTCGCCAGCTTGGAGGCATAAAAATGAAAATGTCTGAAATGCTGCAAGAGGGTTTCATAACTCATCTATAATGGCAGTGCCAGTTAAAGCATATTACTCACCATTAAAACTGGATAACATGGACATAATGGACTGGAAACCAGATCAATCTGATTAGGGAGACCATTTGCCCGTGGCTACAAAATATACATAATACCTGCTGTTACCAAGGTAACCCACCCTTTATCAACTTTATAAGTGTACTATGAATTGTGATTGTGGTTTCTTGCTTTCTTTATTGTTTTACCAAGAATATGCAGCATGTTTAGTAAGCCATTGTCTGGTCAAATGCATCAACAGAGCACACTGTGCGTTTGATTTAAGCTGCCATGGAATAACCATTATCACATATTGTATTTTCAGTCATGTTAGTGTCTCATCCCTCGTATGTGTCCCAGTGTTTTATGTTAAAATCCAACAGCAGCTCACCTGTGGTTGCCCCCCCCCTGTGTAACTCACTCATATTAACTGTTATGGGAACAGAGTGGCCATTCATTTTTCTTTTTTACACACATGCATGCACACACATGCACACACACACCCACACCCACACCCACACCCACACCCACACCCACACACACACACACACACACACACACGCACACACACACAGTCTTGCCAGTGATGGGCTCTGTGGGACCATTTACTGCAGGCTGACAGAGGACAGTAATGACCGAGCAATGGAAAGAGGAAATAGAATGATGTAAAATGATAAAAAAAAATATATATAAATATATATAAAAAATAAAATAAATAAACCAGACACAGAGCACCCAGGGGCTCTCCAGGGCTGCCATCAGGACTTCTAACAATTCTCACAACCAGGTCCTCTTCTCAGAGAGGAACGGGGAAGAGATGGAGAGAGTGAGAGGAAGAGGGGAGCGGGGGGACAAGTGAAGATGAAAGAAAACAAGTACAGTGAAAATGAATCATGTCTGCAAAAAGGAACAGAGAGAAAAAGTGGGAATTGAAAGCGGGGAGAAACTGAGGACAAGTTGGATGATGATTAGGGAGAGGAAGAGGGAGGGGGAAGAGAGGGTAAGAACAAAGAGGAGGTGCAAGAAACAAAGAGACAGGGACAAGGAGGAAAACAGGTAAAATTGTGAGCAAGGGAAAAGGGGCTAAAAACATATAGACAAAGAGAAAAACAAACACAACAGAGAGAGGTAAGGCTGATGTATACATACAGAGGAAAGATAAGACTGAAAGCAACCTGTGTCTGTGCCCCCAGTGATTCATGGAATGCTTGAGAGAAATTTAGTGCCACCCATACTGTTACATTGTTCAGCTGTGATCTCCAGTGACAGATCCCTATATGAGAGTGAGGTGTGTGCGTGTCTGACAGGCGGATTGATTGGGGTGTCATCATCAGAATTCACCCTCTGATTTCTTCTGGCTCCCGAGACAAAAACAAGCAAAATGGGACGGTGGGAATGAGAGAGAAGAGAAAATGAGAGTGACAGAGAAGATGATTGCCTGTATTTAAAAGCTAAAGGCTAACAAAGCTGGCCTTCACTGGCCATTACACATCTATTGCAAATACCACACACAGTTAACTACGAGGGTTGCTGCCTTGGCATCATTATTAGTTTGAAGACAAAAAGGGAGAGGGTGTGAAAAAGGGTAAAACAGAAGAATATAAGCTCATGACTGGGTATACTTTGTTGTACCTTCATGAGGAGACAGACAGCGACAGAAAGGGATAAATGACAGATTTTGTGTGAAAAGACCTGTTGACTCCATCTAATGTTCAGTCTGTTCCTCAGTCTCCTGAATATCAAATATTACACCATGGTCTACACAAACACTGGAGAGGTGTTGATGTACCACATTGCTCTGATGAAGCTGTCGGATCATGGTTCTAAATGAACGCTCTGTCAGACTGCGCCCTATGAATTTCACATCTTACTTTCAAATTCCACGTTCACAGTTATGCATCATGAGGTCTTCCAATTAGCTGATATGTAAGGCATCATTAACCTACTGTATGAACTTAGCAAACTGATATTTTCTTAAGGTTATAGTGTTGAAGATAGCTACAGCTGACAACACTCCAGCTGGTTATTAGAAAAGATGCTCTGATGTTAAGGCAATACGCAGGGTTTTGCTCAGCAGTGGTGTTTGGTATGTTGAGTGATATAGCATACTTTGGTAACACTTTACTTGAAGGTATCTACATAAGGGTGACATGACTCTGTCATAACTATGACATGACACGGTCATGAACCTGTTATAAACATTATGTACATGTCATAAACATTTATGACTGTCATTAAGTGTCATTCGGTTTCTGTAATGACAAGTTGACATTGTTTGGGTTGTCTTGATCATGACAACTTGACATTAATTAAAGTGACATTACCAGAAGATGTCTTTTCCCATGACAAGTTGACGTTAAATTTGTTTGGGATGTCCTTATAATGACAACTTGACATTAACATTGACATTACCAAAAGATGTCTTTATGTTAATGTCAAGTTGTCATTAAAAGGACATCCCAAACAAATTTAATGTCAACTTGTCATGACAAAGACATCTTCTGGTAATGTCACTTTAATTAATGTCAAGTTGTCATGATCAAGACAACCCAAACAATGTCAACTTGTCATTACAAAAAATGAATGACACTTAATGACAGTCATAAATGTTTATGACATGTACAAATAAGTTTTATGACAAGTTCATGACAGTGTCATGTCATAGTTATGACAGTGTCATGTCACCCTTATGTAGAGACCTTCAAGTAAAGTGTTACCCATACTTTAAAGTTCTGTCAAAAAGCACCTTGTCCAGCATACTTCATTCAAGCTCCAAAGCATCCCAAGCAGGCACTGTTCCAATACAGCAGCTGTAACTGCTTTAGAAACCAAAAAACAACAATCCTAAAAACACAGATAGCATATTAAATGAGGTGACCCGCATTCTTTTAGTTATTGATTGCGGTAATCAAATTACAAACAGCTCTCTAAACTTATCTAATATGTCAATATGGTAATTGCACAGCTATAAAGCAGAGCACAGGACCGGGGAAAGTCACTGTGCTGCAATTAGAGCGACATTAGTGCTGTTTTTTAGGAGCCACATGAAAAAGCAGCAGGGTGTAAACACTGCTTTTACACTAAAATCAATTTATCATTTTATTCCTTTAATATGGTATTTTAAATTGTGGAATGATTTCTCTGCATATGAATAATGTTCACAAATCCTGATCAAACTCTCATCATATCCTTGAGGCAATAACATTAGCACCTCATCGAGACCTGCCTACACCTGATTACCTACACACTCGAGAAGATAGCTAAATGCATTAAACAAATCCATTTTAAATCTATTTTTATTTTACACCTGGGTGACATTTTTTATCGGTTATGATCATTCATCAACTCCAAATCAGAGATTCTGAAGAGGAGAGATTTTGAAAAAGACCCTGCTAAACACAGATTAACAACTGTGTACATTAGGGTACGCAGTGTGACCGTGTCTTTGCAACTGCGACGTAAATCCTCTGGTGCACCGGTTAGACCATGAACATGGCTTTCCACTCTGTATTACACAGGTGTTTTGCAGCAGGTTGTCTTGCAGAACATGCTGCCTTTGTGCTCCCATTCTCCCTGTGTTCTCTTTTATTTGGTCTAGCTCCTTATCGGTGTATTCAGGTTTAAATAAAAAATGGGAGGCCATCAAAAAAAGATGACCAACAACAAATGCCCTTGTATTAAATCAGCTGATTATTCAGGCATTGGTTTTCATTGATTTATCATAAATAAGCGTCCTTGTCTCCACCATCTATTTGATATAGATAAATACACTAGGTGGGGTTGTAAAACAAAAGAAAATGAGGGTAGTGAATGTAAAAAAAAAAAAAAAGATCCAAGAAGTTCACTTGCCAACTGAGGATATGCTGGATGGTGAGAAAGGATTCGCTCCACGTTTATTCCTTATAAAGTTTCCTTTCTTGAAGAAAACTTTGTGAGCACATTCTCACACACACAAACTTTACCTCCAATAAGGACTTATTGATTCAACGATCATACATAAGGTAGCGAGGCATTCACACATGGATCAAACAACATTGTTTTTGATGAATATCAAAGAAATTTAACATCAATTCCTTTAGCGTGAGAATGTTTGCAACTCAGACTAAAGCAAATTCAGTGTTAAGCTGTCCTGAAACTTCTAACAGACATCAAAGACCCTGTCGTTACAGGTTAGACCTGTGGATCAGTAAGGAGACATCACGGAACAATCCTCCTGGCATAATTCAATTTACCAATAATCATGAAATGTTTTGCATCAACATGCCCTTTATTAGGTCTTGATCATAATAAATGTAAATAACTTTTTCTGTCTAATGTGTAGGATTTAGTGGCATCTAGTGGTAAGATTGCAGAACTGAAACTTATCCCGTGTGCTAAGCGTGTAGGAGAACTATGGTGTCCGACGCGAAAAACTCAAACTGTCCTATCTTAAGCCAGTGTTTGATTTGTCTGTTGTGGGCTACCATAGAACAACATGGTGGACTCCATGGGAGAGTACCCGCACTGTGTGCAGATATAATCGGCTAATTCTTAGGTAACAAAAACACAATCCTTTTTTTAGGGGAATATAAACCACAGAAAACATAGTTATGAATATTATAGACCCTTTTACTGTTAGTAAACAGTATGATGTTTTTTGGTGGGCGGGGCTTAGCTGGAGGCAAAACAGTTCTCCACAGACATTAGCTAGCACTAGCTAGCAAGTTCTTTTGGCTTGTTTTAGACAATTGAGGAAGATGATACAAGTGGTGCATTCAGAAATACTAATTCCAAGTGTCGCAGTGCACTCTGGCACAAACTGGACCGTTCATAAATTCGGAGCGCTGTCAGAATGTGCCGTTTGGTTATCAAGAGCACCACACTCTCTGAGTGGCAGAGCGCACTCTGGGCACTCTGTAGCAGAGCACCGAGCGGAGTGAATGTGTGATTAACTTAACTGTTTGTTAATTCATGTAGACCATGCTGACCAACAGGGCTCTCATTTTAGTGTAGATCGTCAGACTGAATTTATGAACGCACCATGTCAGGTCACTCACTCTAAGAGACCGTGAGTGTAACTTAAAAAAGTTAACACTGACAAACAGGACCAGACTGGCCAACCCGTATGCTCTCACTCAGTGGATGGATGATGTCACAGGAAGCTTTGTGATTGATTACTATGCCAATCTTACAAAGGAGGACGACACTTGAACAGTTTCCTCCAGTTTGTTTTGCTATCTAAGCTAACATTAGCTAATGTGCTAAAAAGTTAGCGTTATGGAGAAATCCAAAATTCCTCTTCATACCTCCCCAATTTCTGATGAGTGGACATGATAACCCTTAATACACATAACGTTCTTCATCCCTACAACAGTAAATACTTCCTCCCTAACCTGATAGGAACTGCGCGCTGCACATGTAAGCATTTTTGATGATCACCTTCGTCCGGTCCTTTCGTCTTATCACATTTAACCATAGTTGTCTTTGTTGAAGGACGGGCGTTAAAATGTTATAAAATTTAAGTTTTGAGCCATGACTCCTTCTATTCTGGCTCCCAATAACACAGCAATACAACATTTTAAGACTCCTGTGTAGCCTACAGCCCTGTGGTGGAGAGTGGTGTTTTGTCTCCAGCTAACAAACTGACATCATTGTGATGTCGGCCCTAAAAGGGTCTACATGCCCCTCAATCCTAAACAGTGGACCTATTTCTCATTTATTCTCTTGCCTATATCTGGCATTATTCCTTTTTTGCTGGATTGAAGAAGCATCTTCACCTTTTTACCGCTCCCAGCACTGCAAGCTGGCACATTGCTTTCCTGAGATCAAAGAATTGCCACTCTGCAGACATTTTTTCCTCCTGCCGGAGAAAAGTATTGTCTGTATCAGTCAGCGTCATTGATCCCCGCTGAAGCACCAAAGGGGGAGAGACCTCTTTGATACTGTGGGTACAGCAGATCCATAACCCATTTATGTTAAAATGACTAACAAGTCCCAACCAAAATCAGCTAATTACAAAGCACTGTCATGGCCACAGTAGTCACCTCTTCACAGCACGTTTTTGTCGGTTGTATTTTTATGAAAGCTCTGCAGGTACTTTTGAAGGATGAGGCTTATTGATTTATTAATGTCCTTTAAATTACTACGGCTGCTACCACAGGTCATTAAAGGTCATCAGTTACTGAATGCCCTTTAACTGGGACATACACAGCCATCATAAAAAAGATTAAATTCGATTCTCCAGTGAGCATCCATATTCTTCATTCATGGCACTGGCAAAATAGTAAATGGAAACAAAGATTTGACTGGGAGGAGGATGGATGGAAGAAGAATCTGAAGAAATCAGCTTTTTATATTCATACATTTTCTGCGACTCTTGGGGTACTTGTTTGTTTCTTTCCTGTGGTGATGTGAATTCCACTTTACAGTCTGGCTTGTTGTGTTGTGCTATGTGCTGGGCTGAGCTGCACTAAGTCTTTTTTTTTTTCTGTTTTAGAAGTCTACGGGTTGAAAGGCGCAGAGGCAGTGTCTGGAAATTGGAAGTCATGCTTCCTAATCCCCTAGCATTTGAATACACAGGAGAGGGTATGGAGTCACACACTCACACACATGCAGCTACCTCACAAAGACGCGCACAAAGAGGGCCGCTCACAGAAACACAATTAAAGAAAAGACTACAACATGGACCTGTACAAATATATCCAGAGGAAAACACTTCAAACAAATATAATAAGCAAACAACATGACACACATGCATTAATACACACAATCTGATTACAGCGAAAGCACTTCAGCCATTTGGATTTGCATGCAGCCAACAACAAAATTATTCATAAATCAAAACACATTCTCTGAATATTAATCTGACATGTAGAGAAAAGGAGGGGAGCAGATGATGGGTGAAAGAGCTGGGGTTAGCTGGTGCCACAGAACGAGGAAGTGGAAGGAAGAGAGAGGAAGGAAGGATGGAAGGATGGATGGTGGTAGGAGGTAAAGGGACAGAGGGGAGTGAGGGGACAGAGAGCCATGGGGCCAGACGGACAATGAATGAGAAATCAAGAGTGAGAATGAAATACAGGGCGAGAGGAAGAGTAATATTGGCTTTCAGTCACAGACCCATGCACACACACTTGCACATGCACGCACACACACACACACACACACACACACACACACACACACACACGCACAGAGGCCTTATTGTGTTTTAATGCAGTTTAATGGGGCCCATTCTCTAGGCTTTGGGGGAGTGCGACCAATTCATTACTATGCTGTACACACCATCTTTCAGAGCTGAGGCAAGGAATTGAGAGAGAGACAGTGAGAGCAACAGGGAGGGAGAGGAAGAGGGGGGTCGGGGTCAGTGCATCAGTTTTTTCTCCCAACCTTGAATTATGTTGTGGGCTTCTCTCTTTTTGTCTTTGTCTCTCATTTGGCCTTTATTACTCAGCCAAGGCTCTTCATGTCTCGGCTTGAAGGACCATAGTGTTCCTGCATGTTTTATCCTACGTATCACAAATTATGTATGCATTCCATTACTGCTGATCCATTTTCTAAAGAAGCGCCATAGTGTTAAGTTTTGCATAGGCTTTGCATTCTAATGGGGCTCTCATCTTTGCATGTCTGAGCACTGAGCATTGTCACTTACACACTCATATCTTCTGGAACTGGCCCTCAGTAATGGCTACGTGCCGTCCACTAATCATCCATTCTTCTTTAGTTACCAGACAAAGATGAAAGCCAAGGTTGGCTTTGTCACACTCCACTTGCCTCTGCCCCCCATGTCCCTGCCTGCGTAATCACCACCAGACGTGACATCAGTCTTGGCATTGAGTGTGCTGCTGTTAGCGCAGAAAATCCACCTGCATGCCTGGACAGCCATTCTGGCCGTTGAAGGGTAAACATTGTTGGGATATCTTTCTGTGCTCTCCTCTCATGTGTTGCATTTGGATGGCGGCAGCAGTGAGCAGTACAGTGATGGTTCTCCTGAGCCTTGTCTTTCTGACCATATACTTGACTCTCCATCATTCCTTGCCAGCAGGCAGAGGCTCTGTGCAAAACTGATCAAGACCACAGTTGTGGCACCATGCCCTTTATTGCCAACCAACACAGAGAGTGTCTGGGCAGCAGAGCGCCAGAGCAAATATAGACTTCCAGGCTCTGACTGCAAGCAGTAGGTACTTCTGGTTGAACCTATTAAGATCCAGCAGTGAGGTGGGAAAAGCTTCAGTTGTCAGCAATCAATCCCCGTCTCTCCATTTCAATGCAGAGATTGCTGAGAATCTAACAGGTCAAAGGTGACATCCCTCAGCGGTTAGCTCTTTGGCTCCAGCACTTTAGTATGAAGTGAAGCCAGTCATGGTGGTTTCCTCATAGCAGAACATTATTCGATCATCAATCAACGCTCTCTACAGTATGGTAGATTATGATGCAGGGTGAGGTCTCCACTGTCCTCATCATGCCAATGTTTTACTAATGCTTTTACTCAAACAGCACACTTGTAAGCTTTTCCTCTGGCAGTTTAGGACGCACCGAGTCAAACCACACTCCACTGATTCGTATTCTTACGAATAGTCGCACCCAAGATAAACCCTCTCTCATGCGGGGCCAAAGCACGCTGACCCACCTCCATATGGGTTGGGTGACATCTCGCTGACCACCACTAGCACGGTACAACCTCCCATTCACCTACTCAAACGAGCATGTGTTGAGACTCAACTTGTGTCCTGCAGGAGAGGAAGACACTCTCAAAAGTCTTTGTGGGATCAGCACTCAGTTCTTTTATCTACTACTTTTAGATATCTGCTTTATTTTAGTTTCATCTTCACTTTCAGCTCCATATAAATCATATTAAGGCACTACTAATGACAACTCCACATTTCTTGATTTTGTTGCTTCATACTAAAAGCTTTTGGTAACACTTTCTTTGAAGACCACATCTATAATGTATAATGAGGGCATTTGTAGTAAATTATAAAGCATTTATAATGCTGTATGACTGCACTCATAAACACATATCATGCTTCCTGACTGTATCAACAGTCATAAAACATTATACATGTGACTTACAATGAATTTTAAGTGTGTAATGGATGTTCTTGACTAGATATAAACCAGAGGTTGACTGATGGGGCTTATGATGCATTATGAATACCTACAGAATACACACCTCAACAATCAACTGTAGGAATGACTTGTAGCATGTTATAATAGCCCATGCAGTATCATAAGTTAGCATTTTATGTGGTAGTAAAGTGAAGTACGTGTTGATGCATCTATAAGTAAAGAGAAACAGAAAAAGAGAGATCTTACAGAAAGAGCTGCAGACAACAGGTTCTTACTGCACCTCTGCAAACAGCTCACCTCTGACAAGTAAACAACTTCTTTTACCTGCCATGCTGTGAGATGGAAATAACAGGGGGGGTTAGATATTGGTCAGCCAGCTGCTTTTAAACATCATCGACTCCAGACAAGCCCGTCATCACTTAAAGACACACATTCAATCAGGTAGAGCTGTGATGCAAACCCCTGCTGTGCTGAGCTGACATCATGTCAAACCGAGCCAAGCCAAGCCAGCATGCGTGTGGAAAAAGCCCATTGCACAAACTTGCACGATGTTACGAGACATACATTTCGAGGCTGCCTCTGTGTTCCCCTCGCACTGCCATCTCTTGAGAGAGGGATTTGTTAAGTGTCAAAGAAAGATCTATCGGAGGCAGACAATTGGCTCCTAAACGGTATTCATTGGTCGTCATGTAAGACCGGCTCTATGGATTCAAACACCCCAGAGCACTGTCGGGAGGGAGAAAAGAAGTTAAAGGCAAAAAAAGGGGGACATCTAAAGCAGTAGCATGCAGTGGAAAACTGTCAGCAGTAACGTGAAGAATACACATTTGTAAAAGTGGTAGAAATGCAGATATTTTACTGCAGTTGGTCATGTGGGGTCCTTTAAATATGAATACTTTAAATATGATAATCTGCATTATTCTTTTTTACCATATTTCCATCTTGCCCCAAATTATCATAAACCTCTTTGTTGTTGTTGACTATCCAGGTTGAACTGATTAAGGTCACAGAAATGTTGTGCACTTAGTTTGAAGGTGGATTTACTGTATAAGGAAAACCGCCCTGGGAATGAAGTCATCCACTCGCTCTGAGGAACTATCAGGTTTGCCAGGCAAGATTAGCATACAGAAAAGCCATCAGGATTTTGACTATCCATTAAAATGGTGATTTTTTATTCAGGAGGAATTAAAGTGATGTCTTGCAGTAGTTCCCCAGACTGGGAGTTCGGAGTCCCACGCGTGTCAAAGTGTTAAAAATGATATCACCTTGAGCTTGAATCAAAGAGCGCATGAAAACATAAAAAGCCTCGAGGCCTTTCATTGCAACAAATTAAGTGAAAAGACGTCAAAAAAAAGAAAAAGACAAAATAAAAATAGTTCCTTTGGCACAGTTGAACAAATGCTGCCTTTACTCTTCTGATTCTATATTTGTACAACGCGGTTGTGATAAACTATCTTGACACAACTGATTACCGAAAGTATTTCTTTTTTGGAACAAATACTATTGACGGCCGTTCATTATTCTTATCTTTGTATCAGTAAATCAACTAATTAATGTACACACACACACACACACACACACAGCATAATGTCACACAAGCTTGTGCGACAGCTACATGTGTTGACCTGCTGATGGCCAAAGCACTGTACTCAAATCTTAATGAAACTTTCAACACTTTAATACACTCTCTGTGTACAGATTATGTGCATATTGCTGCCTCAGGGATACACACACACACACACACACACACACACACACACACACACACACGCACGCGTGCGCTCCCCTCGCCTCCCTCACTGTCTTGATCTTCCTTCGACTTACACACTCAGTGAACAAAGCAGTGTAGAGGGTGTAATTCAATTAAGCTATGCAGAGTGTGAGAGCTTGCTGGTGGTTTTTATGACCCATCATTGAGTCGTTCATGTAGGGTTAGGGTTAGTGGGCTTTTTTTTCGAAAGGCTTGAAGACTGCAGCTCCCTTTAGACAAAGCCCAGACAACTGTACCCTCCCTCTACAAACCACCAACCCTCACAATGCTGTTACTATCTGTGGCATATTTTCAGCCCCACCTCTTGACAATCTCAATGTATTAATTAAGTGTAAAGAGTAAATGCATTTAATTGTTTACTGAAAGTGTTTTTACAGCTCAGCCCGACAGTCTGTTAACATGTGTAATTATCATGCTCGACGCAAACATTAACGCTGCTAATTATGAGCCCAGTTTTATCATGGTTCACGCTTGCAGGTTCTCTTGCTTCATGCTTGTATACATCGTTGGTGGCATATAATATAAAGCTGGAATTGTTTTATCTTTTCTATTATCAGCAAATCTGCTGTGAAGACCAAAAGCAACTATAAATTCATCCGACGAGAGTAGATTATTAACCTGCTGGTCTTTAAAGCCCATTTAGCTGCTAGCCTGCTACAGGACATCTGCCACAGTGGTAAACATCCTCATTATGGCAGGGCGATATGGTAAAATCAAATCTTGTAATATTTTTTAACTAAATACCTTGATGTCAATATCGCAATGATATTGTGGGGCAGACTACTGGTGCTTTCACAAAATACTGACACAATGAGATTTTTCACAAACAATCATATGCTCCCTCCATAATACAGGTGGTGCAAGAGCGTCAGACTGCATTTCAATCATTACAAACCACACTGCTGAGTGTAAAATTGATTTTAAATGCTCAGAAAACAAAGTTTATGGTCTTCTCACAAGCTTGTTCACAGTTGCTTCACTTCTGACAGTAAATCCATTGAAAGAGTGTCCTCATACGAGTATGTGGGTATATGAATAGATGACAAGCTTTCATTTAAAGTACATATTGCTGCTCTAGTTAAGAAGTTTTAAGTGGAGATCATTTTTTATTGTTTAGAAATAAGTCTTGTTTTACTTTCAGTGCTGAGAAAACCTTGTGGAAGCTACTTTCCTGTCTGTGATTGATTACAATGACATATTGTACATGCATGCAACCTCCTCCACAACCTTCAAAAAGATCTAAATTAGAAACACTTACATCGATGATGAATTGAATAAAGAATGTGGTGACAAAGACATGTGCTTGTTTTTCTTGAGAGGTCACTATGTTTGAATATGTTATTTTATTGTGGATTTTTGCATTATATGTTGTATTGTTGCATTTAAATGTGTTTTGATTGGCTGCTACCTCGGCCAGGTCGCTTTTGTAAAAGAGATTTTTAATCTCAATGGGGCTTCCTGATGAAATAAAGGTTAAATGAATCAAATAAATCAGTAATGTGAATATAATGACTAAGTGGGTAAAGGCAAATAATAGAGCAGCTAGAACAGTCTGGTAAGTTCAGAAAATTGCTTCACTTTACTGCACTGCAGCCTTTAAAACCAGAAAAAGACCACACTTAAGATAATACAATATCCATGATCTTAGATTTTGTGTAGTTTAATGTCACAATATAAATGTAACACTAATATATTGTCCAGCTTAATCTTCATGTCCCGCAGCTCAGCACAGGTCCTGCTTCTCCCCCAAATACAGACACTCTGACTGATTTGTATTCTGTATACAGTATGTTGAGAAAAAAAGGCAGACTACTTCCCGTTAATCCAGCCGGGACAGGATTCTGCCATGAGACATCTGACTTCTGGTGTGTGCACTGTTTATGCACCTGTGTCTGTGCTACAGGAATCCACGGCCCACATCTAAATCAGATTTGTTGAGGGCATTGCAGAGCTCCTCTGGTATTCTGTTTTTATACAGTGGGTCCCAAACACTGCTGGAGTCACCTCATGCACCCTAATAGCAACACCACTTCAGTAACATCGACTCTGATTCTGCACCATCACTACATCATCCCCAAACACTGTTTCCAGTCAGTCGTATTCTCTCTTATAAAGTGACTTCAGTGCCATACAGAGAGAACATTACATATTTTTATGAATGACCATATCTCTGATGTGGTAACATACACTGAGTTTGGCCACACTGCTGGATTTGAACATCAAAAATTTGCTTCCTGATTGCTGCCCAGCATGTTTTTTACATCCACAGCCAAATGTGAAATCAGGTGAGCCACAGTGTTGCTGAAGAGAGCGGGCTTGGCTCCCGCTGTCTCTCCCAGCATCATTATACACGTTCCCTTAAGTGCCGGCGAACCAAAGTTTCCCCAGTAGTATATCTTTACTTCATTTTCTTGCCTTTGCAATAATGAAAACAAGTTTATTATAAGGCCTTGGTTGCTTTCACTTTGCAATAACCCAATCTCCTCTATCCTCGAAACACCTCTAGCTTCAGTTTGTGTAATCTGAGGGTTTACTGCTAACGTCATCATGTTTGGTCTAAAAGTGGCAGCTAAGCTTATAATGGCTTCTCTTATTTCAGACTGTGATCCTCCTTCTTCTTTCACATTCATTTATTTGCCACAATTAGTTGAGTGACAGCAGTTACTATTGTTAGTCTACAATATCATGGCTAATTTCCTATTCATTCTCATGGCGGCACCTGCCCCTTTTGCCTCAAGCGATGAAACCTCACTTTCTTTGCAACTAGAATTTTCACAGCATGTTTCCTACTATTACAACAGAGCGTGCAATAGACTCACACTGAGATGACTGGATGGTTGTTCACCTGGTTTAACATGTTTCCATTCCATTTTCCCTCCAACTGCTGCTAAATCGTACACTATAAAGTGTTTGCCAAAGAACTTAAAACTGAGCGTGTGCAACTTTAAGAATTCAGATGCTATTTTTATAGCCGGGGATGGCGCAACAGTGATGTCTGTCTGCCTTGGAGAATTCGTGAGCATGAACAGTCTGGGATGTCAGCTGGATGTAAAATCTGCAGGTGCTCAAATGCAAAATGAATTAGGACAGCTGGGAAAGGTGACTGGCATCCTCCGAGGACAGAGCACACTCAAGCATTCTGCGGGTGCAAAAAATCCCGCCCCAGTTAAGTGCTTGTGGTCTCGGCAGGACATTGATAAAATATGAATGAATTAGTGGCTACACACGGTTATTTCACACAGAATCCTTTGCAGGTTGCCTTTTAAGAAGGTTTACACCAGCCACAATTCTCCCCAAGGAAATTTGTGATAAAATCATAGTTTGATGGATGCCACCATGCGCATACACACAGAGAAAAGTAGAAAGCCATTAGTGTTCAACAGACAACACATCAGAAGGCTCTAACCACTCTAGTCCCATGGTAATACACGGCAAACACTCTGTGCATCCTCTTCTCCTATCCTCACCTCTCCAGAGTCGCTCTCATCTCCTCCTCCGATCTTTTCCTCCTTCATCATCCACTCCTTTCTGCCTCTGTACTTGTTTGCTCCTTTGTCCACCCAGTCATTTCTGCAGGTAATTCTCACCCCA
Organism: Epinephelus moara; assembly: GCF_006386435.1. Taxonomy (NCBI): domain Eukaryota; kingdom Metazoa; phylum Chordata; class Actinopteri; order Perciformes; family Serranidae; genus Epinephelus; species Epinephelus moara. The sequence goes on along the minus strand of NC_065513.1, from coordinate 26,179,311 downwards.
GGGGTAGCCCAGACCTCTTCTCTCTTCCTCAAAGCTCCTACATCACCTTCCAAGTCCTCTTACCAAGGAAACTACTATAGTAGGTGTCACTGCCAAACTTTTTTTTGCACCCTCCACTGCTGTCTTCTTGGTCTTTTATTTTTTTTCACTCCTTACACCTGCAACCCATCCTTCCAAACAACTAATTTTCCTCTCCTCACTCATCTTTATACAGTTGCAATTTTTACTATGACTTTAACGTCCACTGACTTACTCTGCCCTTCTCTTCTGTTCTTAGCTTTCATTGTACTCCGGTGAACTTTGAGCATTTTCTCCAGCATTCTTTTCTCCTCTCCTCATTTTTCCTGACCTGTTAAGTCCTCTTATATCACCGTACCAGCCACTGAAATGATGGGATGAGATACCCCTGTCCCATTATTCATGAGGCAACACTCATGAATTCACATCTCAAAACCAACTGGCAGTACATGTCAACTTAAACCTCCATGCCCTTACCTCCCCCCACTTGTTGTCTCCTCTCTTCATCCCTTGTCATGTCTTTTCTGGCCTCTCCCCTCCTCTCTCCTCTCTCTTCTCCACCCATCAATCCTCTTCTCCTGCCTCATTTATTAATTTTCTCTTCCTCTATTCTACCCATCTGCTCATCCCCTTTCGCTTTGTCTTCTCTTTTCTCGTCATGGTAAAGGTGCACCCTCCTCCCCCTCTTCTTCTCACCGCTCACCTTCTATAGCCTCTGAACCCTCTGTTATTCTCATCTCTCTCCGTCTTCTTTCTCTCTCCCTCTCTGACTCTCAGAAGACCTTCCAGCTAAAAGGTGTGAAGGAGGAACTAAGTGCTTTCTCCTGTCTATAAACAATGTCCTTTATGCCTGCGTGGCTCTGGGCCTGCCTGGCTGTGGGAGGGAAAGAAGGGAAATGTCTGCAGAGATTTATCCATTGCTCAATCTCTTTGTCTCAAATTTCCTCGCACTCTCTCTTTCCCACCCTGTCACCCTCAAGTGAAAGGATGGCCAGCAGCGGACTTGAGGAAAGAACAATAAAGAGGGTGCAGTGAGACAAGAAACCCTAACAGCCTGTAGTTGACAGGGGATGAAGGGACAGCACCGAGCACTTCAGCACACACTTTAATCAGAGATATATTGAATGGCGGGGCCTTGAAGACAGAACGGTAAACATAATTATAATCACTGAATGTGTCATTTTTTTTGTTGTTTTTTTACCTCATGACCTTAGAAATCCTAGTCTGGGGAAAGACATTTATGCATAAAAAATCTCCATGCAAACATGTCAAATAGCTGGACTAACATTTAATACTAGGGATTGACACGGTGTAAGCACTGCTGTAATAACCATAAAACTGGTGAGAAGGGCTATCCGTACCTCTCATAGGAAATGTAACAATTTCCTGAGGATTCCAGGGCTCTAAATTGACGCTGCAGGGTAGGACTAAGAAATATAGTCAGCAACAGTAAATACAGTATAAAGATATCAAGGTCTTTTTTCACGTTAAGGGGATCTCCTGAGGTCTGCTTCAGGCGTACTGGAGGCTTGGACCTTGAAATGAAAAACTACTGTAAAAAAATCAAGAAAAAGCAGAGAGAAAAGACATCTTAAGAACAATTTAACAGGTACTCTGGGTCTTTTGAGCCAAGGAGGCAAGACCTGGAAACAAAACACTGATCCAGAACAAAAGAATGGTGCAACTTTGGATTAAACTTGCAATCACATATACAGATCAAACAAAACCCAAAGTTTTCTATTTAATAAATAAATCTGCAGAGAATTTTCTTTTCATTTTGCTTCAGAACATTTGGGATGATCCTGGGCACAGTGCGCAAGTGAGGATGGGACTTTGTAAATGGTAGCGACCAGGTCCCAGATGATAAAAGGATAACATAGGATAAGATAATCCTTTATTCGTCCCACAGTAGGGAAATTTGCACCATTACAGCAGCAAAGGGATAGTGCTGCAATATAAAAGCAAAAAGCAAAGCAATACAATAAGGAAGAATAAAAAAGAAGCAGAATATAATAAAAGGACAGACTGAGTGGCAGAATTTACATTACTGCATGTATCAAGTGTAGATATTCTGCAGTTAGTATATACAGATATTGCACATGAGTGATGGTCAGCCCACATCTGAGAGCAAGCTATGGAAATTGAACAGTGCCAAAAATACACAAATATAGCGAGGCACAGAGCAAACAAAGCTGAGGTTGGCTTTCACTGTCATTGGCAATGCTGTATACCAGTACCAATATTAGCAGACAATTCCTGCATAGCATGCCTTTAAACTGGGATTTTAAGACTAGTCTGCACTGTATTTTTGGGGGTGCTGATTAAGGACACTTAGGGTGCTTTCAGACCTAGAGTTGTCTTGCTTTGGTCCAAATCAGGGACTCATTTTGTTAGAGTTTCATAATTGCCGAGAGTCGGTTCGTGTTCTAACGGCAGCACCGAGACCACCTCTTCAAGAAGGTCTCCGTCCGGTTGTTTTGGTGCACACCTGAGTGCAATTGCTGTGATCACATCTGCCCAAACCAACCGTACTTAGGGGGCAAACAAACTTGAGTTTGACTGAACTGAACCAAACAGGGCAGGTGTGAAAGCACCCTTAAACAACAATGTGATTTAATTTTATAAAAAGTTACATTCTAATACTTGTGGGGTTTACATGCAAGGGGGTTTGTAAGTATAGTGTTGAATGTGGTGCTGACATTTCAGTCATTATTAACATCCTCACCCAGAAGGACACCAAGTGCAGCAGGAAGAGGCAATTTAGCAGTCAAACAGCTCATTTCCTCGAGCCACAGTCTCTCTTCAACTTTCCCTCTCCCAGTCCTCTTCCCCAAACCACAGAGGGCGAATCTTATCTTATTTTCTCCTTCTTTTTCTCTCTGCATCTTGCTCTCTCTCATTTAATCTCTCTGCATCTCTATCTCCCTCTGCCCATCTATCTCTTTATGTGCTTGACTAAGGCTGGTGCCACTGCATTGGCTCTTCTGAGCATTCATTAAAGTGCCTCTCACAGCTCACTCCTCTCCATGTTCACCTGCCTGACCCTGAAACACTGTTGTTTGTGTATACTGTGTCTGTGCATGTGTGTGTGCGCGCGCACGGTACGGGCATGTGTGCAATCAAGCCTTTGGGACCGGCCAGTAATGGTTCAAATAATGGCCCCAAAAAACAGAAGACATACCAATGATAACCCTCTCATCTCCTCGGCTCTGCTACTTCTTCCCTCGCTCTCTCAACCAGTCTCATCCAGGTGATTTACACATGTCACCCATTTGTCAAGGAGAAAGAGTAGTTTGAGCTATCGCAGTGGTAACTCTGGTCTGACTGACAGCCTGTCAAATGGGCGTCAACTGTCGGCCCTGGAGAAGCCTGCAATCATTTCTCTAGCAATAGATAGGGTGGCGTAGTGTTAAACTTGGAGGGGAGATAAAGAGAAAAAGATGAGTAAATGTGAGGTGAGTACTAATACACTGATTTGTTTAATATATGCAACACCTGCATATCAAAGACATTGCATGAGATTGTTTGACTTTCCTGTTGCGATAGACTTCTGTAAAGGTGCAGCGGATTCTCAAACAGGTTTGAATTTCAATATGAACTGTTATCATCTTATAATAAATTAAAGAAATCTCATCAGACATCATGTCCCTCCTGCCTACCTGCTGTTTCACCTACTTTCCCCCATTACTTTTTCATCCCTCTGTTCCTCTGCGTGTGAGTTGGAAGCGGCAGTAAATGAAATGGCTTTAAAAAATGAAAAGCCAAAATCACGACAATAGAGGCCACGGAGGGAGGATGAAGCGGAGGTGTGTGAGTGTGTGTTTGTGTGCCTGTGTATGTGAGTGTGTGAATGAAAGAGGAAAACAGAGACTAAACAATGTATGTCTCTGCATTTTTAGAACAGGAGGTAACTCTTCCTGTGTGTGTGTTTGTCCAGACAGACATTTCATGCACAGACATGAAGACACTGACAGGTGCAATGGGGATAGTATTCAAAATTCATAGTCTAAAACATGTTGATTATTTGTATTTGATTTCTGTAATGCAGCCGGCTCTCCTGCCAACAGAACCTTGAATTCAGTTGCGCTGGAATAAAAGCAGTGCGACCACAAGAGAGCACTTTATATCCAAAAAGCATCAAATCAAGTTTTTTGGCTGCTCTCTGCCTGTGTGGTTTATGACTCTAATAAAACACAAGCATTAAAGTGGGGTGGCTTTCTACTTGCACTGTGTGTGTATGTGTGTGCACTCGCACTGTCACAGTATATCCATGCTGTTTATTAATTTATTGAGTGTTTTGTCCACTGGTCAAATAGCGCTTCACCAAGCCAAATGCTCTTAAGTAACTCTACTTTCAATTTTTATCCTCCAGTGAATAAGGTTTTCTGATTCTGCTGTGCTCTGAGGTTATAGGTTTGTGTCTGTGTGTGTGTGTGTGTGTGTGTGTGTGTGTGAGTGTGTGTGAGTGTGTGTGAGTGTGTGTTCACATATCTGTGTTGTGGCTTGGAAGATGATCGCATGGATGCAACAGTTAAAAAGACCATCAAGCTAACTCAGACTTAACGTGAGATCATGTATCATACGCTCACAGAGCTAAGGTGAGTGTTCAGCTGTAACATGGTTTGCTGCACACTGTGCATCACACCACTGAGCCGTTATGTTGTAATGAAGTTGTAGTAATGCTGTACATGCAGTCAGATGGAAACAATTAAAGGGGCAGGTGATTCAAATATATCATAACATTCCTAAAACAAATTCTATCAACTCATCCAGCAACTACACATGTAGGAAGTATTAATTTCCCCTGCGGTGATTAAGGGTGACTCAACAGCACCATATGCAGTGGAGCCATTTTTTGTTATTGTTTTTGCAAATTACTTTGTTTTTTTCTCATTCTAGCGCTGTCTAAATAATTATTTATTGTTTATAACTTGTTATTAGGCTGTTATTAGGTATATTGTTGCTTTTTAAATGACAAAGATGACAGCTTTAAACAAACTAAATATTTATTCATTGTTAAATGCAGAATGGGCAATGAGACACAAAGAGTGCAGCATTTTTTTTTTTTTTTTAGATAAGATAATTTGGTTGCGTCGGGCTGCTGTGATACAGAATATCTGCGTTAGTCAAATGCCCCTTTTCGACAGTCATGGTCTAGCTTGACTTGGTTTGGTTTGGTTTGGTTTGGTTTGGTTTGGGCCGTCAGCCCAGCACAGCAGGGATTTGCATTTCCATTACAACAGGGCTACCTTCATGAAGGTGTGTCTTAAACTGGTGATGGCTGGTCTTGAGTAATGGCGTTTAAAGCAGCGGGCTGATCCAGGCTAAAGTCCCCTGTTATTTTTGCTGCATGTGTTTTTCCACAACAAGGCAGGTAAAAGAAGTTTACCTGTTGGAGGTGAGCTGTTTGCAGAGGTGCAGTAAGAGCCTGTTGTCTGCAGCGCTTCATCAACATCTCACTGTGACTGTCTCTGCTTTGACACTTCCTCCCTGACATATTATCAGACTTGCCTTTGCTGAAGAGAAGCCACTAACAAAGTTCCGCTAATTCAGTTATAACACATTTAATTTCCTATAGATTCTTCACAATAAAAATCCCCCATTATTTTGTTATCTATAAACTTTTATTGTGAAGCAGCAAAATAAGGAAATGTTGAGTTTTTGAGCAGCAACTTCACACAACTTCTAATACGGCTGATAGTGAACATGAAACAATAAAATAAAGCAGACGTCTAAAGTAAAAACAGGACGCAGGAGAGAAACTAAACTCCAAACCACAGAGATTCAGTTAGAAGCTACAGAGGTACTGAGAGCCAAACACACAGAGACTCCCTCTCTGGTGTCCTGCAGACAGCTTTTAGGGTTAAGAAGACGGTTGTCAGGGGTTAGTGAGACATCAGCGCTACCCACTTGAGGGGGGGCAGCCCGGCTTTTGGACCTACTCCTGGGAATGTCCATCTCCACCGCAGCTTGGCGTGGCACAGTGCGCCTAAACTGAAAATGGAAACAAAAATCGGTGCAATGTGGCTTTACTCGGTGCAGCCAAGATTGACAATGGAAAAAGGGTAAAAATGTCTAGACCAAGGTAGAGTACCTTCTTGCTCTAGCCCCTGCTCTTAATGAAGGAAGGCTAAAGTACACAGGGAGACAGGGCGAACTCATGGGTCTGTGTTGGTTCAGTAATCATTTCTCCTCCACTGGTGTTGCTGTTCAGCAACGTGATGGTTGATCATTGTGGTATGTGTCCGATCCCTTCCCCTCCACCATGATTGGACGGCTGGGTAAAAAACTTTGGGCCAAAATCAAACATGCAGTAGCGCAGGGAACATGCTCAGTGCCTTGTCATGCTGGTGGCATTTGTAGCACAGTGTAAATATGTGGCCCTCACAGGAAAAAGTAAAAACCTGAACATAGCAGTTGTGGTGGTTTCTTAACGTCCCCTGCGGTTGGCTTGTCAATAGTGCTGCATTGCAATACTGCAGTTATTGCAACAGCCTTATGTGTAAAGCTGTCATCATGCTTTTACAGTTGAACAGCAGAGTGAGTCAGACTGTAGTACAGATCAACATGAGGCAGTGGAAATCTATTAAACAGCTTGATTTGTTGTATTGCTCAATGTTGCAGTGATATGAAGACAGATATGAGCATGATTTACATAATGCAACCATTTACAACTAGTGAAATCAAAGCAATGCTGTCAGAATTAGAAATAGACGACTTAATTCTCTGATTTGCTCATGCCTCTTCTTGTATTTTAGTAGACTGCGTTCAACACAGCGAGACAGGAAACACTGACATCTGACAGCAATGCCAGGGACTGCTGTAGCTTTACTTGTGCACGTGTAAGTTATATAATGTTGTCAGCCTTCCAGTGTGGGTTCATATCTTTGTCACAACGCAATATGTCCAGGCGTCAATACCTCCTCATGCTTGTTCATTGTCCGCTCTCCACATTGAGGGGAGGGGGGGAAAGAATGATGTCACTCCACGAGGTCTGTGTGCTTTCTCACCTGGTCCAGCATTTTGTGAATGTGAATTTAAAGGAAGTCTTTCGTGTGGAGTCTTAGGGGCAACAAAAAAAAATCATTCAAAAAAAAAAAAAAAGACAAAATTTAGTTTTCAGTTGAAGGACAGTGCTGCTTTAGAAGAGAAGCCACAACAAAAATAATTTCACGGTGATCTTTTTCCATCTGCAGTGAAGGACTGTCTTTGTGTGTTTAGAGAGAGGAAGCTGGCTGTCAAGCAGCCATACAGACTGACACAAAGACAGAGAGACAGAGAGAGCGGGAGAGAAGCAGAGAGAGAGTGTGCACTGGTCAATGCTCAGTAGGGGCAGGAAGGAAACCTTTCAATAGAGATGCACTTCTGATTTCTATTCAAATGACACTTTCTATCTACTCACCAATCAACAGGCCTACCACCAACAGAGCACACACACACACACACACACACACACACACACTATTCAAAGCCCCAAAAGTCTGGTTGGATCTGGTTTGTCCCCAGCTGTCAGCTGCTGGACCCCATCACACACACACACACACACACAAAATAGCATCATATTGCCTCTTGTAAAATGTCAGTGTTGCCATGGATACGCCCCTCTCACATCCCCAAACCAACAAACAGTCGGCCCTTCACGATTAGTTGGGAGGTTAATTGAACTGTAATTCATCACTGGACAGAGACAAAGATTGAGAGGCAAAGCGGGAAAGAGGGATGAGAGACTATAGATTGAAATGTAAAAGAACAGCGAGTTTATCATCTTTGCAATTTAGCCGTGACTTCTGCGGAGAGGAGGAAGGATACATCTAGGAGAGAAAGATGAGCAGAGGAATGTCAATGCATCAAGAAAGCCACCGTGTGCTCAGTATTAGTGCATTTTTGTGTGTGTGTGTGTTTGACACAGTTGTTTGTTAGGCAGTTAGATAAATGGGCAAACGAAGGGAGGATGGCAGCAGAAGGAAGGCTTCCAGGCTCTGAGTGATGGAACGACCTTAGAAAATGAGATGTCTTTGGTCTCTATGGCAGCTAACGAGACTGTTCTGTGCATTCACATCAGATAGCACACACACAAAGATGCGGGGGACGGACAGAAACATGGAAGAGGGAGGCAAGGAAAGAGAATGGGGTGTAAGGCTAAATGATTTTGGCCCCCGGTTTCCATGGCAGCTAATTTCAGCACAAGTCTTCTTTGTGGGGAAACAGAAAGTGAGGAAGGCCGAGAGGCAGAGAGGAAGGAGAGCCCAGTGACTAAGACAGAGGTAACAAGAGGTCAGTGTACAGGTGCGGCTGTGAGTGACAGTGTGTTTTGAATGGCAGATGAAGGCTGACGTACAACACAGGAAGAAATGGAGCTGGTTTACAGCAATGAGAGATATCCATGAGAGTTGTTTGAACATAAAACGCATCCTAGTTTTAAAATGCTATCACAGATGTAGATTTAACTCTGCTGTCAAGACAAAGCCACAGCCTGCCTCTTTCATTTACCAGCCATTTCCCAATGCCTCTTGAGTGTTAGTTTGGGTAAAAGGCCTCATGTTGCACACAAATGACTCATCCGCTTTCAGTCACAGTCAGAACACAGACTACACAATATAGGGAATAGTGGAGCTTTATTGCTGTGTTCACACAATGAGCGACAAAGTAACAGGCTATAAGTTATTTCCAACGAAAGCCAGTGACACGAAGCTACAAAAACTATCGAAGCTGAGTTGGCCTCAACCTTTTCTCAGCACTCCAATGACGCCGTGAAGCCTCAACCATCGATATGTGTTTGTTTCTAGTTGTGATACTGTTATTTAGCTAAGTTAGCTGATGCTGTGCTAGCTTTCTGTGTATTGCTGTGCAACCAGGGATGCAATGAGGTGGCAAAATTTGATGTCCAAACTTGTTCAGTTAATCAAAAGCATAAATATTTTTCTGAACAAATAAAAACTTTAAATGATGTTCATTTAAAGTGCTTTGTTGCAAGTAGCAGAGACACAAAGCCTGGGGCAGCTACAGCGTGTCTGCTGTTTGAAGATGGTTTTCTGAAGCTGCAGTGCAAATGAGAGTAAACATAGAAACACATTCACAAAGTTTCTATACATTAACCATTGTCAATGTCCTCAGTGCCACTGCACTCAACAAGGCAGCCCAGACAACATGCTGTTGTTACCTGCTCAACCTTTTTCCCCTTCAAGGGTGGTGGCCTTGTGGGTAACCTGTGAGTGTGTGACATGTACTTCATGATGTATATGTAGGGAAGCAGCTCTCTCAGGGTGTCATGGTGAAGACAGCAGGCGACAAACAGTGATAATAGTCAGCAGAATTAAGTGTCTAGATGAGCTCAGGGCTGGTGCTCAACCCCATGAGAAGGCCATGTTTGTTGTTTTGTGGTGTAGACTGCAATAAAGCCATCGTTGGTGAATGGCATCCGAACGCCTCGTCATCCTTCCTTCTGCAGAGTGGTCCAGACTGCTAGAAACTAGTTACCAGATAATAACAAACCAAGCAAAAATCAGTGTAAATGCCTGCATGTTCCCAGCTACAGTTTGCAGATGGTAAGCTGTCACTGAGAGAAGAAACACTGTCTGCACTCCCCAAAAACTAAAGCATTCTACTTCAGTGAGACACACTGGGAGGCAGGTGATGCTACGCTAGCTCAGTGCAGGACAGTTAGTAACGCCATAGAAGATCCTACAATACCATACAGGTCTGGTGCTTGGAGTCACTTTGGTTTTGCTGTGAACAAAAACAAACAGGATGTCACGTCTGCTTCATGACAGTAGGTTACATCAGAAGGAAACCTTCAAACGTGTCATCTCATTTACGTCGACATCACCCCGACGTGTCAATGCTACAAGCTAAGGTCATTCCTGCAGCGTTTAGGCAGCCATTCCCAACTGATTTAGACAAAGCAAAAGAATCACTGTGGCGACTGGTACATTTAAAGCCACAGAAATCATACCCCACTCTGTAGTGGAAAAAGCAGGCTTTATAAACATGCTTTATGTATTCCAGCCTTGTTACAGTATTCCTTCACAAACCCATTGCAGTCAGACCATAATTCCTGATGTTAGTTTTAATACTTTAAAATTTCAATGGCATATCAGAGACAGCATTATTTTGTTTTTATTTTTTTTATAACTACAATATTACATTTTATATTACATAAGGAGCTGATTTTGCTTATATATATATGCTGCTAAGAAGACATCCCAGAAGTCACTAGGACAGTCACTCAAGTATAGCTCCATCATTGTTCAAAGTAAAAAAAAGTCTTTTATGATTTTAAATAACAACAATGTATAAAATTATGCAAAATTAAAAACAAAAAAATAATAATTTAATAAAAAAACAAGGACATTTTTTGGTATTTCTACTTTTTTGCTGTGACAAAAAATAATCTGTACTTAACCATGAGTTTTGTGAATCATTACACCCCTGCAAAACATTTACTTCATTCCATACTTGAGCTAACTTCTTTAAAATTAAAGTCAAGCTTTTCAGATCTGAACAGCCCGAGTGCTGAAAATGAGAAGGACTCTTTCACCACTTTGACTTCCAACTTTATTGACTTAATTCCCCACATACACATAACTAGAACCAGCAAACAGCCCGGCACAATTTCACTTCGTCGGAGCTAACAAGTTTGAATTCGTCCTCCGAGTCATGTCATCAGAGGACACTGAATCCTTGTTGTGTTAATCAAAAGTAAATGAAATAATACTGATGAAACATTCATAAAAGAGCCCAAAGATTCAATGGGGGGTTGGTTGGAAATGCAGGCTCCTTCGATTAAGATTGATAGGAGCATTATGACTAATCAAATGAGCCTTTTTCTCGTCTTACTGTGGGAGAATCATTTTCACCCATTATGAGAATGAAGCAAAGTAGCTTTTAGCTACTTTACACTGTTTGAACTGTGGCTAGTAAAGACAGTTAATCATTTAGCAAGTTGGTTTTTTGTCTTGTCACGGGTGAAAAGGAAATGACTTGCATAAGGTGGCCAGTGGGATGTTCATGTTGTTTACTGGACGTGCAGACAATTGTATGCACATTAGCCATGACAACTTGATAAAGAATGGCTTCCTGTGGGACGGCTTTGGAAATGTTCTACCCCCCCGGTAGCTGAGAAATGTTTAATGTAGCTTAAAGCTTTGTATCACAAGTACTGTCTTTTTTTTAACACCAAATTTAATGATTTCCTGTTGCTCTATGCAGTAAATCAAATTCTATATCAATAATGTCCAGTCTCCGAACCAGTGCTTTGACTTTTCTGCTGGTGCTGACACTTTTCTTTATGTTTGAGTTACAGACTGAGGCTCCGACAGAGGAGGGGGGTCCTCTAAATCTTTTAAACGCCACATTAATGTTTTATGAACAGAGAAGATCATCTAACATTGCGATGTTCTGAGGAAAAATCCAAAATGCCCTGATTACAAAACTCAAGTCGTTCATTTCTTTGCACTCTGAATGAAAACCCTGCTTCAAAAATAGATGAGGATAGAGAGAGTGAAAAACATTCCAGTTAGATGGAGAAGATTTTCAGAACAACGGGTGTGGGTTCAATTTTAATTTGAAAAAGTGCTGCCCTTTAAGCATGAAGTTTTTTTCTTTAATGTGTTTACATTATGACAGTGCGTTCATCAGTATGACAAAGTCTGATTTAGTTATTCTCATCACACTCATGCAGTCAAGTGTTTCACACACCCTTTAGGCATTTGCTTCATGCTGACTTTAGCACTATACAACATCATTACTGTGAATCGCAGCGAGTTCCACTGTGTCACAATAGATCAATTGAAAAGACGACAAATCTTCTAAATATATTTTCAGTCAGTCTAATCCATTGAAGCTTTAATTAAGAACTTGAGAAGATAGATCATTTTATTATCATTTTTATACACATCCAATTCTGCATTAGCAGCCCTCGTAATTAATCTTCACTGCAACTGAAGCATTTTCACCACAGTCTTTGTATCACACCAATGCAAGCCAATATTTTGAGGAAAAGGGTGACATGATTATATGTATATATATATATATATATATATATATATCTGCAGGGAGAATGCAGAATGCATACAAGCTGGAAATAAATCCCCCCCTTTGTCCTTTACGCCACCATTTCCTTTGTTCGTGAATTGGTTTACTGATTTGTTGCAAATGGAAAAGGTCTCTTGTCATTCTCTAAACTAACACCACAGCATCCCATGTGTGTTTTCTCAACTCTGTCTATAAAGTATCACAGCAATCAATATTGTACAAAAGCAGCACTTGCAATGCCTGCCCAGTAAGCAAAAGAGTAACTAGCATACGTCTGATGTAATGTATGTCACTGAGCACAGGGTCATGTGCTTGGAAATGCTAAAAGTCAGCAAATAAAAAACCTCCATTCATTGTCTCTGTGACTTGGTCATGTGTGGTGCTGTCCATGGTGCTGAATCTCATCAGCTTTTACAGTACGTGTGTGTGGGGCTGGAGCCTATTCCAGCTGACAATGGGCGAGAGGCAGGGTACACGCTGGACAGCTCCCCAGACTATCACAGGGCTGACACATAGAGACAGACAACCATTCACACTCACATTCACACCCATGGTAAATTAAGAGTCACCAATTAACCTGCATGTCTTTGGACTGTGGGAAGAAGCTGGAGGAGCTGCAGAAAACCCACGCTGACATGGGGGGAACATGCAAACTCCACTAAGAAGGACTCCCCCACCCTAGAATTCAAACACACGCACGCCGATTTCTGATTAATCAATTATTTTTGATTTTGTATAACAGCTTGATTTGTTTGACCAACAGTCCAAAACCAAAAGGGATGCAATTTGTGATGACATAAAACAGAGAAAATATGCAAATTCTTGCATCTAAGAAGTTGGAACCAAACAATGTTTGGCTTTTATTTATTTTTTTGTTTGTTTTTTAGATAAATGACTCAAACCAACTGCTACCAATTTTAATAAATTGGCAGAGTAGTATCAGAGTAGATGTTAATTATAGCTCACAATGAATTACAAAGATTTTTAGTCTTGATTTCATGCTGAATTTTGCAGCTGTCTCAAGCTGTTCTCATAAAGTTTCATACGGTTTCATATAAGAAGTACTGCAAATTTGTACACGTAATTATAAGCCTGTAATTTGTGCATAACCAACGCATTTGGGAAGCCTGCAATAACGTGACCCATGCGTTGATGGGAGTAAACAAGGAAGGGATCCCAAGTGGTCCAGTAACGAGGGAAGGTTGGGGTTGTGAATTGGTCACAAAACCCAGGACTTTCCACCAGGAAGTTCCCCATGAGACCAGTGTGTAGAACTGTGTGAACTTTGACTGACTTTGGGTCAATTTAAGGTACATCCTCACCATGTTTCTTTTCCTAAATCTAACCACTGTATCCCTGGAGCCTATCCCAGCCGACATTGGGTGAGAGGCGGGGTACACCCTGGACAGGCCACCAGACTATCGCAGGGTTAACATATAGAGACAGACAACCATTCATGCTCACCTACAGACTACATTTAGACTGGTTTATACTTGTAAGTCACAGATAACAGTTAATTGGTTTATATTATATACTAAAACAGGTTTTTGTGAGATAGATATTTGGTAATCATATTATATATATGGGTTATTTTGTGTGTCAAAGTTAAAAGGTAATAACAATGGTATATTTAGAAAAGTCTTAGGTATGGTATATGTAGAGTAACTATACACTGACAACTGATTTTCATTATTTATAAATATTACTTTCTTTATGTATGTCTGCTTGTTTGTATGTTCATGTCTTTTTTTTGTACGTGTTTTGAAATAAATATCAATATCAGTTTGTGGGTCACTAATTCATAGGATATCATATGACGTCATAGATGCCGCATGGACTGTCAAAACTATTAAGTTTTCTACCTGCACACCTTCTGAGGAGGGAGGGGATTTTTTCCTGTCTTTCTTTTTTTATCCATGAGTGTGGCAGTGTGTGCGTAAATGCGGCTGTGTGCCCTGTGTGTCAGGACTAAGCTGAGATGAAAAATAAGCTGAGACAACTATTGAGTTCCCTCCCTCCTGTGGTCTCCCCTGTTCTGCCTTTCCTCACACCCCCCACCTTTCCATAGACTGTTATCCAATTAGGTGATTCTCATTGCTTTAATCGATGGAGACATGAACGGGCACACACTGACATGCATACAGACACCACACACACACACACAACTCCAAGTAATGCCTGGCCCGGTTACTATGGAGATGGGGGTAAGGGTGTAGGGAGTGAAATGTGAATATAAGTGACAGGAGCAGATCCACAATTAAGTACCATGCAGGAGGGAGACGGAGAGGGAGGGAGTGTGATTTAATCCAAGCCCCTTCACACACTCCTGAGACAATTTTGTACACACACACACACACACACACACACACACACACACACACACACACGACCCTCAGGGCAGAGAACTCAGTACATTCATTTGGATAACACATTTAAATAGATAATTCTCTTTAAAATCTAGTTGGACGGCTCTATTGTACTATGGTCTGCATTGTTAGAGATATGGTTATTGCGATGTGCCATTTTGTATTACTCATTCCAGTATAATGGTTCTATTGCTTCATGGCTAAGAGGATTTTTTTATTTATTTATTTTTTTTAAACAGAGGGCAGTTGTAATGTAGTGCTGCAGAGATGCAGGCTAGACAAAGAGCTTGGGACTCTCCAGCATCCTCTTTGAATTGTTGTCCGCTTGATTTGAAACTAGACATGATCCTCTAATAATCATGTGTCTCTTGTCTCTTTGTGCCACATTACCACTGTAGTAGCCTATATCTAGGATTGAGCAAGACAGTTTGTACAAGAATTACGCAGATAGTGAATATGTGACTAAGTACAGGACTTGGTGAGGTTCACAGATGAGCCAGAGGGCCAGGTTTTTCATGTAAGATGTATTAAAAAACAGAAGGTTATGGTGAAAGAAACAAATTCTAATTAAATTAATGAACCTTCATTCTGCAGAACTTTTAATGACGCCCTCAAAGTGTGAGAGACCCACAAAAATATGAGCTTTATACTGAGAAAAAATATATAGAGAGAGAAAGGTGGGCCTGGGATTCTATTTCCACCAAGCTTCAGATATCCAGTAAATGTCCATTTATGTCGAATTAGGGCTGCCCTCTAATAACTGAGAAGGTGAAGGACGAACTCAAGGTGATATGTAAACTCATCTTCATTGGTCAACTACAAACATGACGTATCATCTGAAACATGTCAGTAGCTACAGTGTTAACAATGTTACTGATACTATTCTTTCTCACACCTTCAACTCAAACCATTGTGTTGCTCCGCCCAAAACATATAATTTAATAATTCAATAAATCAATATCATAAACATGTGGGCGACTAGTCAACTAATGACCCTAAATGGCGACTACTGGTCGACTACGAAAATTCTTAATCAGGGAAAGCCCTAGAAGTAATCTTTGTAATTTCAGTGATTTTTATTGTCTTACTATTGTATGCAGCTACAAGCTTGCACTTCTGCCAGTGTTTACCGAAGCACCTGCCTGTCATCGCAGTCCTGGACTGTGGTAGCAGAAGACGCTGTTGAAAACTCTTTTTTGGGGAAACGTTTTTGCGAGTAGGCGATTATCAGGGCGGTTACCGCATGGTTGTGTGAAAGCAGCTCTATGTACATTGAATTATATTGCATTACCTTTTGTAGGTATAAGTACGATCAGTGAATGAGAACAGCCCGTCACACAACAGCTGAAGGGTCTTCATGTGGTGCTTGATTTATTTGGATACATGTTACTTAATTAGTCAGGTTTCTATGCAGCATTATTACATTATCATTTATATTTCCAGCTTGATGATCTCCGACTCATCCCACCACTGAACGGCACCTACTGAGCTCTGCTTTAAACAGAATGTGTCTGGGAGACCGTCTCAAGTGCTGATTGCATAATGAGCTTCTACCTCAGTAAATCTGGTGCTAATTACATGTAGATTGCCAGCACAAACTGAATCAAAGACAAGGTGCAAAGTAGCCCCATACGCTTTTATGTACGTAAACCCAGCCTTTAGAGACAACATGCAGTTCATGTCATTTAAGTGAAAGGACATTTATGATTTTTCTATGTACACTTTCAACACTGACTGCAGTATACTGCATGCCTCTTGGGCAGAATCTAAGCTAATTAAAGGTAACTGTAACATCTGTTATTATTTCATTATTTATAACTACTTGATGTAATTTCAACCAACACACACACAGAGGGAGAAGTGGCAGTGACCTTGTACTGTAATATCAGAGAGTTTAATTCTCTGCCTGATAAAGAAACAGCAAAGCTTAATAGTATATAGTAACATTTTTAAATAATTAAAATATTTCAGACTGATGTAACCAATTGCTTTTTGTCTCTGCTTAAAAGGGTGCCAAGCAAAGCACGTGACACCATAATATATGAGAAAACAGACAGAGACAAAGACAATTGATCTGCTGGCCAGGTTACCAGTTAGCTAGACAAATACACAGATAGACAGGCAGATAGGGAGACAGGCAGATCAATTCATCAGCCAGCTAACGACACAAACAGACGGGCAAACAGAAAGACTGGCAGGCAGACTGGCAGGGAAATGAGTCAGGCAGTCTGTTCTGTACCAGGCAGACAGGAAGACAGGGAAGTATTCATCGTACCTCCCACAAATTTGGACAGACCAGCCAACAGACTGAGAGATTTGGAGGCCTGCAAGAGTTAATCAGTTTGTCATTGAAAACGAGCTGGTTGAAGTCCCAAAAGATGAGTGAGTGGCATCTTATACGTCCGTAATAAATTCTACGCTGCCAATAGATACTGTATGCTCTTGAGAAACCAACTTAGATACTCCTCATGAGCTCTCTTTGACAGCCAGCGTTACTAGTGAGTCTGGCAGCTCCACGTTGTAACTGTGTCTGTATTTATGAATGTGATGTATGAGACTGCTGGGAAAGAATGTGCACAATCAGCAGAAAAGCATTCCCCTTAACTGGAAAAAAAAGTTTAAAACAAGAAGTTACAGAATACCACAGCATCAGGATTACTTAAAATAAACTATAATGTAAGAGAGGTTAAAAATGCACGTACAGTACAGACAGCAACACATACTGCAAGATTCAGGAACATTCTGCTGGCTCACTCTGCTCAGTCAAGGAGCAAGTGTTCAAATGCTGCCTCCTGCTGTGTTGTCACATCACTCTTTACTCACTGTCTTCATTTCGCACAGTGCTGATATCCTAAATAAGACACTTGAGATGCAAGCTGCTCGCTGACCTCAAAATAAAGAAAGGAGGAACGAACACAGACATTTATCCCTCATGCACACAAAGCCCAGATAATAAAACTACTCAGGATGGCGCTTCAAAGAGTTACAGCCTGACTACCAAATAACATTGCAGAGCCCTTAGACCTTAGAGACACACAGCGAGACATACATTACATGCACAAGGTCATCGAAGCCACTCTGAAAAGAGAGGCACTTACAGTTTGACCACCATTGTTTGCTACAGGCAGAGAGACTGATACCTGAGATGAGGAAATAAGCTCACATACAGTATGTCTTGTCTCTACCCTCCCCTTCACTCTTTCAGCCAAGGCTGATGTAATATTTCTTTTGTGTGCGTGTGCGTGTGTGTGTGTTTATTTCAGTGTGTGTGCGCTGGTGTTGATAATGGGGCCTTTGTATTTGATTATCAGTTAATTAAATCATTGAAGGGAAACAAAGTTGTGGCATTTTTTTCATGTTGCCTCTTTAAATCCATCAGTTGGTTTATCTGATGTCAATAAGACAAATCTGCCAAGAGGTGAGAACAGTATATGATTAGAAAGTTTCACCAGATTTATTGTATTTAAGTGTAATAATCTTCTGATGAAAAGCTGTTTTAATCACATTAAATGTTTTTCTACCCTCTTTCTTTGTCTATCTTAATGATTCACTTTATTCTGTACTGAAAGACGGACTTGCTTGCTCACCCTGCTATGACACAAATCAAGTTTTTGCTCCGTTTAAACAAATCAAAGGCTAGTCACTTATGAGTGTTTAGGTACTGTGCTTTGCTTGTCTGGTTGATTTAATGTGGCGCTAAATTATGCTTCAGTGTTGCACACATAAAAGGTCTCATTTTTGCGCACAGAAAAAAATAGAGATGTCTACAGTATGCCACTGTCAAGAATAGATAAAGACAATATATCTTTTGATTTTGGTGTTGGTTTCCTGTTAATTGTATCAGTTTAACATAGAGAGGAAGAGAATTAAAAAATGAGCACATAAACAATGTGGAGCTTTATCAAACCAATAAGTAAGCACTGTGTTTGCCTGGACTTAATGCACTTGTATTTTGGTTAATATTCTTATTATGTAAAAAAAATAATTTGCTTGATAATTCCAAAAGGCAGACAGGCAGTCATTGTCGATGATCAGTTTATCATCCCAATTTACTGTGTGACAGCATACTAGCAGCTCCATGAGAAACTTGCACTCACTGCAATAAGGATATACAGTAGGACCCCTGTCACTGGTCCATGAGGGCAGTAGGGCTAGGTATCCTTTAAAACAGCTGTTCCCAACTGGTGGGTCCTGGTCCAATAATGGGTCCCAGGTCCCCTCTGAATGGAACCCCCGAATGTGATAAGTTTCTAAAAAACACACTTTATTGTGAGGTAAAGTGTATATCCGGCCCAGAGCTTTTACTTTGAAGTGCCATTCCCTGCTGTAGAGTGAGTGACTAATGGTCAGATACTTAACAGAGATAGCAAACTAGCTTAATGTCATGGCCAAACGTGAGTATGGCGCTGAATACGATGAACTGTGTGGACCTTGAACCAGTGACTAAGGAGAAATCTGGACCCCGTGGCTGGACTAGTTAGGAATCACTGCTTTAAAATATTACCAGTCACAGTACCCTTAAAATGATACCTATGCCAGTAGAGTACTTTATTCGATACCCATAATGTGAATAAGGTGGGGAACTTTTTGGTAGCATCTTAGCACGATGAACTGCCAACTCTATCAAACACATCGGGTTCGACTTGACTACACCGCAGACTATGGGTTGTAGCTGTTGCTACAGGCGTGTGAGCTTTGCACCTGGGACAGTTGTGAGAGTCCACCTGGCTACACAAAAACAAAGACAGGGCTAAGTGTTATAATCATACGGCTAATGTTATCTAATGGTTATTAAAGGGTTTAACAACACATCTGAACATTTTTTGTGTCGGTTTGAGTTTGTTGTGACCATTTATCAGCTCCCTGTTTGATATTAGCTATTGCTGCCTGTGTTAGCGCTTGCTAACCAGGCAGACACTGAACTGATCGTTCGCCGAGGCAGCTGCTCCGGAGATGGCAGCAACAGAAAGTTTGCCTATCAGGCAGGGAGTCGGGACAATTTGGAATCAGACCCCCAGTGCAAAAAAAAGATGCAATTTGAGTATAATCTGACTGCAGACATTTTGATACTACTTGGCACAGGGTTATTTCGGATACCCGGCCCTGATGGGCAGTGGTTGTTCCGAACCCAGATAGCCTGATCTTTAGGCCAAATAAGCCAATTCCTGCTTGTAATACTGTGTCTTGAATTAATGCATCAATTAGGTGGTTCCTTTCAAGCTATTGTGTGAATGTCTATGTTCTGTGAAAAAACATTTCTTTCTACACTGAAGATAAGTATGAGTCACCACTGACAGTTCTGAAGAAACCATTACCATTTCTCAAAAAGAATCTAGAAGCGAATGTTTTTTGGGGGGGGTTCTACCTACTTCACAAAGGCTTTTGGATGACTGTCAAACACAAAAACAATGCCCTAATTAGCCACTCACACAATGCAGTTGAAAAGAATGGGTGTGACACATCCTCCGTGTTGTCAGATGAGTCATAAGCCATGCAGGCGATGCCAGTACCAGTGCTGTTCCCATCTCTTGCTGCATTTTGTAATTTGCAGTATTTCAGGTTTAAAATAGTTACAAAGACGAAGGTGCCATTAAAATTTGCTCGGTCATCGGGAGTAGTTTTCTTTTTGCTGTTTGCTGCTTTAAGATGAGTGGGAGGAAGTGAAAACTTGCACTTTTTATGACTCATCAGTAAACTTTTTATCATCTTTGACTACAAAACACATCACAATGACTCTACTGTGATTACAATGCCTTCTGATGATGAAAAAAGACCCCATTCAACATTTACTTTGAAATGTACACAAGCTTGTTTGAAGCGGGAACCCATTTGTTCTTCCACTTCTATTTCTTTGAATTAAATCATTTAAAAAAGTTAAGAGTTGGGAGAAGTGTGGTAACTGGTGGTTTGTGTGTTGCCGTTTCAACACACTGTAAACCAGATCTCTGTAATGCCAAAGTGCCACCCAGTCCCACCCACACTCATATCCTCTCTCTGTCAGTCTAGTTTTAATTTCAGTTCCATGTTATCATAATTCCTCTAATGCCACATTTAACCTGCACACAGATAACAGTGTTGGTAGCAAGTAAGTCTGCTGCTAGAGTCCCAATAATGGAGAGCAAATAAACCATCAGATAAAGGTCTGATGAAGGCCCTGTGCTGAAACAAGTGAGCAAATTTCTATTATGATATGAGCCAAATAAAGGTGTGGGTATTTTGTTCTGCTCAACTTGGAAATGCAACATGTGATACCTTTTCACATTTCTTTGGAAATATGCTCATTGGATTTTGTGTTTAGCACTACACTAAATTAACCTTGTTAAAGCAAAACCTCCTTTACCAATGGAGTACTACAGGAATGAGTCGTAAACCCCAGAAATAAGTTAGCATTTTAGCACTCCTGGCTCCCCCGTCTCAAAGTCAGTGGGTTTTTGATGCCTGAAATAAGTTTTGTGGTTAACACAAGCTCAAGAGATTTTCATAGGTCATTCTACGACATCAGTAAATACCCCATCCATGACTTTTAAGCCTTTAAGTGTCTTAGAAAAGGCGACTGTTTACAAGTGGCACAAGACACTACAGAACGTTATCATGCCAAACACAGCTTTACAGCTTTAATGTGGTGGTGACATTACGTCATGTGATTGTGGTGTAGTTTGTTAAAAGCCTAGCCTTAGCTCTTTACTTCTGCCGATTGCACCAACACCTAAAAATCATAAAAGTAAAGTATATTTTTGAAGATTTTCTCGTTGAACAAAACATGCAAATATTATAAACTCTTGTTTGCTACATAAATCATGTGACAGTATTTGTTATCTTTTTTTATAATTCAAATTTGTATTTATCTATTCATTCAAATCTGAGCAAACAGACAGTACTGTATACCATGTCACCATGTATATGGTGACTACTGCCCTGTCAGGCATGCATAATTAGGCTACAGTTGTCTGGGTGCGCAAAGGTGAAGTGCACTGGTCTTGTCATACAAAGTTTGATGGAGTGTCAACTGGACAGTATGGATATATTTGCATCTTTAAAGCCGGACTACAAATGTGGATAGACAGGGAGAAACACACATAAGCCTAAGACGTGGTAAGATACGATATTCCTCACTATATGAAGTGACTGATAACAAGATCTGTATGATGGATTGTAAAGTAATTTGTCAGGTTTTTATTTTGTAGAAAATTAATCTGTATTTATAGCATGATGGGATGACAGCACAATGACGTGTGTGGTATTACTGGAAAGCTCTGGTCCTGCACTTTCATGTGATATGCGTGGTATTTCTGTGTGAGCCTGCATTCGCGAGTAATCCATCCAAGAGTAATGTGTGTGCAAAGCTGTATGAAAGCTCTGTTATACATAATTTTAGTGTAACTTTATCATGGTTTTTCGCTGTGAAAACATTGGACTACCGACAAGTGCTTGGTCTTGTCGGAAAGCTACGGTTATGCTGTTTCGCGTAATATGTGTGGTTTCTCACTATGATACACGATCGCGGAGAAAGTCCATAGAGAAGAACAGGTGTGAATTTGGACGCACTATGCATTGTTCGGGCCCATAGGGTTAAAGCTTTCAAATTCATTGCCGACCCTAGCTAACATGTGTTCGTACAACACAATTTCTAACATAGACCCTTTCATTTTTCGAAATCCGAAGGTGATGTACTCTTTCAGAATTTGAGGATTACTCGAGCAGCTGTGACAACCCCCACATTTATCATTGTCATATTTTGATATTTTTGGCAATTCTGTTTGGTCCCCCTTGGTGACTTTGGTACTGTCGTGCCCAACCACTTCCTTATGTGATCCACAAGTTTTTCCCAAAACAGATTAACCAGTTTACATTCCCAGATTGCATGTAGAAATGTTCCTGTTTCCGTCTGACATTTCCAATTTAAATTATAAGCCAGCAGACCCACCCTGTACAACTTAGGAGTATAGTAAAACCAAATTAATATTTCGTATTACATTTGCTCATTTAAATGCAGGAAGATAGTGGGTATGGACAGTCAATCTGATAAAATGTCATTTACTTGATAAATGTCTTCACTCTCCTGTTGATGTAAATTTAAAAAAACAAGGCTGCTGTAGTCTGTTGCACTGCAGACCTCATTCTTTAAAACTGGGTAACAAAACTGTTCATGTGTACTGTCTAATGCAGCACTCGAGGGTCTTTTGATGAATTAGTCAGATAAGGATATCAAATAAAAATAGTTGTTGTATTAGAGCATTACTAAAAGGTTAATGATTTCATAATGTTTTGTTCCACGGGATTCTTTCAAATTAAACGCTCAATTTAGAATCAAGCCTGTTGGTTTTTCGTCGTGAATCAGCAGCTGCATTATATAACCTTTTGACAGGCTTGCATGTAAATCCAAATCTATACACATGGATGAAAGTGAGTTGTGTGAAAAGTGTATCTACTATTTTACCACCATGTATCAACATCCCAGAGTCTATTTCCTGCCCAAACTACATTTGCATGAGATAAAATGGCTGTCAGCATCAACATAAGCCAAAACAAAAGGGAAGGGGAAAGAAATAAAACACTGCCCCATCCTCAGCTGACTGTGATGTAGGTCAACTCAGAGGGCATGCCAGCCATGCGTGAAAACCTAGGGAACATTAAAGACAGAAGCTGACTTTGTGCCAACTTTTTGATGCTGTATTTTTACATGACTGATTTTTCTGTGCCTCACTGTTCTCAATTTATTGTAGAGGTCAACAAAAAATAGAGACAGGACAGCGAGAGAGCCTTACGCTCCTGAGACTGAGGTTCTGAAATCATACCAAGATCAAGATTTTTTTTGGATGTACTGTGTTTTATACACAATAACATTTGTTTTTCATTTTTTGCCTTGGATCAACTGACATTTCGAAGAATCCTTGGATAAAAATACTGGACAGGAAATGCTAACAAATCTCAGTTTAAACAAGATTTGATCCAAAAGATTTGTTGCATCTTTGAGCAAAAGTGAAATTTGGAAGCTGTGAAAGGATGAATGTTGAAGAAAGACTTTTCAGTTCAGTCTGTTCCTGGACCAGAACATTTCTGGGGCAAAAAGGAACCATGCCAAGATGCGAATCGATGTCCTCTTTTTGTATATACTTCATGTCAACACAAAAACAACTTCAGAAATTTGACTTTGAAGCCGATGCACCTTTTAGGCCCTGTTGCTTGTGGGCACACATTTTGAACTTAACAAGGTAGTATTATCATCCTACCTTCTTGCACAGCCTGGAAGGGGTTGTTCCCATCAACGAATTCCACAGAGATGGTGATCTTCTCCGTCTCCAAGATCTCGTTGTTCAAATTGAGATCTGCCACAGCGAGGCGAAACACCTCATCATCTTTCCTTGCTGACTCATCAAAGATGGCACCTATTGACAAGAAAGGAAGCAGAGAGGAAGAGAGGAAATCATTACTCAGTATTAGAGGACTTCTGGAATGGAAACAAGAACAGAGACAGACATAAGATGTTGCTGAGGCCTCAGAAGTATGCAGCCCACAAAGGTGAATTCTTTACAGAACCTAGGGCCAGGCTTAACCTCAAATTCTGTCCCAGATGATTTAGCTCCACAACAACCTAAATGTGATTGTACCTTAAAGAGTTCATTTATCACCAAGAAATTGCTATACGGTTTAAGTGTAAAAAGCTGTTATTCATGTGCTCACCAGTTTTGTTCCTATTGTACATTTTTGCAAAACGTGGATATGTTATATTTGTACATCATTTTGTAGCACACATGTTTAAACACAAAAATTACTAGATTACACTTTGGAAAATATCCTGCCACTTTTGGTGACACAAAAGCTTCTGGAAAATGATCCACTGTATTAGTGATAAACATCCAAGTTGAGTGCCACAAATGCTGCAGGGAAATGCCACAATGTGCCACTAAAAACACCCAAGTTCAGTGCCACAAACAATACTTGGAAATGCCATGATGTGCCGCTAAAAATACTCAGGTTAGGTGCCACAAACACCGGTGGAAATGTCACAAGGGTTGCAGCTTGGCAGGCATCTTGCCTATACCCCATCTACCATCCTCTCCACCTCCCAAATGCAAAAGTCAGCTTATATATTACATCACTTTTGAACCGTTGGTATGATACATATGAAATGTGCAAAGTAATGTATATATGGTTTGCAGAAACTTAAAATGCGAACATTTTATTTCAGCGAACTGAACACCATATGTTGACATAAGAACAACAGCCAGAAACCTCCTTTAAGCAGCTGACCATCTTCCAATAGGTTATGGGATTCTGGGGGGTGCAATAGATGACTTGTGCTTTCCAAATTTGGGAAAAGGAAGGTTGCAACTTTTGCCACATTTGTAGAAACCTCTGATCTGTTATGACAGGCTCAGTCTAGAACCGACTTATGTGTGTACAGTATGTAGCCCCTGAACTGAGACCCAGCTCGAGGAAGACAGGGTGTGAGGGAGAAATGGCTCGACACCACTGCTCATCCGAAGGTCACACACTGCCCAAGGGCACTCTGACTCAGCCAAAATGGTTGCTGCACAAAGGGAAACGGACGCGGGAAAGACTGGTGAGAGCCAGCATCTGTAGTGGCAGATAAAGTTCCCACTAGTCAATACTAAATTAGTCATCAAAATAAATGTCAACCTGCACTGTTGCTGAGACAGAAAAATGAGGCAACATGGGGCGTTGACTGGCTGCTAGCGAGTGGGCCATAGCTTTGCTCTGTTACACACAATTGACCATGTGTTATCTGTTTCTCGTTTTCTCTTTTTGCCTCCTCATTTCAACCCGTTTATCCCCTCCACCCATTGGGCCACTAATTGTGTAAGCTAGTGCAGTGAAGCTCTGCTAACTGTATTCCACTTACCAGAAAATAAGCATCATATTTTATAGTGTGTGTTTGTGTGAGTGTGTATGTGTGACACAGGTTGCAAATTCCATTAATAACCAGCCAGGCTACATTGGCTGAGGGCTGTTTTGTACCACTTTTAGAAGACTGTGGCACTTATTTGGTCTTGTTCAGCTCTATGAATGGAGTCTGGTGCTAATACAGAAATGGCTATGGTCTGAATCCCCACAGAGGCCAAAATTACTGGAGAAAATATGATGCCTCTGCAGTGCAAAGTGCAGTATTTTGAATAAAATTACCCCGAAAACCCACTTTTATGCTCAATTAGTTTAAAAAATGTGAAGCTAATGCCCTGTGCAGGTTGCAATAATGTAATTTAACAGTGTAAAACAATCATTCTGGAAAACAATCATCTAAAAAAAATGAATCCTAGGTTCTCTACCCAATTTCAAATAAACTGTTGATCAAATATAACTTCTGAAGGACAATCCATTGTAACACAGCCTTTTTAAACATTCACCAAACTCAAAAGCAACTGCTGTTTTTATAGGCATTTGGGAGCGGTATGCTAACTGCCTCTTCATCAAAAGGCCTCATTAAGTATGTATCCTGCAATAATTTGATCCATCAGCATTTGGCAAATGTAAATACCCTCCCACTGATTGAGCCTTGGTTGTTTTAATAATCATGCAGTATAGATGAGGTGAGACAAACAGGTCTGGACAAAGCGATAAAGAGTGAAACACAAAGACTCATTAACTATTCCATTAGGGATAAATTATGAATGGGGTTTCCAATCAGTTTGAAGATGGCACTGCTGGGGAAGGATTTGTACACATTTTAAACTGGCTCTGCGACACTGGAGGACAATGTTAGGTTGTGTATGTCTAGAGGACAAACGCATGGAGGGAGGAGGGAACTGTATATGTGGCTTTAAACTAAGTCTCTGAAGAGCAAGTCAAACAAAAGGTGGATACATTTATTCAGTGTGCGCTGCAGGCACTTGGAGCCAGAGTTGTCTGCACTCCACAGTATCCAAAACACCCAAAAAATATGAACAAAAACCCCCCACTATAATGGCTTCTCTAATCAGGGCTTCCACCATGGAGTTGCCATAGTAACCTCGCTCAAGTTTCGAGACGTATGTTAAAAGCTGCACAGTACTGCAGACCGCTGTCTTTGTATGTGGTTTGTTTTTTCTTTCTTTGAAATATCCCACCAGTTGTCTGGGTCTGGAGGCCGCAGCAGTCACAACGGGTATTAAAATGGAGCAATATTTGCCACATTAGAGCTATTAATCAGTCATTTCCCCTCCTTTCTTACCACATCGTCTCTTTCTTCTTTATCTTTTCTGTTTGATACATGTTGCGCCTGTGCAGTGATTCATCAGCAACATGTATGTGAGTACAAGACTAGGTCAGTGCCTTGTATATGGCTGGACTGTGTATGAAATGCTGGAGGGCTTTTAATTTGAAACAGAAAGTGGCGACATTCACTCGGTCACGGACTAGCTCTTATAGTGATGGACCTGTTGTCGCGGTCCAGCCAAAAAATTAATATTAGACACACTCAGACAGCAGAAGGGACCTGCTTTCTCTGGAGCCGTACCCACTGATCAATTAAGACAACCCTTCCCTCTTCAGCTCAAGTCGGTGATGAACGTCCCCACATAACTGGTGGAGGCTGAGCTGTCTCGCTGTGATAGGAGAGTGTGGATGAAGCTTTGAGGTGTTTTACTCAATGTGTTATTTTCTTATGTGTTGCATTTCTTACTCATTTTTACTCATGTAGCAGCTGGCTAGTTGTTTAGCAAGGTAATCTTCACAGATGTACACCACTTTTTTGATTTCCAAAGCCTAAATGCAATGACCAGAAGTAAATAGCTAACCACCACCACTCTAGTCATTTCAAAAGAGCAACAGCCAATGGGGAAACACCCACACTGACATCATCAGTCACTCTGACGGCTGGTGTATCTTTATCAGTTACTCACTCAAGGACAAACTTTCGCACTTAAAGGGCTGGCTGCTAGGGGCGTAACGTGTATTCATATTGAACCGTTCGGTACGAGGTTTTTGTTTTGGTATGCATTACAAACTGAACAATACATAGAACTACTGCATTATATTTGAAAAAAAAAAAAGCTTAAACAGTGTTTGATATAATGTTCTCTAATCTCTGCGCCACTACGCTCAAAGAGGCAGCCCACACGACACAACAGGCAACGTGCCGTCTTCTCCTCCTACCTGTAAACAAAAACAAAAAACTCCATGCTGGGAACACGCTACGCTAAGCTAGCTTGCTGCAAGATGTTTGTAACACAATTACCACATCAGAAATAGAAGATCCATCAGTAACCTGCAGGTCTGGTATTTGCAGCTACTTCGGTTTCGCTGTGAATGATGAGGAGGATGGCGAGAGAGTGGTGGAAAAAAACACACCGAGCCAAATAACAAGCCTGTTTGTGTACCGTTACATCTCTATGCTGCCGTCTAGGCAAAAGCTACACTCTTTAATCTAGCCACTTTATCACAGTGAGCAGATACAGACAGGAACACAAATACGAAAAACTGACAGACAATTTAGGAAAAAAGAAATATCCACAGGCCTAGACACAGATTTGAATCATCACCAAATGTGTTTTAAACATCCTTTCATGCCTCAAGGTATAAATAAAACTGGTGACAAAACAGCCATCAATAATAGTGGAAACTTTTAGTTCATTTGTGTTGTGTGGCAGTTTTGAATGTGCATATAGCCCACGTGTGTAGAAAGTGGCCAAATGGGCAAATATTCTCAATGTGTGTTCAGCAATTCTTATATAATGGAAAAGTAAAGAAGAGGAAGGAGAAGGAGAGTGGGTGAACGTCTGCTGTTCCCTGCCTTATTATTTTAAAACAACATCACTGCATGCTGATTTACAAACACAGACACACAAATCCTGGCTCTTCCTCCTTTCCAGTAATGTGATTGTGAGCGCAAAGGCAAACGTCACCACATAAATCAACCAGGAAATAAAAGCATTGAATCTTGCTTTACAGAGACGCCCAAGGGCGGGCACACATACACGCACATGCACAAACTCACCCTGACATATACACACACACACACACACACACACACACATCATGTGGGCAGCAGCACTAAATCACCAACCTATTTCCAAACCATCCCTGCCATGAAAACAGCATCATCAACAACAGCGGTCAATTTGAATGGCTGCAGCATCCAAAGGCAGAGACCCCAAATTGTTTGGTTGAGTGGTATTGATCAAATGTCTGCTGGTGGTCAAGTGTGATATTAGTTTTGTATTTTGTTTATATTGATAAAGAAGCAATATATAACGTGGTTGTCTGTTTATTGCCAAGTAACCTCTTCGTTTGGATGACGGATGCTGGAGGTAAGAAAAATAAGGAGGGGGATGTGTCTCCTCATGTGAGAATTTTCTTCTACAACCTTTCATTGCACTCCTACTGTAGCAGTCTAAATGTCAGTTGTCTTACCTTCAGCATATTGCCTCCTTTTTTATTTACAGTATTCAATTTTAATCCAAGCAAATCCTTATCAATTCATTACCTGCCTACTTACACTTTTAAACTTTACAGCACTGATGAAGAAATTATGCAGAGAAAGCTACATCTACATAAAATGTTTTCAGCTCTTTCTCCTTGTGCTCCCAAAATTGCTAAATACATAACATTACCTAGCACCATCACGGCCTCTTTGATATTTAATTAAACTGTTTCCAAAACAGGCAAACGATATGGATGAAAAAAAATCATAAAAGATGAAAGGATGATAATGGGCTAATGAGTCGATATATGGCCATGCAGGTCTTCCAGAGGATTTTATATCAGCTGAGCTTTATTGTTTATTTACTGACCCATGCACATTCTTCTTCACATTCTTAAGAGTCCACAGCCGTGCTGGCAG
Source organism: Epinephelus moara (assembly GCF_006386435.1). NCBI lineage: Eukaryota > Metazoa > Chordata > Actinopteri > Perciformes > Serranidae > Epinephelus > Epinephelus moara. The sequence continues at coordinate 26,150,115 of NC_065513.1, read as the reverse complement.
CTCTGTGAGGTTGTGTTGAGGCACAGCAGAGCTTAATGCTAGTATCAGCATGCTAACATGCTCAAAACGACGACATGCTGATTCTAGGGTGTAGTGTTATCAATGATCATCTCCGTAGTACGCTGTGCAAGCATGCTAAGGTTTGTGAAACAGAACTAAACACACAGTACAGCCGTGGCTGGTGGAAATATCACTAGTTTTGGATTTAGTCATAAACAAAATAATCTAGATGAAGAGTAAGGGATCATCAGGGTGATTACAATTGATCCTGAGGGGGGACATCAAACTCATGGAGATGCTAGAGGACCAAAGTCAGCTGGAAAATTCCTCTTGGAAGCAATCTTGTGTTGTGAATCGCATATTGTTTTCTTTATACTTTCTGTACCTAGCCTACTGCAGCTGCCCTTACAAAGTACGTACTGTTGCATGGAGTATGCATACAGTTAGGACATACTCATACATTGTAGTCTATAGTGTGAAATTTGACGTAAAAAGTAGTATGAGATTTGGAATGCAGCAGATCTTAATGATATCACCTAAGGTTACCTTGGAAATACAAAATGCCTTGTCTTTATTATTTTGTTGATTTAGACAGTTCCTGGTCCTATTATTACAGTCTGTTCAACTGGTCATCAGTCACTTCAATGCGCTGCCATTATCATCCATCATTGCGGCTTCTGTCCGCTGTCAATGAGCTGTCATCTGTTGCTGGCTGTGCAGAGGATTGTGGATCAGAGTAGCCAGAAAAGCATGCTGGCTTGCATAATGCAAAATGCAACCAGATGCAGTAGAACATCCTGGTATTTTTGTCATACTACATTTGATATACTGTGTTCCAATAGCCATACTACCACACTATATAGTGTGCTAGAAAAAGATTTAGAATGTCCCAATACATAGTATGTCAAATGCAGTATGCCAAAAATACCAGGATGTTCTACTACATCCGGTCAGATTTGCAGTATGCAAGCCAGCATGCTTTCCTGGCTATTCTGACCCACAATCCTCTGCACAGCAGACGATACGTCACATCGACTGAGACGCAGACAGATGACAGTTGTTTGACAGTTAATTGCTGGCTGTCAGAGGTCACAATGATGGATGACAGTGCATTCAAGTAACTGATGACCAGTCCGATAGTAATAATAGAAATATTAATTGTTTAAGTAAACAAGATAATAACATATATCACAAACAACAAAACTGTAAAAATGACAATGACAGAGAACTGCAGATGTAATTTCACTGTCATAAATATAATATGTTATGCTCTCTGGGTTGATCTCCATCCCTGGCGAATTCCGTAAGTGGTGTGTGTTTATTTCTCAACAGATATAAAAGCAAGACGGTCAAAGTTCAGGGTGTAATGCAATGAGAAAGTAGTATGTCCCGATTGTGTGCATACTGCATGCAATAGTACGTACTTTTTAAGGGCAGCTGCAGTACCTACTAAAAGTAAAAAGAAAAACGATGCAATTCTGAACGCACCCTTGGTATTGAGATGTACACAGTCTTCTTCACACTATGGTAGTATGGGTGTTGGAAAGCACAGCATTATCATCTGTACCAAATTTCAAGGAAATGCATCCAACAATTCTTCAGATTTTGCACACACACAAACTTACAGTGGGGTTAATGGAAAAGTCAGACGTTTAGCAAACAAACTAATTGTGGCAGGGCATCACCAAAGACCCATGGAAATCAGCACCAAATGTCATGGCAATCTATCCAGTGGTGAACCATCTGACAGACCAACATGGTCATTCATGGAGCGACACCACTACAAAAGGCGAAAACAGATTCGCTTTTTATGACCTGTTGCAAAAACAGATTTAACCATCACTAGGGCAAAGGTTTACATCAACATGGCTTTTGAATATAAAGGCACTGGTTTGTTTTCATGAGCTTCAGTCCACTCCGGAAGCAGAAACATGGATACACTTTTAAAGGGGAATAATTCATACAGCCCAGCCATCCGAGTAACTACATAAAATCAGATAATGGCATTCAGGCAGACAAAGGCACATTGTTGAACGTACAAAACACAGCTCAATTTCCTTATTAAATGAACAAATTAGGATGGCACATCATCCAATGCAGAGTTATTATGTTCCCACACTCTATAAAGACCCAGTAATTAAGCCAGCTCCTTCTCAGGATAATCATTCAGCTTGAGTGAGGAAATGATTGTTAAGAATGATTTCATGTTAAAAGAGGAGGGCAACATGGGCAGGGGAGGTCATGGCAAAATGATAAATGTTACACAGTTAAAGTAAAATTAGCTTCTTGTCATTCAGTTAGACCAACAGTTTGGGGGTTGCCATCTGTTTGCCTTTTTTAGGTGAAACAGTGATGAGCTCCACCAAATCCCTCTCCATCTGACTCTGTCTGCACACCTGGCCCTTTACTCTCATTCACTCAAACTCTTGTCTATTGTTGAAATCCCCCCTCTCTCACACACACTCTATCTCCACATGTATCTGTCTGCCTCTCTCTGTCACAGAGATGACTCTGAATAGGGCACTGAAGATTTCTGAAACACCATGGGGGATCCATTTCTCTGTCTATCAAACAAACTCTCACACCTGTTGTTGAGGTTGCAGCTGTTGACAGTAATGTGACAGGAGCATTGACAGACTGACAAGGATAATGACTATGGTGGAACACACACGTACACGTACCCACGCACACACACAGGCGATGTGGTACTGATTTGTGACAAGGCTGGACCGAAGAGTTGCCGTCTCAATGTGATGATGAAAGCAAGGTGGCGGTGGCGCTGAGTGATGATGGTGATGAACGGGGGAGGTTATCGTCCCGCGGTGTCAAACGTCCACAAACACACACTCGCACACAAACACAGATGGGCGAACGCACAAACAGGCTGTTATTTACAGCAGTGATGTGTGACCTGGAAGGGGGTGCGTTTTGACACTTGGGAGGACAGCGCAGAATTAATGTGCGTGTTAGCGCGCGCGTGTGTGTGTGAGTGAGAGAGAGAGAGAGGGAGACAGGGAGGACATAGAATTAATGGTCACAGGAGGGCAGAGCAAGCCAGTGGCGTATGGGAGGGACAGATATGAAAACAGCTCTAATATTAATCATATAATATAGGCTCTCACAAGACTCACACACATACAATGTTCATGTAGTTTTGCCAGGTATAAGGAGTAGTGATTCATTTTTTGTGTGCATGTGTATAAATGTTTTAGGTCAGCAGGAGAATGTTGTGTATTTGCTTTAGCAAGAATGTTGATACAACAGTTGATATCGCCAACATAGTGAATCATTCCTGACAATCTTTGTCCATATCAAGAACCTGTGTGCTGCAGATATGAATGCATAAGCAATTCTTTAGTATCTTTGCAGATGTGAACACATAAACAACCATGACTACCTTTGCAAGTATACAACCACTATACTTTACATATAATGGCTCAGACACACCAAACCGACATCAAAGAACTAGTGGCAACAAAGGGCAAATATTGCTTTACCTCACATTGCCTGTCCATGCATTCATTTTCCACAATCGCTTATCCCGTTAGGGGGGGTACACCCTGGACAGGTCACTAGGGCTGACACATAGAAACAGACAACCATTCACACCTACGGGCAATTCGAGTCACCAATTAACCTGCATGTCTTTGGACTGTGGGAGGAAGCCAGAGTACCCAGAGAAAACCCACACTGACTCGGGGAGAACATGCAGACTCTACACAGAAGGGCTCCCTCACCCCAGTGTCAAACCCCCCACCTTGGGTTTGAACCAGGAACCCTTTTGCTGTGAGGCGACAATGCCAACCACTGCGTCACTGTGCCACCACATTGCCTGTGTGTCAGCCAAAAATCTGCACTTGAACACACAACAAAGACGACAGCCAACTGCCAACTAGCATGTATGTTCTTCGCCTGCATGAGAGGAAATATCAGGACATAGCAGAAGGCAATGGTAGTCTCTCATCATTATTAAAAAGGGAAACTGCAAGACTGACAGGACAAATTCAACATGCTTGTTAGCCAGCACAACATAACACAACCTGATGTTAAAAGTAGAAAAAATATTGACAGTGCTCTAATCAGATTGATTTCATTCACCAACAGGCTGCGATGGGCTTAACATGCTGAATTAAATGAAAAAAGATGGGACACATTGTGAAACCTTGGGCAACAGATGCTCACTGACAGTCTGACGGTGGACCATCAGCTTTGTGTGGCCCTAATGTCTTTGGTCTGTTTCAGCATGTGGGGTTTTAAATACCAAACTATAAGAGACCAGTTCACCGTCAGCCAAAACCCTTGGTTCCTTGTTAATAGAGCTTTGTGCACAGGCTTCTGTGATTGAGGAAAACACAAACAACATGAATGTATGAGTGTGTCTGTGTGTTTGTGTTTGAGTCTGGATGACAGAGGAATGCCTGAGATTCCAGTTTATCTCCCTGAGTATTAATGGGGAAATCTCCCAGGTAACCTGATTTGAGCATGAAAAATTCCTCTCTTTCTCTTACATTTTTCACCCCCCCCCCCTCACCTCACTCCTTTCGATGTAAGTGTGGAAATTAATTTGCTCCATCGTTAAGAAGGCGAGCAGCCAGAAGAATCTGTAGTCATAGTTCAGCAGCGCTCCAGTTCTTTGCCACACAAAGGCTGTGCCAAGGTCGTTGCTATCTCTGCCACGTCTCTCGCCCCGTCTACCTTTTTTCCTCGCCTTATGGAGACAGAATTCAGTCTTACTGTTTCCCTCCTTTGTGGAGACCTACTGTAGATATCCAGGGCTTTGCTTCCTCCCACACAAATGAACATACTTTGAGTAGGTGGAGGATTTGTTTTGTGTCTCCATTCATTAGCCAGCAAGCTGAACACAATTTGGAAATAACCAATTCATCTAAGGCATGTTTAGATTCAGTCCCTGAGTGCGCATCCAGGAAAGTAAAGGGCGGATGATTGACAACGTCGTTTTTCTTTCCGTGTTTCTCTTCCTGTCAGCTCTTGGACGGTTTTGGCCAGGTCCGGCTCGTTTGCAAACCACAGCTGACTCAGCTCCAGTCCAGCCAGGCGGGATCTTGAAACAGTTCAGCTGGTGGCTGTGAGCCAGATGTACAGAGTATACTCAAGCCCTAGCCAAGGTATAAGTAAATGATAATTAGGATGATAGCAACGTACCTTCCAAATGCCCCGTGTTGTATATTCAGTGTACCTATGTATACCCTTGACAGCACTGGGACAATGCTTATTACACTTTGCAGCTTTTTTAAACCCTCCTACATATCAACATGTTGCATAAGAAATTAAAAAAAATAAAAACGTCTTTGCTTTGCAGCTCTGAATGTTCCAAAAAATCCCCTTGTCTCCTTTCGCCCTCATTCTCATTCCCTCTACATTTCACCCTGCCTCTCACTTTTAACCTTTTTCCTGATTCCTTTCTCCATCCGTCTCTTCTCTTCTGCCATTTAATACAACCACCTCGACTCATTCTCTTTGTTCTCCTTTATAGTTCTGTTCTGTTCCAGCAATTCTTCTACCCGTGTTCTCTTTCTCTGCTCATTTATCTCCAACTTCCTCCCTTTCTGCTCTCTTATTCTCCCCACCTTCTTTCTCTCCTCCCTCCTTTGTCCATCTTTCCATCTCCCAAAGCATCACTCGAGTCACTCTCCGGCTCTCTGCCCTCATCCTCTCCAGCTCCCTCCTTCATTGTTCAATGTGACGCCCCGTGTGACATTTAATCCAGGTAAACTTGCCCTTGCTTGGAGGGCCTTAATATCTCTGAAGACTGCTGTGTGTATATACATAAGTGTGGCTGAGTTAAAGAGACAGGGAGAGAAAGAGAGGTCTCAATAAGAATGGGCTTTGCTCACCAATATCTGCCTGAGCTTTTTCTTAAATATTTTTTTAAGAAAGGTCCAAAGAAAAGTCTGATTCATGATCCTAGACCACAGAATTGTTTGCACCTGTCGTCTTGTAATGATGAATCCCACTGTTTTCATAATTTGAAAGCGTGTGCCATTTGATCCGAATAAGCATAAGTAAACACCTGCAAATCCACATAAAAGGGCATGAGACTGCAGGGTCGTGCCCACACACATTAATAGAAGAAGAGGAAGGAAAGTTGGAGAAAACAAGTCAAGAATCCCCCAACAAAAGTCTACAGAGTGTAGAGCATCGGACACCAAACATTCAAAAAAGTTCAGAGGTGGAGGTATTTCTGCAGGGAGTGAATGCCGAACGAGCTGTCATTTTTAGTGGAGTCGGGAGAGGATGTAACCAACACAAAAAAAGACGCATGATATGCTAAGAAATATGTGTGTCTATCACCTGACCCGCAAACAGCAAACTTTATGCATTATCCTCCTGAGACACGTGTCCTCATATGAGGACATCGCATTTTGGGTTTATTTGACCTTATACTTAAAGGTAGGATCTGGAGGATTTTCAAACAAAACAAAATATAGACATATACAAATGAAATCCTGCTTAATCATCACCTATGGGCTTCTACTCATGTGTGGTGGTGACTCTGTTTGCAGAGCTCCTGCCCTTTAACTGTATTTTGATGTTTTTGTGAGCTCGGACCGCTTCTGGGCGGAGATTTCCCCAGCCAATGAGAGAGCGCAGGTGCCGTGCCCGAGCGTGTCTGAGCATGCACCAGCGCGAGCCTTGCCTGAACCTCTTCTGTGAAGCCTTCTTCCGTACCTCCGGGCTCCGTACACCCGGGAGAATTGAGCCTGATAGGAGGGGCCGAATATGAATGTGTGTTTACAAACAGCAACTGGAAAATCCTCCAGACCCTACCTTTAATTCTACTTAGGCAACACTTTTTTGTGCCATCTGTTGGTAGTAAGAGCACAATACACTTATCCATGTAAAAACAAAATGGCAGCCATCTCTGCTGCAGCTGATATTGACACAAAAACCTGATCACATTTTATGGTTGAAACTTGCTTATTTCTGAGTAATAATGTTGGAAGTTTGATATGGCGACAAATCTGACCAATTTTAGCAACAGTAACAAGCTAAGACACTGTTAATTAGGAAGCACTCATTTGAAGACATTGGACAATATCTTGTTTGAGGCTGTGAGACTTAATTGTTGTCTCGTTTGAGGATATTAGGACTTTATTATTGTTGGAAATGTTTCGCTTTTTATACTTATCAAGTACTACTGATCCCAAATAGCTAGGAGAAACTAAACATGCATACCAAACAAAAAGAACTGAGGTTATATTAGCACAATGCCAGGACAAAGACAAGCGCCACAGCACTCTCTAAGGTGTGTGTTTGTTTGAAAAAGAGAGACAAAGAGAGGGAGAGAGGGCGGAGTATTTCACATGATGTTTCTGTATGTTGTGAATAACTTAGTTGGAATGCTGCTTCGTCACTATGTGTCCTGCCTGCACAAACCGCCTGTGATCTAATCTAATGTGATCAATCACTATTCATTACATGGCCTGGTTCCCATGAACATAACTTATGTGAATTAGTGTTAGTGAAGCCTAGTGTTTATTTCAAAACACCAAGATGCTTTTTGTAAAGTAATTGAAAAATATTAATAAGATATTATTGCAATATAAATCTTATGTACTAGAGAAAATGCAATAACCAATTATTTTGTAAAAACATGTCGGTTTCCTCAAGTATGCAAAGATTCGGTTAGCTAAAAACTATAATTGTGTACTTGTAAGCGCTATATTGTAGGCAACTGGACTTGCTTGCGTTTCTTGAAGATGTTACGCCTCTCATCCAAGAAGCTTCTTCAGTTCTAACTGGCAAAACGTCTTCAAGAAACGCAAGCAAGTCCAGTTGCCTACAATATAGCACTTATGATTACCATGACCTGGATGATTGAGAATCTTCACAGACTAGAACTGTGTACCTTCTTGCACCAGTTAATTTTCTCTCACATGAATAATCTATGTCTGTGAAAACATGAATACCTCAAACACATCGTCCTCCCAGCGGCACAGGCAATCTATACAACTGTCCAACTGACCTTAACCTTTGACCCGCATATATAGATGGACAGACGGACGGATGGAGAACCTGAAAACATAATTCCTCCAGCTACAGCTACCGCCAGCACAATGGCATAACAAATCCCAAATAAGAAAATATTGGTCAATGACAGAATCTTTGTGAAAACTGCGAAATTTATTCTTAAGAACGGTTGATAAATGAGGCCCGATGATCTGACATTTGCTTTACGAACCATTCAGGTATTTGAATTTTTACAGCATGAAAAACAAATCATGCACATGCTGCTTTTCAAACCATTTTCCAAAGTGCATTTTTTCTCATAGTTGTTGTTAGAGAAATGCATTTTTTCTACCTGTCAAGCAACCATTGTTTTTCAGATACATCAGAACACAACAAAAATCAACTTGCAGAGATATGTAATCCATCACAACAAACACGTTTTCATCTCTACTTTCTTTTGAAAAAGATACACTGTCATTGAGCGGCAGTGCACTTAAAAGCCCTCATACCTTGAAGGCTGTTCTCTGCTGGTGCCTTTAAGTGGTGGTGGGAAGTTCCACGATCTGAGGGTCAGGTGTTCAACGGTGTTATTTGCATTTGTGCTATATTGTCAGAAAATAAAACCATGACTCTGATGTCAGCGGGGCAGCTGTATTACCACGCACAACAATATGAGGAGGTGGGTGGGGGGTTGTTTGTATGATTTTTATACTTCAATATGTTAATTTTTCCAACTAAAAATGCAACCAATGGTAAAAAAAAAAGTGCAATCCTAATTAAAATGTAATACATGTAGTGTATTTGCCTTTTAAAATGTCAGAGGATTGTGTTTGTGAAGCAAAGTGGAAAGCAAAAAGATAACAAATGAAGACAGAGATAGCTACTGAAAGAAGAAGTGAGAGAAAAGAGATGGAGGAAAAAAGCCAGATAGAAACAAATAAAGGAAAGATGAAGAGGGGGCAGCAATAAAGAGGATGAAGAGCGAAAAAAAAAACAGCTTCATTTTGTTAAAAGTGTAAACACGCCAAGCCGTTTGGGAACCGAACCTTCAAATCTGCTTTTAAAGCAAGAAGCCAGTCTTTTTAAGCACCTTGAGTCTTTAAGCTCACTCTCCTGATTAATGCCGAACATTTGGGAGGATTTCGCCTGAAGCGCTGGTAAGAGGCTCCAGATTTGTACACATCAAAAATGTCATATTATATTTCAGGGAGGAATGGATTTTGTAGGATCCCCCTTCGCTTGCCCTCCTTCCCCTGGAAACCGCATGTCTTGAGCATCTTCAGACTTTTATATTCCTTTCGTGGCCCTCTTCAACCCCACGCTATCAAATCCTATCCTCTCCTCAATTTTCTACAATTATAACTCCAAAACTTTAGAACTCTCCTCCCCTTTGTCTATCTCCCTCCCCAGCTTTCTCCTCTATCACGCTGCTCTCCTTCATACTTCTCTATAATTCCATCAACACAGTCCCTCTCCCCCTCTCTCCCCTTCTCATCTTTATCCTTCCATCACAGGCTTGTCCGCTGCCTCCTCCACAAATTCACAAACACTTCCCCCCCCCACCCTCACCTGCTATCCTGTGGCACTCTTATCCTCTCATCCCATATCTTTCCGTTCCTTCTTTCACTCCCACCCACCGCCCTCCTCTGTTGCTCCCTTCATCTCATCTCATCCCTTTCGTCTCCTCGCCCGCTGGCTCTTTTTCACCTCGGTTTGCTCTTCCTTCCTGTCCCCCTTGCCCTCTACGCCCATCACAAATTCTGGAGGGTGTGCTATTCATCATTACTCAAGCACTTCAGTACCTAAATTGTCCTATTTCCTGATGCTGCAGCAGCCTCACTCCTCTGCTGGAGCTGGGACTTAAAAAGAGAAGCACATTTCCTACAGGTTTTACTGTGCACGGAGCGCACACACACACGCACAAACACAAGAACACTTACAAATACAACAGAAGAAACACTAATACGAGTGTGCATATAGACACGCGCATACACCAGCACTGGGGCACAAGGGTGCAGTTTATCTGCTTCATAAATAAGCCTCCCTGAACCTGGTTGCCAACGGAGATATGAAGCCTCTAAATAACCACTAAACAGATGACCTATGATCAATATAGCAATAATAATGCATCATCAGTAATGCACCGAATGTGTGTGTCGTATCTACTCCTCTCTTTCATTATCTCTAACTAATTTGTTCTTTCTTTTTTATAATCAATCCATCCGCCCACACACAGTAAAGCAGAGTTAGTACCCACTCTCGTTGTCCTCAATTTCCCTCCACCACTTTCTCCCTCTTATCTCTCTCTCCATTTATCTCTCCCTCTTTCTACCTCACACACACTTTCTCCCTCTCTCTTCAGCCCTCACTATCCCTCTATCACACCTCTCTACATCTCTCTCAGGCCCTCTTTCCCTCAAGGCCTCTCCTCAGTACACTACCACCCCCATGGAATACCTTCTGTTCCAAACCTGCACCCACCTCACTCATATTCATTACTAACACACACACACACACACACACACACACCATTCATTACCTGCAGTGAGCAGTGAGTCAATTTAAAAAGTCATAAAGAGCATAATAAAGCTCTTCCATCTGCAAACCTATTAGCAATGGGCAATCCTAGGGGTCACACAAGCAAGCGCAACTGCACTGTCATGTCCCCACGTGCAATCATGCACACACAAATACTGTTGACAAAAGGAAGAGGGGGGGAAATATGCGACACACTGTTTTTTCACGCGGGGTCAGGTGGTATTAATAGGCTTCTAATTAATGCTAGTGTTACATTAATAGATATTTATTACAGAGACAAGGCATCACTCTCAGTAAGAGCGTGATGGATGGATGGCAAAGACGTGATGCGTGGTGTGAGCTTGCAGCATCAGGGTTTAATTCATAATTTATCATGATCAAAAATTCCTTCCGGTTTGAGCTGTGCTAATTCAGCAGCGATTTAAATCACAGGGGAGAGAGATGTAGTGCGAATTACCTGATCTGGGTCTTTCATTTGGGATGACTAAAAATGTTCTGCAGTATATGAGAAATCTTAAGAATTCCTTTATAACAGACAGATGCTCATGACTAATGAACTGTGTGTAAAAGGAGAGGAGACAGTGACTACTCTTAGTCTGAGTAACACACAGGATGTGTAGAAGCATACCCTGCAGTTTCTAGAAGAATAAAGGTCATTTATAGCATTACATACATAATTCTACACAGAGCCAATACCATAGCCTCTGCAAGTGGCCGACTCCATTGTGAGCACTTCTACTTGTGCATCGCTCTGCAATTACACCTCCAAAACACAAGTTGGTGGTGGAGTTTCTATGCCACTGTGTTGAGTTTCTGTTACACATGAAGCTCTAGCGAAAGTTCAGTCAGGAGGACAATACTTTTCATGCTCAGGCTGTAAGTTTCTTTCTCACCCTGCCATTCACTCCTTACACGTATGTTTACTTACTATCTCCAGGTGTCATTGTCTGGGTCTGTTGATTAAGTCATCAGCTGATTCACAATCAACCAATAGCACAGCGACACACCCTCTCTGTCAGCCTATCATCTCACTGCTCCTCATTTTAAACTTGGTTCTTTCTCTGTCGTAGTTCTTTCTTGCTGCAGTCATGCGTGATCTCCACCTCCCCATCACCCCCTAGTCTGTACAGATTCATCAGCCTCATAGGCCATCAGCCTCAGAGTCAGCAGCCACCACTGCCAGTGTCTGGACTCCAGGGTGGGATTTATCCTGCTGCCACTCAGATGTCCCTCAGTCACAAAATATCTCCCTCTGGTGTCCAAGCGCCAAAGAGTTCTTAATCTTACTCAGCACAAATCCCTAGTTAATCTGTGCACTCATATTCTGTATCAAATATTATCTTTACTTCACTCTTCTGTCTCCCCTGATTAAAACAGAACTTTTTTAAACTAGACATGTTTCCCCACATATATGCTAACGTTATTAGCATAAGCCTATGGCATCATATTACATAAATTTTCCTCTACTCATATGAAGCTGGGATCAATCACATCCAAGACTTCAAATGTTATTTTGAAGGGACTTTTTCATCTCCACAATTTATTGTTCTTATCTGAAAAATAAAAGTTAATAAAAGCTTTGATTCCACTGAGGGACATGTGCGATGTGTAGTTACATCTCAGGGGCGGTGCACTTTGGGTTACGCCACACATCTATGCAAAGCCTATGTCGTAGCAATGTCCTAGATTCAATGCAGGAGTATAAATCTGGCTCAAGCAGCTAATGTGAATGTGACCTGAAAGGTGACACAAGAAAGCTTTAAAGGTATGAATGTTACATGAAAATGATCCCACAAACGGTGGATTTTAATTTACTATATCGAAACAGTTCTCGATTTCAGGAGGTAGTGAAGATGACACAGAAAAAGTTGGAGTTATAGATCCGACTTCAATTTACAGGTGGCATTAGTGTGAACAAAAAGTCAATAGAAAAAGAATAAAAGTGAGGTATGAACATTTAAACAGAAAACCCATGCTAGGGAGTGATTCTTGCGGATTACATGTAGAAGAGCTCATGAAAAAGTGCAGTTATCCATCACAATGTTTTATTCAGAGTATAAGGTGATTTAGTGCATTTCACAGCTGAGTCTAAAAGATCAGAGGATCAGAAGTCCTGTGTACAGATCAAGGCTGAATTTAAAAAAAAAAAAGGGTGGCGATAATCCGCCCCGCCCCACTCATGATAGTAGATTGGGGTGTTTTGAAAGTTTTAACAACCCCATTTGATCACAAATCCGTTGGCATGATAAATGACACCCTGTCACTGAGTCTAGCTTCCTTTTGAGCATAATCACTCACTGCTGCAGGGTCTTTTCAGGTTATTTTTTCAGGTTATCATGTTTGCATGCAGACAGGATTGCAAGCACAGGCACTGACATCAGCCTGGGCCAGATGCAGCCATACTGCCAGCCAAACAGCCAGCCAAACGAGTTAATTTAAAAGCCAGCACGTCAGCAGAACCTCTCCACACACACACGCACGCATGCAGCTCCAAGTGGCTGTTGTTTTATTCATCACTGCAGTAAGGTAGGTGGCCCTCAGGATCCAACACCCACAGAGCAGCATGCATGAAGTATAGGTGGTGCCGCATGTCTGTGAGTGCATGTATTTATTTTAGTGTGTTCCCCATATATATGTATAGACTGTATGAGTGAATTACTCCACACAATCTGCACTCACTCCCCTGCTTATAAAAAACGTGTTTTCATGGCCCTGGGATTTATTGTTACCTGTGGGTTTCACTTGAGTTCAAATTCAACTGGAGAGATGCTTGATCTTCATTATCCCACACAATGGAAGCTGTCTTTTGTAATGTTCCTCTCCTTGATCAGACAATGACTTTCAATGGGAGGTAGGTGAGTAGTCCGCTATCGCAAACACATGTGGGTATGCATGAAACCCCCAAAAAACACAATGCGTCACCCTGGCTTTCAGACAGTGTTACAGTAGGTAGCAAAGGTGTTTTTCAAATGGAGTCGAGAGCCTCTGTGGAGATCCACCAACCCTGCATAGCAAATACAACTAATCTAGAACCATTTAAAAGCCATATGCAGGGACGAGACGTAGAAAAAGACACATTACATTGTTTGACATTTTAGGCCTTTGACATTTTCACAGGACAAAAAAATACTTGTAGATCTTGGTAACTGTCCGCAGTGAATCTCAACAACACCACATTTCTGAAACGCTAAGTAAGAAAAAAAGAACATGCAATTAAATGTGAACTATCTGATGTGAAGTCACAACACTGTCAGTAAAATTGGAAACATCCTCATCACTGTGGAAAATACACTCGACCTTGATGCACTGGCTGCATTCAAAACAGCTTTTCCACCTGGCCAGGAGGCTATTCCATCAGAACAAAAGCAAAATCCGTCATGGGAGTAGAGTGATCAAACCCTGACATATCACTGTTTATTGCTGTCTATTCATATATGATAACATAGAAGATGATACATGCATGCTCACAATGTCTAGTGTATTACAGCAGTAGTGATTAATTTAATCAACCGTCCAGGAATCATTTGAAAATAGCATGGAAATTTGATGTGTAATTGAGAAGCTTTCGGGTAAAGGCTCAGGTGGGTGCAATGCAGTGGTACCCACTGACCAGTGAATAGCATTTAGCACCAGCAGCAGTAGATAGCCGTTGAGCAGCTTTAAATGATGCGATTTGTTAGGTGAATGTGCGTTTAACTGTGTAGTGGAAGGAGATAAGCTGATTGCAGGTGGCGCAAATGACTCCATGTTAATGCTTGAACCTCCCCTATGAGCTCCAATTGTGTGAATCAGTGAAGAGATTTCTACACGTACACAATAAAAGAAATACATATTATTTATTATAAGATCCCCTGGCAAATGATTCCCCATTATCCAGTTAGGCAAATTAGCCATGGAGTTGAGCATTCAGGAGAAGGTCAAATTCAGGCCAGTAATCTATGTTGCAACCACCAAGGAAACTATAAATGAAATAACGCAGTCTCAACTCACTGTAACACACATACAAACACACTAGAGTGATTGGAAAGCTTGAAGCGAGAGTGTGGGAATAGGGGGAAAAATAGGTAAAAGGGAGGGGGAAAGAGACAAAAAGGGAGTAATGTGGGGTTTATTGAAAGACAGAAAGGAGGGGTGCTACAGAGGAGTAATATAGCCTAATCCTAAAATGCTCCATTTCATAATTTAGGAGATAATCATGTGATACACATTGGTCTTTCTCAGTCCCATGAATAAAAATAGTCACTAAAAGCTTTACAGAGAGAAAATATAAGCACCCTGTTTCTGCAACAATCGACAGACAGAATTATGTTGGAGGCATATTCATGTTGAGATTAGTGTATTTCCACAGCAATCTGCTATGTACCACATGCAAATTAGTCCAGGAGGTTTGCATTTGAAATTCCAATCTGCTTTACCAATCTGTTTCGAGTCCAAGTCTTCCATCACATTCAGATTTAGTCTTTTTGGGGACTTTGATAAATTCCTTGACATATTACCCAGAGGAAATTCAAATTGAGTGCAAATGATACCCCTTGAACTTGTCTTGTAAAGAGATCTAAGCTCAGCAAATATGGTCAGAGGAGTTGGACATGCTAATGGGAAGCTGTGCAATCCCTTTACCTTGCATCCACTAGACCCAGAATGCACTGTGTAGAGAAGCAGAAGGGGTCATGGGACTATGTGAGAAAATAACCTGGAGGTCTACACTTGGATTCTACTGTGTTTGATCTTATTATGCCTTTATGTTTTGCAATTATTAATTGGGTATGGCTGAATAAGATACGTATTCCCTGGTGACAGGGGTGCCCTACTTAAATTTCATACAGTGACACACATAAACATCTTGGAACTGCCCGGTAAAACCACAGTTTAGTACTGCCAGACACTATGGGTGCTTTCAGACCTAGAGTTCACTTGCTTTAGTCTGAATCAGGGACTATTTTTGTTACAACTGCCTGGAGGTGGTTTGTGTTCTCACCGCAGCATTTACAAGCGGATCAGATAAAATGCCTTGCGCGAGGAAGCTGCTCTTGATTGGTCAGAATCCAGGAAGTAAACAAAACATTGAAGAAGAGTACACTTGCAAGATAAATGCGACACTTTCTAATGTCACAATGGAGGGACAACTACGCAGGCTGATTTTAGTGCTGGTCATCGTGGACTATATTGCTGTCATTGTTCATTTTAGTCAAACCATACAGTTTGAAAACGAGGCGCGGCTCCAACTAGAAAACAATGTTTTGATGCATTGGATGTGCTGAATGTGCATATTAAGGCAGTACAGGAGGAGGTGCACATTAATAATCCTCCAGGACTGTAACATGCTCATGTTTAACCCAATGTTTAACCCAATGTGACTGCAGTTGGTTCGGATCAAGGTCGGAACACATTCTCACCACAAATGAACCGCACCAGAGTTCGTTTGTAACCAGTCCGAGACCACCTCTTCAAGAAGGTCTTGGTCCGGTTGGATTGGTGAGCACCTGGGTGCAATTGCTGTGTTCACACCTGCCAAAATGAACTGTACTTAAGGGGCAAATAAATTTGAGTTTGATTGAACCGAACCAAACAGGGCAGGTGTGAAAGCACCCTTAAACTGCATTAAAATACTGCTCCAAATTTCCAGCACTAACTGTTGGGTCTTACAATGTCCATGGAGTCCTGAAGCGACCAATTATCTTGCTCATGCTACAAGCAGGGCTGTACCCAACTCAGAATTGTTTATAGTTAATGAATCATTTTATTTTTTCATATGAAGTTTTAAAGTTTGAATAAGCTCAGCAGGACATACAGTGTGACAGAGACATTTGTGTAATATAGTAAACAAGCTAACTACGCTAATGATGGAAATGTGCAACAACATTTGTCTGACACTAGACATCAAACACAAGCCAAAGACTGTGTCGTATTAAGTATCTGTGTGCTGTAAATTCACAACTTCCAAGCTGAAGGGAGAACATAATGTTATCTCAAAGCCTTATGGTGGAAAGTTTCTCCTCCTCCATGCCACAACTGGACACCTGGCACAATGAAAGTCAAACTTTGCCGTTTCTTAAGCCATACAGAAATAGAACATTCTATTTCTTAGAACAACAGCACTCTCATTTTAGTTTTGTCTAATCTGATCAGCTCTGATAGATAAAACCACTAAGAGATTGATTGATCAGTTCTTTACCCCACAACTCAAAGTTAACAAATTGTTGCTGAGGGGGAAAAAACCCACATAAAGTGTTCTACAAAATACAGAGACGTGACACAGACTGATGACACAAAGAAGACAGAGTTTAATGCTCTGACCCGCCTCACCACCGTTGTCGGCTACATTCTACGTTTCAATAAAACTGCAATGTGCAGCACAGATTTACATACACTAAGTCGTTTTATTCCAGAGGTAGGGAGCAGGTCTGACGGGCACTCCAAGTCAATGCTTTCAAAGAACTGATGATAAAATACCGACCTGAGATAAGACAGGTACAGACAGTGCTAAATCAACAGGGACCTCCAGCAGCGTCCCAGTGGGACTCTTACACGGCTAGGCTGTCAGAACATCTCGTCAGTCAGTTTTCAAGTCACAACAAGTCAGTACCAAACCATTCAACACCTTAAAATCTCTGATGGTGATGTCCCGCAAGACATAATGAGCTGTGGCATCACACTCAACAGCTGTGGGAACACTCCATCACTGAAAGGAAACTGTAAAAGTGACTAAATGAAACAGACAACATTAGCTGTCTACGAACACCAGACCGGAACCAGTCAGAGCATCGACTGGAGAGGAGTCAAAGTCATCGTCTAGGAATCAGTGGATGGCCAGAGGGAGTCCAAGGACACTCACATCCAATGCCAATGACTCTCTGAATAGACACAGGAGTTAAAATCCCTACATATTTGACCCCGTCATCACATGGTGACACCTGAGTCACCTTCAGTCACTGGTAAGGACCATGAGATGCAGTTGAAAGAAAAACACATAGTGAGTAATCTAAGGAGTTGAATTTTTGTCATACAGCTATTACATTAAAACTTCAGAACAAAGATGTACTTTTAAAGAACTTAATACAGAATATTAAGAATATTGTCTGCTTGTAAATCAAGGCTGCTTTCTACGCAAACAATCCCAACAAGGTCTATATTTTTTTATTTAATTGCTTGCATATTGCCTTGAGATGGTAAGCTATTATGCTTCCCAAATTTATGGAATTTAAAGTGTTTGAACCAATATAAAATGCAATTTTCTTTACATCTGTACAAGACAACATTCTCCTATAAAATCAATCCATGTCTTCATTGTTACATGAAATTTGATTAAAAAGCTGAGAACTTTCATTTTCTACATGCTCTGCATTATGGCCGGTCTATTCTCTCTGCAGCAATGTATCAGTGCAGAGAATCTGTCTCCTTATTTTTTCCAGAAGAGCAAATTGAGTTACAGCCAGCAATCAAAGATCAAAACAAAAACACAGTCCATACTCAATCTCTACCTCTCCATCTATTATTTAATTTTCACTGATGTGACCAAACTTCAGATGATATTTTGTAGATTGTATTTTATGAACTGTATTGTTTGGATTGTGGATTCTATTTTCTCCACAACAGGTGCAGCACAAACAACAATAACTAACAGAAAATCTACTTCTGCCCTCACAAGAACCCGTTCCATGGCTCTCTGACTCCCTATATAAAATGTAATTCCAATTAGTGTCTAATTACAGAGGATTAGAAAACCATGGCATCAGTATCAAATATTTAATTAACAAACTGTAAGGGACAGACTGTGCAAGTCTATCTACATTAGGTCTCTCTGGAAAGAACCACTATCAGAGAGACTGAGATGTGACTCCATTTTTGTGTGGTTTAAGTTCAGCACAAATGTACAGTGAGTACATCGCACTTTATTCAAATATTAACTTCTCCACTGCCCAAAAGCTCCAGGAGCCGTAGGCAAAGGAGTAAAATAAGGCTAACACAATACTGGATATCTTTCAGTCACATTTTTCAGCCTTTTGTCTGATTAAACACATGCACTTCTATTTTAACCAATGCAGCTGTCTGAAGCAGCTGCTGGCTCGCACTTTGATGGAAAGCCAGTTTTGCCACATTATGCATGCTGCTGCCTGCTGTTTTTCTCAATAATATGCCGTCCTGGAACAGTACTAACAGCTCAACAGCTGCCTTTTGGTGCTTTCTTTGGTCGCCAGATTACTTTTACACGGTAAAAGAAGAAGCAGCCACCACTGATTAGACAAAGATGTGCCCTAAATGAGCGCCTCCTGCAGTCTGGGTCCAACCTCCAACAGGTGATCAGCGTAATGACACCCACTGTCTCTGCTGTATGACAAAACTTTTGGCCACACTTTCATGTGACTCATGCTATAGCATACACCTTATGCAAGTGCACTTAGATAAGCATAACCCACATGGTAGAAGGTAGCATGCTGTTGTAGGACCGAACCCTTGTTTTAAAGGTATTAAGAACAACCATGTTTTGTAATGATTTCCCTTTTCTTTGTAAATGTGGAACAAGTTCTGGGTTCTGTCCCTTGTTTTACCCTCTCCATTTGTCTGCATCTCCCTTATTTCCCCACCCTCCTCCTTGCCAACAACAGATTAGTTTTGTTTCTTACAGGCTGAAGGTCTAGCACAGCAACTTTGAACTTGCTCCAGACTGCACAATGGCGAGAAAGCACTGGCTGACATGGAGGGAACAGACAGGGAGGGAGAGATGGAGAGGGGAAAAACAGAGCGGAGATCAAATAGGAGGACCAAAGGGAAAAAAAGAAGTGAGAGATGAGAACTGGACAGAGGGGGAGACAGGGCAATTGCCCTAGAGAGATTTATTGGTCTGTTGCTCTCCTGAAGGATGACAAACTGCAACTCATGATCCAGGAAACACATGACATATGCAAGCAACGCATACTGCAGAGCTGATTCTCTTCTTCTCTTTTCCCACAACCTCTGACAAGAAACAATGTGAAGGTGAAGCACCGAGGTAGAGAAGAGGAGTGGAAGGTAAAGATGAGGTTTAGATATTATTTAAGAGACACTACAGGAGTCATAAAGTGTTTGGAACATGGAAGGAGAGACGGGAGAAGATATACTTCCACATGAAGAAGAGATATATAGAGAGGAGGGGAAAGGCAGGGTAAGAGGAGGAGGGCATAGCCTGTAGAGTGGGAGAGTAAACAGAGAAATGTCCTCAGCACTAACTTCAGAGAACATTTGTTGGATGGAACATGAGCAGGGAACTGATCTGTGTAACCTCTGAATGATTAAAATACTGAGAAAATGGCTCCATGCAGGGCTCAGTAGCTTGGCAAATGCACAAATGCTACTGGGAAAGGCTCAGAACTCCACCCAACTTTATCCATGACATTATCCACACTCGGGCATACCAGTAAAAATACACACACACACACACGATAAAAACAGTCAATCACTTCATAATTGTCCAGAAAGAGTTTGATATTTTTCTTTTCAAAATAACAGCGAGCTGGAGACTCAAACATCTTATATTCTTACTACAAAGAGGAGAACTGAAAATACCTTTGAAACTTTGAATAGGTGATTTTGGTTTATTTTCTGTCTTGTATGGATCCACTTGCCAGCTCTTTCCAATCCCATCTCCATTTTAAGTCATGTTAGCACAAAGACCAAAGACTGGCATTGTGATTACTGGCACATAGACTCACACATTAAAGAAACAAAATGGGTTGGGAGGTAGGTGATATTGATCAAATCACACATTTCTGGGTATGTGTCCTTGATACCATGATGACATTCTGAGTTTAACTATTGATGGTTTCATGTATTATTTAATACAATTATTTGATGGGTGATAGTCTGAGAAAAAATAATTATAATGGCCTGAAAATGAGACATTAGCTGTTAATTCCAATCAACTAATGTGTAACAGTAAACTAGTTTCAGAATACCTAATGCAACTTTTAGGGTATGACCCGGCCGGGGATCGAACCCACAACCTCCCAGTCTCAGGGAGGTACCACTAGGCCACTGTGCTGGTTTATCAACCTTTCTCCCATGCTGTCCTGCCTGACTGAATTATGGACTCTCCCGAGTCTGCGCGACGTCACTATAAACAAACAATTTCATTGGCCCAGCTGTGTAGTTCCGCCAGCGAATTCCGCGGGGATCAGAGTCTGGGCGGGAACTTTTTTCACCGCACGAAAGTTCCGCCCCCGTGCGCAAACTTCTATAAGAACCCATGAAATCAGCTTTTATATTTTTTCACGAGAATAATCCACGCAAATATTCACCCTCAATGAGATTGGATTTATAGAGATGTCTAAAACACAATCCGGATTGATTAAATGATTTTTGGAAATACCTAATTTTCTATTTTAGAAAACCGTATTTTAGAACAGTGGTAACAGTCTGGAAACATAAATATTTTTCCATACTTTATTTTTCATTTTCTATACTTTTTAATACCTGGAAATTGATCAAATTTATTTCCATACTTTTCCATACTTGCGTAGGAACCCTGTAATGTTACAGCATAGCTGAGGAGGACGCCATCAGTGTTTATATCTCATGCTTTCACGAGCACAGGCCTCTTGTCCATGAGAGGATGCATGTTTCTCTCTGCATGGTGATACAGTTGGTGAGTCTAGTTCCGTAAAAAGAAAACTGTTCCTACATGAAACTGCTCACTACAAGGTCTGTGGATTATCTTCAGTAACCAGGACATGACATCTAGAAAGAGACATTGCTGTTGAGTTTTTCAAATGAATTCTTTGGCACTTTGAGCACCACAAGCTGAGTGCCATCTAGTGCCATTATACTCAAGGAAAGGCAAACATCTCTATGACCAATAGCTCCAACACTGGCCAACTCACATCAGAGCAATCTTGATTAATAAATAGCTCTACAGGTAAGAGGAAAAATATGTAATCCAAATTTTGGCGTGACCTGTTGCCAGTTCACACCAGTTACAGTTATGAGAAGATCAAGACACATCTACTGCACACTCATTTTACTGCATCTTAATTACTGTGTGGAGGTCTAGGGTAACACCTATAAAAGCAATTTATATACATTACATATATTGGCTACAGGGATCATAGGGACACACTGTTTTTAAAGTCACATGCATTGAAATTTGGGGACTTGGTTAAATAATGTACCAAGCAGAAATACTGTACTTCCGGGAAATATTAAAAAAATGTTTTGTGACAGAGAGGGGGATATGATTTAGGAGGAAAATTAAATCAAAAAAAAACATTGTGTTCGTACAACCCTGAAAACTTTGTGTATTTCAGTGTGTTCAGTTAGATGAGGAGTTAAAGGGAAGCACAGCTATAGAGCACTTTAAAAAGATAAACAGACAATATTTAGTGCCACAGCATGCAGACGAAGAGGGATGATGCTGATGGGTTGGTTTATTTATCTGGACTTGGTTGAGATGGAGTTTGTATATTTAATATCCAAGACTGTTGTTTATTTATCTATATTAATGGTTTTAAATAAGTTTGGGATAGTTGTTGACATGTTCCTCCAGACATGAATACTGAGACATGGGTAGGATCACATTATATCAGTGTACACTTCTTGCTACTTCTTTCTGACTATGTCTGTTGATGTTTGTTTTTTTTCATTCAGTCATTCATTCGACTGTCCCTTTAAGGCCAGGCAAAGACGGTATTTATTACAGAAGTGTAAAAACTGCATTCCCAATGGAAATCCAGTTTAATCTCAATATTGATCCCATGTACAAAGCGGGTAGACTTGGACATATTATGTGCTGTGGAGCTTTAGTGCCACAGCAGGGAGCATCAAAGCAAACTCTACTTTTGATATACATGTGAATCTGGTGTCTCTTTGTAAAGAGATTTGTAAAGGCAGTGGAAAAGTGGAGATAGTTAGGGAGATGTGAAAGGGAAAGCTTTGGCAAATTGAAACAGTGAACACTCGCACAGTTGCAGATAGATAGCTCAGTTCCCTGTATGGTAAAATTGTGTCTCGCTAAACGACCAAGTTAAGATCAGAATAGTCAAGCGGGTAAAGATCATCTTCATTCATCCCAGACAAACATGGCATGTTGGTGAACAAACAATACCATACAGAGGATGTACATGTGAGGGCTCTGACTAGCTGCAGCGCAGTAAATATTACATTTATGCTGGTGTTGATTTTAGCCTGCAGCAGAGGCACCTAATTGACACTTCAGTGGAGACAGAAAATCATACTGTACAGCTGGAAACTCACATGAAGTATCTGAAAAATATGTCTTTCAGGATGGGAGGAGGATGACATTATTTTCAAAGCTGACATGAGAGTGAGTCTGTCGATTATTAATGAGGCATCTTGAATAACAAATCACACCCTGCTGCTGTGTTCATTTACTGTTAGCTGTGTGGAAGTTTGCTTCTGTTCCAAAATCTACTGAGGAACTATGAGCTAGCTTACGCTGGAACCAGTCTGTTTTTTTGAGGTGGTTTCACACCTTTCGTTTGCTTTCTGTTGTCAGTGTCGGTGAGAACCTTGTGTTAAGTGCCACTGGAACAAGCTCACACACATTAATTCACCACCATCCTCTGTATTCCATTCAGCTGTGTGTTTTAATGGCTGACAGTGCTCATGTGAAATGGTGCTGTCAGTGCTGTAATGATCGGAGATGGTGTGTGTGTGTGTGTGTGTGTGTGTGAGTGAGAGAGCTGGTACACAGCCATGAGTGTTACTTTGTACGCTTATTTATATGATCAAAGCAGAGGGCAGGTGTGGGAGGCTCGGGGAGAAACTGCAGGTGACAGATTTTTCATACACTGGTCAATTTTGAGATTTTGAGCTAATTTGCTTGCAAAACATTTTTTTTCTTTCAGACTAGTGCAAAGAAAATGTCCAAAATACTCATTAAGGTGTTTATTTTAGTTCAGATTCCGGTTCCAGAAATGTCTGCAAAACCACATTTTTAATCAGATAATGCCTCATTTGCATAATTAAACTAAATTTCAGAAAACTTGTGATGCGAAAAAATAACTGTCTTAATAATGGAAGTAATTAACTTGGGAGGTTTCATAGTGCTATCTTTTAGCATTTTCCCCTGACCAGTAGAGCCTTATGTTTTTGTCTGAAAATGTATTTTATTTATCTTAATGTACATCTTTGAAAGCTATTTTCTCAAAATGAGTTTTATCTCATACTCAGAGCCAGAAATCTCCACTTCATAAACCAAACTTTCCAATTGTATTTGTTGTTGCAGAGAGCTGTGTTCATATATCATTCAGAGACTGATTTATACAACATTTTATTCCTTAAAACAAGGAACACTGTTTTTGTGTGATTACAAACCTTTGACCTTTACTTAGGCTATTTATTGGTTGTGAGAATAGCCCTTTTTAAGACTTAGACTACAACATTTCGGTCATGGACCTTCATCAGGTAGAAGACAGGAAACAGGAATTGTGTAAATTTGTAGGAAAGCCCAATCAGTTTTTTTTCAGCATTGGCAGTAGGAAAACAAAACCTACTTTGGTTTATACAGAATGCGCCTTTTTCGGGGCAATGTGGGGCGTGAGTAAGTAACAAAACATGTAGCTCAGCGTGTGACGTAAACAGTGGCGTGGGAGGGAAGCTGCGGCTGGTCAGTCCTTCGGCGATTCTCTCATTAGTCGGCCCGTTCTTCACCAGCTCCTCCAAGTCTTCAACAGCTCCTCCCATTGCGGAAGGCCGCCTCGGTCTGTTTAAACTAAAAGGGTTCCGCCAATATGACTACCCTACGAGGCGGAAAATTAGGCACCTCGGATCAACTCGCCAATCCGGCTCGTGTCTAAATGCTCACAGCTTGCCGGCAAAACGGCCCAACATTCGCATGTGTGCACATTTATATGCTGCTAACTGGATTGCTACAGCAAAGTTTTGTTGTATAACACACAATATCAATAAAGGATCTAACCCTTCTGTTATCCAGTGTTCAGATTTTTGTTCTGGGAAGTTATGAAAATTACCACATATTTAATTAGATAATGCTTCATTTGCATATTTAAACATGAAATTTCAGAAAGCTTGTGATACAAAAAATAACCATCTTAAAATAAATAATCAGCTGGGGAACTTTTGTTGGGGACATTTAATAGTAAAACGTTTTACATTATTCACCTGTTATATCTCAAGTGTGTGATTGTGTGTGTGTGTAAGACCTCAACCCAATATGTATGCTAAATAGGTCCTCAGTAGATCCCCTTCCTGTGTGTGTGTGTGTGTGTGTGTGTGTGTGTGTGTACTCAAGGTCTTCTTTAAAGACCCAGTAAATTGAATTTTTTTTTTTTGGAGTATCAAAATCTCTGCCCTTCTCTGTCTGTAAAAACCAAGTAAAAGCACTCCCAAATGTTTGATGACTCATCCTGCACTCAGGGGCATTTATGTTCATCCAATCAAATAACTCTTTGTGTCACTACCTGGCCCAATCAGTCATACAAAACCGCACTTCACCATTTGTGGGTTGTAGTAGCAATGTGGAGAGAGACAGGAAGAGATGTGTGTTTGAATATCAGAGGGCAAAACCTTTGTTTGCATTTCCAAAAGAAAGTGGCAGAGGTCTAATTCATTCATCCCCCCCTCATCCTCCAACAGAGAGCCAACAGTTTGCTTCACAGCAGACTCCACTGTATCGCCCTAAACTCTAAGCCTGCCCACTTTTGACCTACAAATTAAATGCAAAGGATTTGATTTGAATCCCTCTTGAAACTGTACACCACTGAAATGTTCTGTTTCACTGGGAAATACATCTCAGCACAGGAGCTAAAGATCCTCGAACTTCCACTTCACTAGAGCTATAAAACTCAACAGGAGTACAAGACGTCATGCTTTGTCTGGAAGGTCGACAGGCGCGCCCACATACCATGCGGTACCTTTCCCCGAAGAACTCAAAGAACAAGCAACATTCACATTGTAATCAAAGCTCAATGTGAAGAACTGGCACAATAGCGGCACATGGCTGCACCCTAGACACACAAGGTCTGTTGTGTTGGACTGGTGACATTAGATGTTTAACAAGCGTGTGCTGCTAGGTGCTTACAGTCAGATCACGTTGGATTGAGAAAAGCACACTGTTTTTATTGTTTGTATTCATGCTAAACAATAGAAGTCTTTACTGAGCCATGCAAAGTGTGCTGCGCTAAAAGTCTGCGTTTGTTGAACCTCAAACCTCCCATATGCTGACCTTTGATAATGTAACCAATGACCGTAGGCAACTGTTACGTGATCTACAGTAGCTGCTGCTCCCATTTAGAATAGCTTTTAAGTACATTACCTCTGGCATAAGCAGACTGGAGTTGATATATTGCAACCAAGTGTGTCAGAGAGATTTAATACTTTACTGTAGGAAAGGCTAAGAGTGTATCAAGATGTTTGGTTTATCGCAATAATGTGAACCCCTTCCTTTCTTGTTCTCTTCCTCCTATCCCGCTCTATCTCAGACAGTGTTTTTCCCCTCCTCAGCCCTGATATTACCCCGACTGAGTCACAGAGTCTGACTTACTGCCAGCTTCCTCCTCTCAATCCCTTCGTTTCACCCGCTCTGTGTCTAGTATGCTCTCCTCTCTCACTGTCTTCCACCGTCTCGTTTTTTAACACGAGGGCGAGACAGAACTGTGCCGAGACGCAGGTCGGAGTGCATGCTAAATTCAGATTAGGACTTCTTTTTCGATTTGCATCACCAAGGCACCGGAGAGGTGAAAAGAGACCCGACCCAGTGAGACACAAGCAGACAGATTCATGTCAGACACATACTCTCTCTCCCCTTCACTTTCTTTTTTTTTCCTCCCCACCTTCGACATTCTTTCACTCTGATTCTCATTCACTTCACTCTCTCTTTAGCTAACCTTATCTCCCCGTCTCGGCTTTTCTCCTTCTCTTGCTATTCCAATCCCTCTTTTCACTTGTCGCCTCATATGCCAAGATTTCTCCGTTCAGAATCTAATACCTGACTATGCTGTAAGATTTCTGGTTATGTGTTTTCTTTAAATAGGATTCTAAATAAATCTACAGGAAGTGGATAAAAATAAATGCATGTAACCTATACATAATCCTCACTTCTAATATAAAAAGCTATTATCTTTCTACAATGAAAATCTCTGTCTTCACGGTCATGCTGTGCAAGCAATACAGCTTCTTTCTGCTGTAAAGAAAATCTCCTTAAGGGAATATTAGGACTGTGGGTAGTCTGGATGAATCGACAGTCTAATACTCTTCTTCTACCAAAAATAGCTCATGTATGCTGTTATGCTGTTTTTCAAACAGGGGGAAACCTGTCAAAACAGAGGAGAGACTGCTTTCCCATTGCCAGCAGTAAACATGTATGTTTTTCTGTTTTTGTTTGTTTGTTTTGTTTTGTTTTCTGGTGTGTCACATTCAATGTCACAGACAGGCTGAAAAACAGGTTAGTAATCAGTAGGAAGCAGTGTGGAGGCTAGTGAAAATGCCTGGAAAGTGCGAGGTCGGGAGCTGGGGACTACTTTATTTCAGCCAGCTTTTAAGAGCGCCATGGCAGGTTGCAGCTGAGGTTGCTAAGCAACCTTAACGACGTATCAAAGCCTATTTACCTGAAAGTTTGAATACAGAGCTGATCTTCTAAGCGCTGTTTATACGTGTGTGGGCATATTGTTCATGGGACAGATGTAAAGCTCTGGCAGCCCTGCACCAATATGATCCATATTTATCACAGACCGATATTTACAGGAATGTATGCGTGCTGCTCTGGCATCACACTGGCGTTTTGAGGGCACAAAAATCACACCAGTAAAAAGGTTACATAGTGCGTCCAATTTTGTATTTTCATCACTGCCAATCCCAGGAGTGAATGCTGGTTGTAAACTTTCCCATTTAATACAAGCGCAAAATGCTAGTGGGTGTCAATGGGGTATTTTGTCCAGTGAGAAAAGGGCTTAAGGCACGTAACAGGTATAAAGTCCATTTCTTAACTAAACATCCCATCAGTCATCCATTAAATATCTTTGGTAATATTTGCATGATTTGTGATAGTATTGGAGCTGAATGTCATAATATATGTTATGGAAAGAAAAAAATGGATTTTTTTTGTTTGCTCTGTTGTTTTGCAGCATTTTCAGATACAGTATTTCACTAGAGGTGCACTGGGACAGAAAACCGATTTCGAATTCGAAGTGTCAGTCTGATACAGTGTATTGACAGTGTGTCTGAGTGACAGCCACTCCCTGCACTTAATGTAGTTCACGTCACACACAGCCAACTGTGGCTACCATTGTGCTTCATGAAGCCTTATCAGTGATCTCTTGTACTGCACCAACTGGCAGCTGCTGACCTTGCTTCTATTGAGTGCATATCATCCGTATATGTGTTTGTGCATGTGTTTTTAAGAGTGTGAGTGTGCATCTGGATCAGAGGGAAGGATGAAGAAAGAAAAGAAAGGAATGGAAACAGAAACCGAGTGCCCTGGAGAGACTGTGGGCTGAGAGATAGTGGGTAGAATAGATAGCGAGACAGTAAAACAGCAGTGGTGAAAATACTGAGAAGGGGGGTGGGGGGAGAAAGCGAGTATGTGAGAGAGAGGAGGAAAAAAAGAAAAAAAAATAGGAGAGGGAGCGTGTGTGTAAAAGGGGAGAGAAGGAGTACAGTGGGGCAGGTTGAAGGAGCAGTGTGTTATCCATCTACTGAAGTGTCCAGCCCTATGAGTCAGCTTCCAGCTGCACACTAGATCTCCCTGTCGCTATGGCCCACGGAGCTATTTTTAGCATCACACATCCACCCTCAAGCACAAGCAGCGCACACATACACACACACACACACACACACACACACACACACACACACACATATATGCATACTCACACACAGACGCATATACACACACAGTTCTACACAAGCAATCAGGCACCCCAGATTCCTGCTGCCGACAAACAGATTCATGTCACAGATTGTCAGACAAAGAAAGATTGAGACAGACAAGAGGATTGATAGAAAAATAGAGAGAAAGTGAAACACACACACACAGATGAAAAGCTTAAATGCAGAAACAGACCAAACAGTGTGTGTGACTCAGGAGGGGATAGCCCAAATTCAGGAAATCCTTTGGGGATTACACGACAGTTGTAACTTTATACGGCTGCTGTTCGTGTAAAGACTGAGCAAGGTGAAGCGTGGTGCCATAATTAGTCAGTGTGCTTAACTACAGTGGAAAGCAAAGAGGGAAGGGAGTCAGGGAGAGGGCAAGACCAGCTCATATAGCGACAGACTGAGATAAAACAGAGTTATTACTAATTAGCTGGTGTAACGCACAAGGACAAAACTTGTCAAACTCCATTGCAGTAACTGTGAGTAATTCAAAGGCCAAACTTTGAAGTTGGAAATTTTGAAAACGTGTCAAAATAAGGTTAAGTTAGTCAGAAAATATGTGAACCGTGTTGGACTGCAGCCACGAGGGGCACATGACAATAATATTTGACCTTTAGCTTTCAAGACAAACTCATTTTGGCACAGTGCCAGTGTTCACTAGCTCATTACTGTCATATTTGTGCTGTGGTCCTATTCTACTCCACAATACAATTGAACAACAATTGAAATCTATGAAAAATGCACATCAAGTTATCTGAAACAGCTTGTGATTACTTTGCAACAGTATGATAATGTCCATAATCATAAGTTTGTTGGTGACTGAATGTAAACATGCTCACCAGTGAAAGTGAAAGTAAAAGTCAACCCCACATTAACTCTGGTTTGGCGTTTCACCTCACTATGTTTGCTGTTTTTTGGCGCTGTGTCTCATGGATGCTTGCTGCTTACGGTCTGGCACCTGTTTGCTACCTTTTTATGACACTCTGACCTCACCTGCACGCCGTGGGGGTACATGCCAATGAGCGTAGGTCATAAGTGATGATTGAGAGGGAAAATCCTGCATTGTATACCTTTAAAGCAATACTTCACTTACAAAATAATCATTTGTATATCAATTTCTCACCCCATGTAAGATATTTAATGAACTCAAGTAAAAGGGGGCTGCACTTAACTGCAGCAAAACTATATCATAACATCCATTTGCACACTCATTTGCAAACTTTAAAACTTCTGCACACTGTACATCTAAACTCTGCTAGTGCAATCGATCGAGCAGAGTTCAAACGCAAACACTTGCCAAGGCATGCTACTTATTGGTGCATGAGACTGTTTATGTGAAAGTGTTTTAGCAAACATACATACAACTGGATAAATGAGACTTGGATTATACTGCAGGAGTTTGAGAACAGATGTTTTGATACAATTTTGCTGTTGTTAAATGCAGCCTCCTTGTGAGGGTGATTTCAGACAGAGTTTGCTTGCTTTGGTCTGATTCAGGGACTAATTCTTTGCTTAATTGCCTAGAATTGATTTGTGTTCTCACGGCAGCATTTACAAGCGGATCAGATAAAATGCCTTGTGCAAGAAAGCTGCTCTTGATTGGTCAGAATTTCCATGCGGGAAAAATCCAAGAAGTAAACAAAACGTTGAAGAAGAGTACACTTGCAAGATAAATGTGACACTTTCTAATGTCACAATGGAGGGACAACTACGCAGGTTGATTTTAGCGCTGCTCATCGTGGACTATATTGCTGTCATTGTTCATTTTAGTCAAACCATACAGAATGAGCTGAATACTGAATGTGCATATTAAGGCAGTACAGGAGGAGGTGCACATTAATAATCCTCCAGGACTGTAACATGCTCATGTTTAACCCAAACAATGTGTCATGTGACTGCAGTTGGTTCAGATCGAGGTCGGAACATGTTCTCACCACAAACAAATAGCACCAGAGTTGGTTGTAACCAGACTGAGACCACCTCTTCAAGAAGGTGTCGGTCTGGTTGTTTTGGTGTGCATCCAAGTGAGATTGCTGTGTTCACACCTGCCCAAACGAACCGCACATAGGGGCAAACAAACCTGAGTTTGAGTGAACCGAACTAAACAGGGCAGGTGTGAACGCACCCTTACTTATTTAATCAAGAATTTACTCAGTTTTTGGATTCTTCGCTCACCCTGGAGGCATGCAAGATAAACAAAGGTTTATTCATAAATAAAGCATAAGACGGGGTGAGTAACTGATATACAAATTATCATTCAGCGGGTTAAGTATTACTTTAAGATCTTTGATCAGCTGAAGAAAACTCATAGGACCAAAGATTCATTATTATTAGCAAGAAAGTTCTCCCATGCTAGATGTCCATCCTTCCCTTTAAACACAATATTAATCAACCAAATACACATAAGCCAAAATATTAGATAAGAGATTTTATCAAAGACAATCACTACCTTTTATCCAATTTTAGCTCCAAGAGGCTGAATATGTAACTCAAATTAAAGCAGGCTATGTAACTGCCTACTCAGTCATATTCAAGCCCAACTGGTTACATCTTCCTCCAGTTTTTGATTTAATAGGCTAAAATCTATCAACCAAATCAAAGTTCAAAGAAGTTCCAAATTCCTCCCTCTCACTCAAAAGGGAACTACATGAAAAATCAGTCAAAACTTTATTTCAGTATGTGTGTACAGTGTGTGTGTGTGTGTGTGTGTGCGCGCGCGCTTGGGAGACCTCAGGCAAAACATCCCAGATGATGTTTCAGAAACCCTAAAAACCATTTAAAAGTAGAAGGCAGCTCATTTTCTTCCTTACTGCACCGCAGAGAGAGAGGGAGAGAGAGAGAGCGAAGAAGAGTGAGAAAGAGAGTGACCCAGTTAGAGAAAATTTAAATAGGGATTCCATTTAGAGGGCCACATTAATTGGAGCAGATGCCTTCTCAATTATTAAGAGGCCTCCAAGGGTGTTAGCACGAGCTAAATTTATCCCGCACGGCTTTGACTGGGCTTGTCCAATCTCATACAGCATCTGCAGACAGAGGGAAGAAACATGCATGGTGTTTCATACACCAGTGTGCACACGTCACAGGCACAGAAGCTCACACACAGGAGAGAGACTCAACTGGTATGGGTTATCTTATCATACCCAGTGTTTATACTGATAGATTCCTGCAAATATACACAAATTGCAGAGACACAAAAAATATGAATGAAGATATACGCACAACAACTCTCCTAAAACACGTGTACACAGACTCACAAACCAGCTCAAAGTATTCCTGAGAGAAGAGACACATTCTAAAATAATTTCCCAGTGAGTCAATGGCCCATCTCCCCTGCTCCATTTCTAGCCATTTGAGCCATAATGGCTTCCTAGCCTCCTCCAACCTGCGCTGTAATGAACCAGCAGGCAGAAACTAGTCCCACGAGGGTAACACTAGTGCCCCGATAGAGCATTGGACAAAATAGCATAGGAGGGAGAGAGAGGAGGAGAGTAGCAGTGAGAGACAGTTCTGCACCATTTCATAAATTTATTAATAACCTCTCTCTTCTCCTGTGTCATGAAAAAAAGGAAAATTTGAAGAGATTCAGAAAATGACAGGCTCAAGTCTGACATGAGGATGACGGGGGATTTTTGAAGATGAGAAGAGGAGTCAGTTTGTGATTAATTCATTGTCTCCATGATGCAGGCTGGTGGCCACAAGCTGGTGAAAGGAGCTGTAAATAGCACGCCTCCATGAGAAGCAATCTAAGTAAACTAGAGGCATCTCTCCAGAGAAAATGCCTCGAGGAACACCAATGAAATTGTTTTGTTTTCCCACTATCCCCTCTGCCAATTGTTCGCCACCACCGTGCACAAATGTCTGCATTTCAAACATCCAATTCAGAATTCTAAAGCTTCTTCACAAGAATTGTTAAGCTCAATGGCTGTCAACCCGACCAATCTGCCAACGGGAACATATATATGAATAACATTAGAAATTCCTCATGTGTTTGTCAAAAACAAATGTGCTCTCTTCATTTTCTGGAGTGACCTTTGATTTGTATCTATTCTGATGTGGAAGAAGTTCGGGGTATCCAGCTGTGTCATGTGCTAAATATAGCAGTGAGCCAGGCCATCACTATTTGGTACTCGGCATCAAAGCGAGGCATCGGGGTTACAGCAGACTGGTGTCATTTTAGATTAAACTGACTGAATGAATGAGAACCTTTGGGAAGCACACCACAAAGATTCTTTCAAAGGGCCACATCAACGAGTCAACAAGTCTATGGCTGACAAATCACAGCCTAAAGAGTGCTGTGTCTCAAATTGGCGCGTTTTATACTGACAGGTATAATAAAATACAGTGCACTATAAGCACCCGGATAGTGCAATCATAGCGGTCAAAAAGTTATGTGCAACACTGGACACTTCTCATGCTAAATGGTCACTACACTAAATGGTAAACACCAAAGTATTGTTTAAATATACATGTGTATTTGTCACTGCCACTCTACTGTTGTCTGATGTAAGCCATCAGTTTGTTTATTGGTTTTTTTTTATAATTTGATACTACAAACAAATGCAAACATTAGCTAGCTAGCTTACAGCAGCACATTTCATCATTGAATTTACATGTGTTGTAGCATAAGCTATGATCTATGGGCGTGAGTTATGTTTGGTGTTCATGCATGGTTAATTGTTATCTTCACTGTAGAAGACTCCAATATTAGATTTGCCGTCAGATGCTTGACAAGTTGTAAATATTTGCAAAATGTGGCAGCCAACATTATGTTTATATTTAATACCATTAATACATAAATACACAGCAAGACAAGTGAGCAAACAAGCAGTTAAAGCAAAAATATATTTTGGCGAATGACAATCTTTTGGTGATAATGCTGCCCCTGGTTGCAAGTGACCTTTTGCTTAGCCCCGCCCCTTTGTGATGGCCTAACAAGCTGTCAGAGTAAGCATGGAGCCCACACTGTAACTAACTGAAGAAATATTATCATATTTTTGGATAAATGAAAGAGTGATTCCAGAGAGAAGCAGACAGAGGGGTCTACAGTCTGTGTTTGAAGGATATATCCAGGATGTCAAACTGACTCAGCAGCAACAACAGGTTCAAAAGACAAAGATAGTTAGAAGCTAAAGCCGAACTATAGGCTACAGATCACAGTGTAAAAGTGAACCACCACATCACTGCTGATCGCCACACAAGACAATGAATATAAAGGGAAACTTTGCTGACACCGAACCAGCTGTGTGGCATCACAGTGTGTGCAGATGAACGGTGTTTGGCTTTGCAACAGTGCCACTGCCAGCACCCGGACCTCCACCGCAGGATGGGCAGGGATCTCCGGGGGAAGTCAAACAACGTTCACCTGCGCACAATACTGTCCTGTACAGCAGGGTCGGTCTTTGTTTCACTGTTATATTCATTAAAAAGCAAAAGCAGCATGTGTATACATTCAGTAGGCTATATCTTCAGTAGCTAGCTAGCTAACCCTACACTTTTCAGGGTTTGATTTTGGTTTTGGAACAGGGAAGAAACGTATATCTTTTTCCAACCTCTCCAGGTAACGAGTATCATTAATACACGACGTGCCCCAGGCACAACATTTAGCTCCAAAGCCATTAAACCAGCCTGAAAATGAAGGAAATCTGAAATGATTGCATTCGAGTCAATGGAGCATAGCTGTGTTGCATTGAGCCGACTCAATGCTACGCTATTGGCCAGTCTGCATCCGGAGCCGGTACGTAGCAAAGGGTCAGTTAAGTACATGGGTAAACAGTGAACTACATGTTAGTGTAATAATGGAAGTATCTGATTGAAGACACAGCACAGGACAGATCTCACATTATAATTATGCACAATGGAACGTTCAAGGCCTGTTTGATATCTAAAGTGATCTGAACATATAGAAAACACAAACTAATGCTGATGCACAAAAAATGCAATGACAATATTATATAATCTCACGTCTTCACTGTACTTATTGAAAGGCATCAGGAAATGCAAGACTGAATGTCTGGAAAAAGAGCAGCTAATCTAAATGGCGAAAATATTTGACTAGCATGTCAATGACTAAATTGTGTTCTTTGCTAATAACACACCACGGGGAGTTCAGTCAAGGTTGTTAGAAGCCCTTTGTTATTAATAACAAGAGAGGAATTAGAAATATATTCCAAAACGAGATGAAACATCTGTGCCTCATGCTGTTCTTATTCAGAAAACGAGGTGAGCTGCCATACACTGAGACCCAGAGCATGATGTGCAATTTAATGCTAATTTTCCGCCTATTCACTCCACGCTGCTCATTACATAGACAACTGGTACTCCACTTAGATTTATAGAAGCCAATTAATCTGTGTCAGGGAGGTGAACACAAAGACAGTGTAAGAGAGACAGGAGGGCATATGCACTCACACATGAACACACAAACACGCAGAGAGATTGTCTTAGATGAGAGATTGAGGGAGCCGTGTTGGTAATGAGGCCAATGTGAGTCAATGTCTGAATGTGGGAATCAAAGTTTTCTAGGTTCTCTCTGGAAGCTGTTAAAGGTAGAGACAGAGGGAAATGAAAGTCTTCCACGCTGACATGCTTGGCTTTAATCTAGCACACTCTTATTCTGCTCCCTCCCCCCCCCCCCTCAGAGCCATTTTTAGTATCTCACACTTATCTTTATCCACTCTCTCTCTTCCTCATCTGCTACTTTCTCTCAGTCTCCTCCAGTCCCTCAATTCCTCTGCCATCTAAGAGGCACCCAGCAGTGTGGGGAATGAGGACGAGGTCAGCAAATATCTGGGCCATTCGCCACCTTCAATTTAACATCCACTGTCCATTTTCTATCTCGGCTCCTCCCTTCCTCCTCTAGACCTTGACCCATTCCCCTCTGTCCCACTCCGCTCTCCCTCCTCCCTCCTCTTCCCCTCACTCCACCTCTCCTACCTCCCATTTTGGAATGATTGATGACCATGATGCTTTGCTCTTGGGCAGTTTATTAACTTCATGGAGCGGGGCTAGATAGACAGAAGGCCTCACTCTGTCTCACTATTTTTTTCCTCTCTGTCCT
Source organism: Epinephelus moara (assembly GCF_006386435.1). Lineage (NCBI taxonomy): Eukaryota > Metazoa > Chordata > Actinopteri > Perciformes > Serranidae > Epinephelus > Epinephelus moara. The sequence continues at coordinate 26,114,723 of NC_065513.1, read as the reverse complement.
CCTACACTTTCTGCACTGGCGCTGTCCCCTTTTCTCTCCCTCTCCTCCTTCGTTCATCAACTTCTTCACTGTAAGCCTTTCTTGTCCTCTTTCTATCCCCTACACTCCCACTTTCTCTGCGCCTATCTATCCTGCTTGAACAAAAAGCAGCTGCAGACGATCAATGTTTGGCATGGTGTTATATATCTCAGCATATCTCTGTGCATGTGCTCCCCCCTTTTCCCTTCGAATGAGTGGCATGGCCGTAAATTTGCTTTATGTTGTCATTACTTACTAGGGAGCAGCAGGCACACTTCGTAGGAAGCGCAGGTGGCGTTCAGCACACGTGAGTTACGGCTAGGTGTAGGATCACTTTCCTTGACATGTAAATGTCGTGAACACATGTATACGCCCTGACATTTACACAGAGCGATGTGCGAACTAACTCACCTACACGCGCCGATGTACTGCTCATGCGATCAGGTACACACCACTGGCCATGTAATGCCGTGTTACAGGAGACAGAGGGATGGCTGACAGGCTGTACTGTAAGTAAATGGTATTAGTTATTGTGTCCATTACTGTTTGTCCTTGAAACTACCAACCTAGTTTATGGCGTGTGTGCGTGCATGTGTGTACATGTGTTTTAGGATGTCACTTTTATGAACATGGGATGTTTATGTATGCATGTGTATGCATGTATGTTTAATATTTATCTATTTGATGCTTACAGGAATAGCATACATGAGCGTAGTATATTCAGCCAACAGTCACAGTTCATAATACTAAAAGCAGAAGCTAATTTTAGTAATGTGCTAATTTGCACGTTAGTCTGTCAACCTAGCCACACAATCCTGCAGTGTGACAGCACCGAGAGCTTCAGTGCTAGTAGCTGTAATAATGTTCACAGCAGTTACTGTATGGTGGGAGTAATGGTTATGGTAATGGAGGCTTCACGGGCTATGGGGAACCTGACAAACTATGCTAGATATTGCACCTCAGGTTAGTATAAAATAGAGAGAAAAGAGTGCGAGACAGATCAGATGACAGAAAATGGTTTGAAAGGCAGTGCCCTCACAGGGGCTCCAGACAGTGACTACTGAGTCACATTTTGTGAATAATTTTAAAGACAGTGCTACAGTGTTGTACTACTTTGTGACTAGGAGCAACAGTGTGACTTGAAAATATGACCTTTGTTTTTTTTCCTTTATTATTATTGTATATCTTGTGAAGTGAAAGGTGCAAGTGATGGTTAGCTTGACCACAGTCTTTTTCAACCAAGCTAGGTCAAATGCTTTCTTCCTGTAACTTTTCAGTTGGTCAAGAGGCAGCATCTGATGTTTTCGCATAAAACTAGCCATCACTCGCATCTCTGTGGTCAAACCAGCCACTGCTAAAATCTGACTGCCCCTCTATTAGGACCTTTATGGTAAATGCATTGAAACAGCCAAGGAAATACATACACACCTTTGTCTGCTTTTCAAATTAAGGTGCACAGTGTAATTACATATATGGAAACAAGATTAACAGGGTTACAGTTAAACTTCAAATAATAGCCTGGGCTATTTCTAAATACGATCTAAACAGCTTACTAATGTTAGCTTGAGTCCCTTTTACACCAGGCTAGTAAAGGGGACTGGGCATTTAATTGGCACTAGGCTTTTTATTGAAGTTTTGCAGTATATTCACAGGAAATGTAAAACATGTTACCTGTCTCCCTTAGAAGTTAAGAAATCTCAATAAATTATAAGATAAATAACTTTTTTAACTACTCTATTATTTTGAGTTGCTGGGGGGAAAAAAACATGAATTAAGCTTATGATTACATTTTAATTGAGGCTAACTCTGGCCACATACAGATTAAAAATCAAGCATTTTTCTGTGTCAATTTGGGAAACTGTCAAAATTAAAGTCACACAATTGTGCACCTTGAAATAGCTTAATCTCTAAGTACTTGAGGTATTGATAAATTAAGCTATGTTCTTAATGAACACCAGCAAACTTCAGAGTGTTAATGATGAGTTAATGACTTTTTTGACCTTTGAAATACAACAGCACATTGTTATTTCTGTAAATTCTCTGTTATAGTTTATTATTATCACAGCATTTGGAAGTAATACATTCAAAATAGAAAAAATGTGAATGTTTGGCATTGTATGTCGATTCAATTGGATCGCCTACATTTTGTGCTGGTCCTCCTAAAAACTTTCAGTAAGGAGCACCAGTACTACAGGTGGAAAAAGTTAGTCTGTAGCCCAGCCCTAAAGGTGCAGTATGTAATTCTAGAGAAAGAGTCTCATTCCCAGGTCTTCAAAAATTGCTCTTTGGGTCTGTGGTCCAGTCTCACAACCACACCAAGGTTGTCGGTATTTGACAACCTGGTAATGAGATTCAACAATCAACCATGTTTCTTCAGAATTGCGTACTGCGCCTTTAACAGGTTTAGTTGGATACAACAGGTGTGAGAAAGAAAAACAGAAGAGGTTTAAATAATTAGATAAATAATTTAGATATACAGAAAGAAACAGACTAAATGAATAACTTTAAGTTTGCCCAACATACGGCTGAAAAGCATAATGTAGCCTTTGACAAGTATCTCTTCCACTTAGTAACCACAAATGTTCTTGTTACTATAGCCCACATATGACAATGAGTGACTAGAATAAATTGCATTCTGCACTGCGATACACTGCCAATTTTTGCCTCTTTGCAGCCTGTCTGTTGGCTTGCACAGCTTGCGCAGACAGCCATCCGCTGTCTGTGACTTTCACCAACAAGCTGTTCATCACCCACAAGACTCCTGCTGTATGATTTTTTTTCCCTTCATTTAGCACACTAACAAACTGCCACACAAAAACAAAAAAGACTAATGTCTTGCGTAACTGAAACCAGCATCAAGAATCAGACCACATTTAAAGTTGCTTAAATCCCTCACCTTGCATACACTAATGTTCAGACTGATGTAAACTGAATCTGTTTAGTTCGGTATTTATTAGCATACACAGACATATGGGATCCACTCTCTGTTAGGATGATACAGGGGGGACATGCTGCCTCGTACACAGGCAACTGAATGCAGATTTTTGTTTTTCTGTGGCAACTCTAAACCCTATTGTGAGTGTGTGCGTGAGCCTCACCCGCTCTTTCTCCCCAAAGAGTGCCTAGTGTATCACCTTGGGTTCTGTGGATAAAAGCTTTTGTCAAACAGCCTATATAATTAAATAATTTGAATACATTAGAGAGATAGTAGGATTGCAAGACAGGCGTGCGTTTTATGTCCAATCCCCAGACAGAGGTAAAAGGTTCTGTTGAAAAGAAAGAACATCTCCAAGGCTTCTCTTTTCTTTGCTTGGTCTGGTGGGAAAGAGAGAAAATAGAAGCAGGAGAGAGCAATAAAAAAAAGGGACGATTAGGGGAGGGTGAGGTGGATGATTGAGACCAATACTTCCTTCAAGACTTTGAGTCAATGACATGGCCCTCTGCAGGAGATCTCTTACACCCCCTGCCTCCCTCTTCCCTGCCTCCTCTATTTGTTCAGACTTCATCTCTTCCGTTCACTCCATACATCAGCACTTCATCACTCTGCTTTCGCTCTGCACAGAATCACTCATTTCCCCCCTTGTTTGTTTGTTCCTTCCAAATCTTTGCTTTCAATTTCTCCCTCCAAATCCCTCACTCTCCCCGTCTCTCTGCTTTACTACTCGCCTTACAATCCTATATTTTCTTTGTTTCCATCGTCTCTGTCTCTGTGTATAACAGAAATCCCTGTTATTTTTCTGTGCCTCCTATTCTCTCTGTTGTCTTACTCTCTTCACTCCAGACCTAGTTTTGTCCTCCCACTTCTCTGAACCTCTCATTTCCCAACTCAGCCTTGAATCTCATTCCTTCCTCCATGTTACCAGCACAAAATAATCACGTGTACTCGAGAATGTTGTTCAGTATCAATTAAAAATGTTGGGAGATGTTTAATTTATGCACTGTCCATGTCCCAAATCAGTTAATTTTAGCAAGCAAGATAGAATTCCATAGTGCCTGTTCAATAGCAAACAAACCCACTAGTGCTGATGTGGGTTGAACATTTCAGCTTAAGCTGTGTTTAGGTGGAGAATTTTGATACCACCGTTCACTGCAGACACAAGCAACAAGAAAGATTTTCATGGTTTTAGCTGGGCTCAGGCCATAGGGGCTTTAAAATCCGAACTGATTTTAAATCAGGTTGTATCATGCACATAAGGAGAAACTTTTCTCAAACCTGCACACACTACCAGATTTGAAAATATTGGCGCATCACACACTGCAGGATATTATAAGGATTATTTTGCCAGAGGGAGCATGAATGCACAGCCTCACGTGATCTCATGGGGAAGCAGGTGTAAACAAAACAGAGACTGACATGGTGCGACAACTTGCTGAAATGTTAATAGCACTTTGCTAAACAAGTGGATGATAAAATGGCTGGGGAGACGCAGTCAACACGGTCTGTCTATTCTTCAGCAAGACGTGGAGGTGAGATCTTAACTGTCTGCTGTATGCTAGCTAACGTTAGCCTCATGGGCTAGGATGTTTACCTTTGCTTGGCAACACCGTCAGCTGTTCCGAGACTGACATTATCATAATATAAATTTAAAAAATACATATCAAATATATCTAACTCATTTGAAAATTATCAGGGCAACCCCAATGAGAGGGGTTTAGGACTGGATCTGTAAAACTCTCACATTACCTCAGGCCGAACATTGGTACTAACCAAGGTCCTGCACCGGATTACTCCCCAAGTCACCCTTACCGACAACCGGGGAAAAATCAGCCCAAACCTCCTGCAGTCTGAGCCCAGCTTTAGGTGCACACAGACCTATCCAAACTCAAACGAAGCTGTATGCACAGCAGTGGTACAAATTGGTTTAGTTGTTGCTCATGTATGCCACATTACTAGCTGCTAGCAAGAGAGCACTTCATGTTATCACCGTTTAATTGCACAAGAAGCATCAACCACCAGGAGGCATCTGTAAGCAAGGCGGAATTTATCTCAACACAAGCTCAGGTCTCGCTGCTATGATAATGCAATGATACAGGCACTGTATTAGGATGAGCTCCATTTACATGTAGGAGGGAAGAAACAAGTTTGTTGTTTTCTGTAAAGGACCTGTGATTACCGACTAAGTGAGTGGTTTTAAAAACTAAATCACTATATTTGTGTACATGTTTCAGTGAAATCAATAACAAAGTGCTCACTTGCCTCAGACAAAAGACCATATTGACAAACTTGACTCAACTTTTTTGATTTGATCATAGTTACGTTGGATGGATGTTCTACCTCTGTGACACACCATGCCATCATCAGATCAAATCACGTGGGTGTTTGGTTCATTAAATGTGTTGCTTTAATTTTCAAGATGACCTTTCTGGCTGTAGCGGTAGATGTGGGAGATGGCACAGCTGTGTAGTTAATAATGTACAGTAGCCCTGCCTGTGAGATCAAAGTGTTGAAATAGCATTTTGTTGGGATTCTCTCTCACACCAGCTTCTAAAAATACATCCTGAGTCAGCCATGCTATAGGCTGCAGTCTCTCCCCTTAGTTTCCGTTTCAGTTGTTTATGTCCACAATGTTCGCATATCCTCAAGCATGACGAGCAAACAAAGTTAACTGTTAAACGATTGGTATATAAATGCAGGAAAAAGAAACACTTCAATTACTTCTTTATGCGCTGTACCTTAGTTTAAACTCCTGCTCCTCTTTGTTATTATCTGCACAACTTTACACTTCAATTCCATCCTCTGCTTCTTAATTTTCTTTTTTCTCCTGCATTGGCACCATTTAGTCTCACTTCTTTTACTTCTTGTCCCAGCTCCATTACTTCTCTTTACCTTTTCTGCTCTATGCTATTGGGCAGCTCTCTTGTATTTTCATTCAATCTTTCCTTACTCATTATTTTTGCTCCAAGGCGAGAGGCAGGATCTGCACAGTATGCATATACGCACACTTAAAAAATACAACACGATGCACCTAAATGCACAGTAGACTAATAAAGTCTATATTACACAACATACACTTTACGGTTTACCTTACTTCCATAATGCAGCTAGGCTTAAATGCAGAGTAAAGGAGTATTTGTGCACAGACAAAAACAGCCTGCCATGACACAACAGTGCAAGCCACATACAAATCTGTACAATTACATTCACCAAGCTAACTGCAAAACATCAAAGATTTTTCCCTCTTTTATCTGTCAATTTGTCGTCTACACTGTATTAGCATGAACATGTCAGTGACAGGATTAAAAACTAAAATGTTTAAATGCTTGCTTGATTACGAAAGTCAAGAATGCATCTCAGTACTGGGACACATTAGTGGTTTGATCTCCAATCGCATCTCTGCAGTCAGTGGGATTCAGTGTTAACAAAAACAATAAGAAAACCTACCCACAGCTCACCACAGCTGCTTCACCTGAGGTGATTACACAAAGAGAAAGTGTGGTGCTGAATGCTGAATTGAATTTAGCTTCACCGTGGATAGATCATGCATTCTTTACCATCTTATTCCTAGCTGACCTATTTCTGTAAAAAAATTATGTTAAGTGATTGCCTGGTTGAGCTGTGTTTTCTCATTCTCTGTTCTCGTTCTGCATCCCTTTCCATGTTTAGGGAATACACAGGAGTGAGGATTTGCTTGTGTTTTTTTTTCTTGATTAATGAAAAACACTGTCCAAGGCTATGTGTATGGTATATAATGTGTGGGGCAGATGTGCTTTGTGTGTGCAGTCCTTGATGTATTCATGCATACTGACACAGATCCCCCACGGGTGTTAATGCAGACGGTCGAGTAGTTCCTTGAAGGGATTTTGAGCGTCTCACTTGCAGTGGCTGTGCAGCAGTGTGTATAAAGACACAATAAACACCTGCGCTGGTGCCATGAAGCGAAATGCTGTAACTACCTGACCCTCTTCACCAAGGGACCTGCAACTTAAAATGTGTTTTTCAGCAGCTAACATTTTATTTATTAATCCCTGAATGTTTTGATGAGTAAACTGATCTTCTGCAGCAACCTGATTCAGGGTCAGCCACAGATACACGCATTCAAACTTGGGATCAAACCACAGTCTTCTACTGTGGGCCACTGAGCTGCTCCATGGAAGCTGCTGAGGGTTAAGTGCCTTACTTACTCAAGGGCACCAATGCAGCAGAGGAGAGCATGATTCATTCAATTTCCCCACCCAAGAGTTTTCCCTCAGAGGTTTAAGGCTTTGATATGGAAACCTGCATATTACAAGCGTGCTTGATGTAAAATTGATTTCTTACCAGTTCAGGATAAGACAGACAGTGTGAACGTCATGTGAAGCTCCCACTGATTCATACTGTAAACATCATTAATGAATATTCTTAGTAATGTTAGAATGGGAGTTGCAAGAATTAGGGATGCACCGAAATCAAAATTTGTGGCCGAAGCCGAATAATATTAAACGCTTGGCCGAATACCGAGTACCGAATACCGAATATCGTTGTTTAGTTTTTCATTAGTTTTTGCAGATGAACCCCCTCCAGATTAGTGTTGTCATGGTACCAAAATTGGGACCCACTGTACGATACCAGTGAAAATATCACGGTTCTGAGTAGTATCACGATACCACAGCGAAAATGAGGCAGATGTGCCTTTTCTCATTTATAAAAAGATAAATCACTTTTCTATAATACATCACTGATATTTCAATGGAATAAATTACTCTGACTTATTCATACTTCAAAAACAGCATCAATGAGTGATTAACATAGGGGGGATCAAAATAAAAATAAATTAATGTTACCTGCCACAAAGAAATGTGAACGGCTCATTTCTCCTCTAACACATCACATACCTGTGTGCTGCCACGGCTCGGCTGTCCAGGTACTTTTGGGCAGTCACGACGCCAAGAAGAGGACATTATTGGAGCCGGACTTCTCTGTCGCTGGTAAGCCTTATCTTGCGCCGCGAAGCACTATGGCCGCCGTATTTGACAGGAATATATTCCTGTCTGTGTCTGTGACCCCCGTTCAACCCACAACCGGCGGGATTTGCCTTTCGTTTCTGCTGCTGGTTGAAATATGTACTCACAAAGCGTGCTGAATGATTTATTTTGCTCGGACAAAACCATTTTTAGTCGCAAATGCGAGTGCGGTGACGGACGGAGTAAAATATCGCCACACTGCCGACATTTTACTCCATCCGTCACCGCACGCTGTTTGATTGCGTTATCAAAACTGCTATTATTCGGCCTTGCTTTTCACTTATTCCACTGAATACCGAATGTGTGGTTTTTTGCAATATTCGGCCGAATATATTTGGTTACCGAATATTCGGTGCATCCCTAGCAAGAAGTAGGACTATTGGCAGAAGGTCAATTCTTGAATCTAGACTGGATAATGTATTTTCCCAACTATCTCATCAGTCAGAAAGCTGCTCAGCCTTGAGGCATTTTTTCCCAGCTGCCACTTGCGGTATTGCAGCTTCAAAAAAACCTGTAGCCAAAAATACATTTTCACCATAGACCACCATTGTAAAATACACATTTGTGAAACTGTTGACAGGACACTGCCTACAACAAAAAAGGTCAATTATGACTCCTTCTACTGTGAATTTCTGTGCCATGGATTTTTCTATATTTGAAAAACTTTCCTCAATCTGAGAAAAGCAATTCAAAAATCCTGCATGTCATCACAAAGTAAAGTCTATAAGCTGAGCAGGAACTCGTGGGTGGGGATAGCAGGAGAAACACTGAAGCTGGATTTATACTTCTGCATTGGCTCTATGCAGAGCCTACGCTATAGCCTACACACATGTCTTACACCATTGTGAGCAGTGGCAGGGTTTCTGTGAAGTGCTTTAATTTTTGTTGATTCAAAACACACATTAAACATGGCTTAATAGAGACAATTTCAAACACAAGTACACAAATCAGCTTCACTACAACTCGCAGCATTCACAGACAAAGCATTTGTGTTTTGTTGGACTCATTTTTGCCACAAATACAACATGCTCATGTTTTTAGCCCAAGCCTATTTTTACATTGTATAAATTAGCCTAGCAGCTAGTGCACTTTTCCTCTACTCATATAAAGCTGCGGACAACAGCAACATTTAACAAAAACAAAATTCAGCTCCATTACAACTCACACGGCTCACTGACAGAACAACTGTCTTATACTAAACACGTTTTCCGAACAAATGTAACATGCTAACATTATTAGCACAAGCCTATGGCATTTTACATAGTATAAATTAGCCTAGCTAATAGTGGAGATTTTTTCTACCCATATGAAGTCAGAATGAATCACACACAAGACTTATTGTTTCTTATCTGTGAAATTAAAGGGAAATAAAAGCTTCCTTTCCAACACATAAGTATAAATCCTGCTTAATGCACATATTTAGTGGGCTGATACCCCAGAAGCAAATCTGGAAGCTATAACGTTTTTTTGGCATATGCACCAGATGAGCAACTCGGACATCTGATATCTAGTTATTATTATACATCTATGATTCCACACCTATGAGAGTTGAACACATTATTAACTGCATCATTACACTGTCAGTCTAAATCTGACAGGAACTCTTACAGTAATAGTCCTTGTGTCAGCACAAAGTAATTCTGAGCCCTCCACAATGTGTACTAAACACTGTTGCTGGGGCCTTTATGCAAGGTTGAAATTAGTATTTGAGTGCCAGAACATTAGATGAAAGATATGATTTATGTGCTTAATAATCAACAAAACCAATATAATTAGACATATCACAGGTGAACTCTTATTTTCCTTTCAGTGGGGAATTCTGTGAAGATTCATTGAACCAAAGAGTTCTGCAGCTTTTTAGGAAATACTGCTGAGCTCCGGTTCTCTGCAGCAAAGGCCCTGATGGGTAATGAGGTCTGTGATGAAAGAAAACCAAGTCTGATGCCTTAACTTGTCAAAAAATTTAAATGGCTTCATCCTAGTAGCAGTTTTTAAAAGGGTATACTGCAATTTTCAAAGTTACACTATTTTTTAAACTCACTGCTTATAATGCTGTAATGTCAAGGGCATTTAAAACCTCCATGGAGCAAAGAAGAATGTGACTTTCTTGCTTAGGCCTTAACTTTCTGCCATTTTCTATCTACTGCCTTCTGTAACTCAGACAGTGATCAAGCTCTATTAAACTGTTGTAGGAATTTGACTTTGCTTTAAGGCCAAGGCCCAGTATGGTCTTTGAACACTGCTGGAAATTCACTACTGTGTTAAATTTCTTTGCAGCCCAAATAGCTGGCCCTGTCACAGAAGAGCAAGGTTTGAATACTTAAAAAGGACTTAAGATAATTCCTTTAAGTTAGTCAATTCTATCCACACACTGAAAGCAGATGAAGGGGCTGAATCTTAAAGCTTTGCAACGATTAAGGACTAAAAGGTAGAGACAATGACAGAGAGAATAAAACTGACTACCCAAATAATCTATGGGATTGGAATTTGTTGATTTAATTTCAGCCTGACTCTGGCCTGGTTTAGAGTCATCTCAGGCAAAGTTTGAAGCACACAAACGCACTCTGCACAAACTGCAAGCTCAGAACTATCACCCCGATCAGTCTGTCCTTCAGACAATCTACAGAGGCATCTTTATGAAACTTTTAAAAGCCGTAATTTCTTTGAAGTGGAAACTTGTCCTGTAGATGGCTTTGTATAATCCCCCAATTCACTTGCTTGCTGTACTGTGAAAAGGCCTGTTTTTTACTGGAGACAGAGAGTGCCTCCATCCACACACACAGCTAAACCACAATATCCCAGACCTCTCTCTTTCTCTTCCCTCCATCTACCTCACCACCACAAACACACAAACAAATGTGCCAACGTTCATATTTAATAAAACATGTCCTTTGCCCAGGCTTTTACCTCCACAGCCATGCCGTATGCTCTGTCCACTTTGACCATTTTTTTGTTTCTCCCACATGGTATCACTTGGTCAACCTGCTCTTATAAAAGATTCACTGACCGTTTACATGCACCAAATCACACCACATGCATTATGCAGTGCAGCTATGGTGTAGCATCCCCTTCCCGTTTGCTCTTTGCTCTCTTCCTTCCCCTTTTCTACCCTAGACCTCGTAACTTCAAACCGTTCGTTTTCTTTGCCCCTTACCCTCTCTCATTGAAAAACTGCTCTCACATTTTCGCTTCATGTTTTCGCTCCTTCTTTTCCTGCAATTCTGCTTCCAGTGACCCTCGCCCTTCTAGTTTCCTTCCTATTTTCCTCTTTTCCTACAGCAAGAGGTGAAAAGTTTGACTCTTGATACCGCTACATCATGAAAGGCTTCCAGCAAAGAGCTACTGTCGACCACCCTCTGAGCTCAATCTGCAATTCTGTTTTCTCTCTTTCGCTCTCTCTGTTGGTCTCCCCGTCAGATCCTAAATCTCTGTCTTATCTCCTTTCTGTTCCCCTCTCTCACCGTTTCCATCAGTCTGCGTCAGCAAGTCCTTTTACTCAGTTAATATTGTTTCATAATATCATTTCAGCATCATGATTCAGGTAATTACATTTGTTCACCCTTGTGTCCAACCTGAATTAAACCATTACTCTCAGAACACAATGTGAAATCAGTATCATTCAGCTTGACAGTCAGGTTACTTTTGCTTGACTTTTGGTGACCTTGAAACAAGTCTGTGAGGTTTGGCTCTAAATACTGATATGTAGCCTAAAATAGAATTTTGTGTCCAAACTAAACACACTATTATGGGAAGAGATCAGAGACCACTGTATGTCCTAATAGTCTGACCTGTTTGAATCAAAAGCTTATAACCATATACATGGACACAATTTGTACCGCACAGGAACAAATATACTACGGAAAAACATGTACTTTGGATGTATAACCACAACAGCAGCTTGAAAGGATGCACTGCAGATTTTCAGCCAGCCTTGTATCATAACAATGTGGGTCGTATGTGTAAATGAACTTTGTTAAACTTCCCTCCATCTTACCAGCAGCCAAATCTCCTTGCTATTCTACGAACTCAAAACATGTCATTCGGCAGATTTTCATTGGCTCTACAGCTGTTGCTCGAACTACAGATTGTACTTCCTCACTGAGAAAAAACGAGCCGTAGCATGTAGCACTAATGTCTAAAGTACGTGCATCTTTCTACTGCATAGACAGCCTAGTTTTATGAAAAGACCATCTTCCTGCACTGAAATGCTTCTTTAACCTCCTGAGACCCCAGCTTTTGTTTGGTATGCACTTCCAATTTCTCCTAGCTATTTGGGATAAGTAGGACCTGATAAGTATAAAAAAAATGAATCATTGTCTTTGAATAGTAAGACGTTTTTGGAAAAGAAATGATGTCCTAATATGAGGACAGTGGGTTTATTTTTAATAGTCACAAGTGTGTAATGAATATAAAACAGTTTATTTTAATGCCTGAACATTGTTGTGCAAAAGCAAAACTGAAAACAATGCAACACAAATTGGTCAAATTTGTGTGCAATATTCAATTCAATTCAATTCAATAATCAATTTACTGTATTTATCTTGAAAGACACAAGAAGACGAAGATCAACTCTAGCAGGGTGCCGCCCAAGACAGCACCGGATTCAGCCTATATTAAACTACAAATGTTATTAAGCACAAACAAACAAATTTCAACCATAAAATTTGATCAGGTTTTGTACCTTGTCCACTTCTGTGTCGTGATCGACTGTAGACTAAGCATTCAAGTGTCCACAAATGAGGACAACAGATCTAAGTTAAGCAGAATGAAGTATAAGGTGAAGCAAATCCAAAAATTGTTCCCATATGAGGATGCAGGGTCTCAGGAGGTTCAGGAACAAAGATGACATTACATCTTTAATTCATCAGTAAATAAAAACAACCTGCAGGATATAATAAGATTATTTTTGACTAATGATGTAATGTTACAGTAAAGCACGGCTGTGGTTGAGGACCTGTGTCAATTTTGATTTAAAAAACAGCACACGTAACCACAAGATCATAAAAAATACCTTTTATTTTTTTGAAGGATAGTTTTTACTAGAGTTATAGGATAATGGATTTGTTGTTGCTGCTGTGATTGATGAGGATGGCGGTTGTGACTGTGCTCCCCACTGCAACTGCTTCAATTATGTCCTTCTTGTCAATGAGAAAAGCTTTTAATGAAAAATCTAACTGCAGCAATCATTACACTGGCCTCGACTGACCCAGACAGAGAGAGAGACAGATACTAACATATACATGTGACGCATTAGACATTTCTCACCATCTGATGCTGGACCGTGGCCGCCTTCTCTCGTATACACAACTGAGACAAGTCATGTCCATGCATATGCATGCAAATATGCACAGGCATGGCTGTTCACGTGCTGCCGTGCAAACACATTCTCACTTTGTCCTTGGTGCAAAACACATTATATAAATCTCTCACTGGGGAGTCCCAAAGTCACACAAATGCACACGTACACGTACAAGCAGACACAGCCCTAGATACCACATTGGGTCATCGGAGCCCCAGATAAACGCAAACTGCTAATCAGGCCAACCAAAATAGAGCTCATCATCTTTGGGTTGAAATGAGGTTGAGACTGAGGTTATCTTTGGCTTTCCTGTGGGCAATCACGGAAAAATCCATTTGCGCTGGAGAAGCATTGATGGTGTCAGTTCGTAATAACTTATATGTGCCGTGGCTGGTAATTACATGATCTGTATCAAACTGACAATATTGCTCAAGCCTTTAGGTGGTTAACACGGACACCTTGGGAAAATGACTAAATTGCTTCAAATTGACAAAATGAGCCAATAAACCTGAAAACTGTGAATGTAGCGGGGGGAAAAAAAATCAATTGCTTATCCTCACACTTTGTTTCGTAGTGCAGCAGAGAAAATGTTCACAATGAGTAAAAGCACTTTTACTGTTTCTTGACCAGATGAAAGTCAAAGTGGTTTTCGTGAGGTTTCTGTCTGATACAGCAGAGTTATCTGTTTGTCTGAGCGTCCATGTTTCTCAATAACAATGACTGTGTGAGAGATGACTGGTATTAAAGGTAGACAATCAATAGCTTGAGACAGTTTGAGCCATAGTCATAGTGAGGTTAAGCACTATTTTTTCTGTGTATCAGAATTCACCTGTGGCTCATCTGGGTGAGACAAGAGGCTGAACATTGATTTAGCAAGAATAAGAAATAAACTTTCCTTTCAATGTTTTTTTTCCTCCAACAAAATCATAAGAAAAGGCTGAACACAAATCATTATTTAGTGTCACATACTTTCTGCAGCAAAAAGGGTTTGTAAATAACTGTTGCTTTGTTTTGAGGTTGCTGTACACTGCATTTGGTCAGACAAGTTTCCAAGCCATTTTTTTCTCCCTGTTGAATATAGTGTTGCTGTGTTGCAGATAAATAGTCTCGGCTTTTTAAATGGCTAGAGACGGCCCAGAAAAGGGCAGCAATGTCATGAGTGTAACCAAAAGGCTATTTATCACCATTATGGGATGTATAAACTGCGCACAAAGTCCACATAATTACACTGGCAAGAAAATAGTAAGAAAGAAAAACATGATTTGTCACCGAACGGATATAGACTAACAGGCTGATGTTCAAAAATAAACTGCATTCATACTGTGAGACCTTTTCAATGAAATACTCATTTAACCTTTGATTTGACAGCAAATCCAAACACCTTGAAACAATGACCTTAAAGTGCTCTATGAAACCATTTTTATAGCCTCTAACAAACACTAGCGACAGCAGAAAACAAAATGAATTGCTACTTACTGACAAATGTCTCAACTGGAACTGACACTGAAATGCAACACTTGTTTTTGCTACCACTTTTCACATATCATTATTACACTGGATGATTACAATAAATTTTTTATCTTGAAACATGACATTGTTTTAGGATTTCACATGACTAGCGCTACAGAAATGCATTTTCTGAGCTGAGCTGGTGTGGTTACATGTGCCTGGAGTTGTGAGGCCTGTTGGATGCGCTGCCGAACTCACGGGAAGTATATTGAAGACAGCTTATAGTAGTGAAATGAACATTCTGTTCACGTGCAACAGCTCTGGTGGACATACCTGCAGTCAGCATGCCAATGACATACTCCCTCAAAACTTGGGACATCTGTGGCACTGCGTAATAAAGCTGCACATTTTAGTGTGGCTTTTTGTGGGGCAGCATCTCTATGTGCTAAACCTGTCAGGTAGATGGATTATCTTGAAATGGGGAAGTGCTCACTGACATGGACTTTAGAAAGTTGTTTCCACAATTTGAGGAAATGCATCTAAAAAAAAAAGTTAAATGTACATTTGAGATATTAAGTATTATATTTACACAAAAATTGTTTCAGTTGTTATTACCTGACATGCTTAGGCCTCCATAGTTACTATGTGGAACATCTGATATACAGTTTCTGTACCAGTTCCGTACTACATTCGCCTATAAAGGGGTGTCTCCCACTTTTCCTCCCGTTTCCCGTTTTGCTGTTGTGCTCTGTGGGAGAGGTAAGAGACGTTGCTCTCGTAGTAATTCCCATGTTTTAGTACTGTTAAGCTATGTTTATTAGTTATGCTAACATAATCCTGTGTCACTCAATTTGTGTAGGGGCTCCAGTAAATATGGTTGTAATTGATGGAGGATTTTGTTTTTACCTCTTGCAGTCATGAATGTTTTCTGTGTTTTATCGTACTAAATTGAAGGTAAAATGGCCGCCCTTTGCTGTTGTACTCCATGGGAGAGGGGCTCCAGTTAATATGGTTGTAACTGACAGAGGATTTTGTTTTTACCTCTTGCTGTCAGAGCTGGTAGGAATAAATGGAGATCGCCTCCAAAGATATCCTCAGTCTGGGCCTCTTCATATCAACACAACGCAGACAACATTAGAGTCAACTGGTTACATATATAAATACATGTATATTCCACTCATCTGTCTCGGTGAGACAATAATTTGCACTGTGAAGCATTTAATTCTTGCTTCAATCTATATTAGTTTGCATTGTGTTACTATAGGAACTGCTCTTCATTGTATCTCCTGATAAAAAGCCTATACATAGTGACATGAAGGGAAACATGTATTTACATTTAGAATATCCACACAAAGGAAGGTATATTACATAACACCAACCTGTCTGCATTCTATGAAGGTTGTTTTCTATTCAGTAGTATAAAAAGAAGAACAACCAGCTAATTTCCAATTATCTGTACTTCACTGATATTCCAAGCCAGCACTGCAGCCAAAATCTGAAACCAAATATGAACAAAGTTTGTTGTGGTTAATCTCTAACTCGGTCAATCTCTTCAGATAAAGCAAACTGCTTTCTCACGATGTAAAGCTCAAACAATAGCCTTTGCAAACATGCTGCAAGATTTCAACTCAAGATCCAAACCAATCACCAGAATAAAGTTGGCACTGTATGTCTCTGCAAGCCATGGATATGTTACATTTGTATGTTATTATGAAGCGCATATGTTCAAACTTTACATTTCTACAATGTTGTGTTTCACTGGTGGTCGTGTTTAGGCACAAAAACCACTTGGTTATAGTGAGGAAGATCCTGTTTTGGATTAAAATACCTGGTTTTGGTGGCACAACCGTAGCTGAAAATGCTATTGATGTCTCGTTGTGTTCTGCACCTTGGCAGCCATCTCGCCAAGGTGTCACACTATCCACCATCAGCACCACCTCCAGATGACAAAGTCTGCTCATATACACGTCATGAGAACTACATTATTGAAGGGAAGTTTATTTGGTATGTATAAAACGTACAAATATTAGGAATCCGTGGATCGCAGAAATGTACAATGCCAATATTTTCTTTAGGCAACTAGGCTGCAAGCCTACAAATAAATTTTTATCACTTCTACTGGTTAAATCAGTCCAGCCCTTTTGTATGCACATGAATCAGTGCTGAATCCAGCCTGTGGTCTCCTCCTCATCTCATCTCATTTCAGAGAAGATTGGGATGGTGTGATTTACAACAGCGCTCTACATCTTCTTTATGTGCTCTCTATAAGGAGAAATGTCGGGGAGCGACGTATGTAAATGAAGGATAGGAGTCTGATGGTGAGGAATAGAGAGATAGACGGACGGACCGAGAGTGGGGAAGGAGCGAGGAGAGGTAGAAGGAGGAAAGGAAGGAGATGCACTTAATGATAGGGAGGTGAGGAGTCAACGCACAACCACCAACACTCTCAAAAACACCCGTGGGACTTGTTCCACAGCCTCCTGTGTCAAATAACACGTGTTCAAGGCTCTTAAGCTCTTTGCTGCTCTCATACTCAGACTTCCCCTCCCATTCAATCTCCTTCACTCTCTTACTCATCCTCTTGCTCTGAATCAGTGTTTTTTCCTCTCGCACCAAAGAGTGATTCATCCATTAAGATTATTGATCAAAACAATCAGAGAGCAGCAGGGAGAACAAGAGAAAAGGAGAAAGAGAGAAAGAATTGAAGCTTGCTACTGAAGCCTACTAATCTCCCCGAGTCATGCACAGACAACTTCCTCCCCTAAGTGCCCGTCAGAGTTGAACTGGTCCTGAACTTCTGAGAGGACATCTCAGAGTGATGCAGAGCCATCTGGAACAAAAAAATATTTAAGAACAGGCTTGAAAAGGAAACAAAAATAAAGGTGCTGCTTGGTTTTTGTTTTAATTTTTCGGTTTTTAACCTGACTTCAATTCTAGATAGACGCTAGCGTGCTATGTCAAGAAATATTATGCAATTTTTTTTTAAAGTGCAGTGTAGCTTTTACACACAATTGAATTTTATTGAAGGTCAAGGGAACACTGACAATGTCGACTCCCCCTGAAAAAAAGGTCTGCAGTATTTTGTGTACCCCTGTTAGTGTGTGTGTGTGGATGCATGTTTGTATACAGAGATAGTACACCAACAGGGGACATGTACAGACAATATATATCCCAGTTTGACTGAGTGATAAACCTTTCAACAGGCTGCCGTGAATAATCCATTCCATTAATGTTCCCCCCTCTGAGCCCAACAATGGGCCTCCTCAACTATGACCAATAGAACTTCATTACTTCCCATTGTGAGAGAGCCGGGCTTCCTATAACATTACAGCGGCATGACCTTGACATCTTGTTAGAGCTAACATTAAACTTTATGAGCACTGCCTATGGTGTTTAACTATGTCTGAGATATATATGGAGTCTGCTCTTATGGATATGGAGGGGAAAGGGGGGACGGATGAGGGGGAAGTCATGAGATCACAGATAGTGCTATTTGGTTTAGCTGGGTGCAAAAGACTGACGAAGTGTGCCGTTGTGTGAACAGAAATCCCATTTGTTTTAAAGGCTTATGAACCACTGAGAAGCTGTGATTGAAATGCTGCCATAATACCCTGTCGACTTGCCCGAGATGATTACTCTCATCCCCAGCCAGTGGGCCGATAGCTTGACCGCTATTAGCCATATTGTGTTAAGATGCTCAACGGAAAGCTGTTAAATTGTTTCCATAAATAAAGATTACATGCGAGATCTCGATGCAAGATGCTTTTCAGAAAAAATTATGATCATGGGCTATATAAATTATATAGATTTACACCGCGGCATGTAATATCTCCTAATGCGGGGTTATAATTATGTCTCAAGAATTGTCATGTTTTACTGCAGCTGGTTTCTAAAATCATCAGGCCTGTGTCAGATTGCGTAACTCACAATGATCACAAGCCTGTATTATTTTCTATGCCTCCGTCTCAACTTGTTCACTGCAATTACAATGAAATGTTGGCCTGTGATTAGAGACTTACGCCTTGCAAATTAAAATGCAAGCTCTGCAAACCAGAAAGAAGACTTTGCAACCGTTAAGTTGACAGGCAGCGCTATATTAAATTTATATCACAATGGGTATGGGTTTATGAATATTAGATTTATGCACTAAGAGGGAGAGGGAATCCTGATTGCACTTTTACAACATCTCTGGATTATAACTGAAAAATCACCTGTGGAAATGGAGGCAGGCAGAGTTGTGGGTGGTGTGTACTAGGCTGTTATTAGCTACAATATGCTAACTGAACCACTGAAGAAAAAGAACCACAATCACAAAGGGAAAAAATATATTTGAGACGCAGTACATTCCTGAGCACGCGCCTTCAGTGAGTCACTTCATATTTTCAGTGAATCCAAGGGCAAAACATGCACAACTTGTGTGTGTTTAAATGAAAATAGCATTCAAGTCTCAGAGCTATCATCAAGCAAGGCTGTGATCAAAGCAGGCAGAGCCGCGTGTTGACGCAAGAGAGAGCAAATGTCAAGAAATGTCATATTTTTATTATACATACAGAGCGGTGACATTTCTGTTTAGGAACATCCTCTCCAATTTTTTCAGGGTTGTAAATTCTTAAGAATCTTATCATCTCTGAATATAATGTGTATATATATATATAATGATAATATATATAATGTGGAATACTGCATCATTTGATATTCAGTATTAGTGTTGTTGTGTACATACAGGATCTACCTGGTAATGCTTAAAGCGCGTTGTGCGTTTCGATAACGCTGCAATGATGGTATGCAATTGTTTGCGTGTATGCTCTTCCTCTGATGTTTTAGAGACCAAGGTGAGTGTTTTTCTCTTCCCCTCTGCCTGCGTCTGTCCCCCTCTCTGTCTTTTATAAAAGCATGTCTCTTGGCTGAGAGAAAGCCCCTGAAGGACACTAAAAACTGCATATATTTTAGTGTCTACAAAATACTGAAAAAGGGAAGCATTAGCATCACAAAAGGAGGAATGGTGGCATTGTCCTATGTTGAGGAAGCAAGTCTGAGTGACTGAGTGACTGAGTGAATGAGTGAGCCAGGATTCCAGATATCGGAGCCGGGCAGTAATTAAATAGGGAGGGAAATAAAAGAAACTTGTCAGTGGGATGTGTGTGTGTGAATTTGAGTCCCTTTCAGCATGGCCTTACTCAAGCCATCGCTCTCTAAATATGGAAGCTTGTATTCCTGAACCTGCCCACCAGTCCGACAATACACGGCTAACAATACACACACACACACACACACACACACGCGCAAACATACACTCACAGCCCGTCTCCGCTCTGGATGGCAAGCGGCTCTCAAAGAGCTGGCGGGTCTTATTGAATTAGATTTAAAGGAATACAAGATTTGACATATTTGGATTTGGAAGATGCCGCAACAACAAAAGTGCACATTTTGCGAAGGCATTCTCTGTATTCAAATAGGACGTGGAGACCAAGAGAAAATTGGGCACTGAATCCTCTAAATAAATTTCAAGCGACAGAGAAAAGGGGCCTGCTGTCTTCTTAGTTTTTGAATTCCAGTCACTTATGTTTAGTCTCCCCAACTGTGTAATCTGGGACTGGCACAGAGAGATGGGAGATTCTCCACTGTTCAAGCATTTATCACATCCCTTTGAAGAGGAGATTTGGTGAATTGCCTCATAATTCTTTTAAACGACTTGTTTATACAGAAATGAACTCCACTTGACTTGGTGGCTCTGAACACTTTTGATTGGTTAGTTTGGGGCCAAAGTTTTCTTCAGTGAAACAATTCTGACTTAGACTGAGCAATAACATACTGTATGAAGCCCCAGTCTTTCTGATTTGCAAATTAAACCAATGTCAACAGTTTCAGTCCATGAGCATACACTCCCTGACTAACTGAAGCTGATAAAATCAGCCCCATATTTCCTGTTGATGCAGCATTTCACCTCTTGCTGCCACGGTGCAATAGGAAAAACCCCAGAAATGACAGTTTTTCGTGACGGCAGAATTTAATGGGCAATATGATACCCTTGCCTCATTTCATACTGGAGGTAATTTTGAAGATTTGTGTTGCAGCATATTGCCTGAGACTGGATTTATAGCAAACTACACAGAAAAATGCAAATCCAGCAGTCTCTAGATTCTTACTGAGTGATTTAGTTTGTTACAGTTTCTTTGTGATGTCTTCTGTTATCTACACAGCCTATACACTGCAAAGGTAAATGGTTCATGAGAAGAAAGGAGTTCCAAATACTAAATCCATACAAACTTAATTATTTCATGAAACCTACAATGATGCACTTGCCTTTTTAAAAAGGGTTATTAAATAATAATCTAGGTGTCTGGCAGCATAGTTGCGATGACAGATTTAAAGGTATTAAAGCATCTCACCGTTTCAAATGAAGATGCAATTGGAGTCTAGATGGTTATACCTTATTAGTTAAGGGAAATCGCTGGCATGATTCCTCCAAAACGGAATACTCCAAAGCTGTGTTCTGAAGAAACTACTTTCTACATTTTGTGTGCTTGAATACTCACTTGATACATGTGCTTTATTGGAGTATGCACTGACTACAGAAAACAATTTTCAGCATACAAGGCTTTCACCATGTTTATTGACTTTGTCTTTTTTTTCCCTTAAGCTTCATTTCTGGAGCAGTGTGTGTGTGTGTGTGTGTGTGTGTGTGTGTGTGTGTTCCTTGGTGTTTGACATTACTGCAATCACAATCACATGTTGTCATAAGTGCAAAAGTGCAAACCAATTTACTGACAATCAATACAGATTTACTGTGCTATGTTTCTTCGTTGTCACATGGACTCTTGAGAGAGGGCTAGAGGGCAAACACACACACACACACACACACACACACACACACACAAACACAAACAAATGCTTTCCCTGCTAAAGGGACTCTACCACACCTCTCTGTATTGATATTTCTATGTAGGAAAAGTCTATGTGAAGAAAATAAGTCAGTTTAGACTGAACCTCTCCTTTCACAGCCGACTGTACTTTGCAATTACAGTTGGACTAGCTACTAACAGATATAGCATCATCATATATGCATTGATATATGCATTGACATATTGCTGTTGAGATGACTGGTAGCGAAAATAATATGAGAAATACAAACTATGATGCCAAATGTGCATATTAAGGCAGTACTAGTCTGAGTGGGTGGAAGTTCGCTGCAAAGATCAGCCTCTCATTGGGCGGAACGAGCCACCTGCTGAAGTCCCGCCCTACCACCTCCGGTTGCAGTTTTCAACACGTCCTTTACTAACTTTTGTGGTGTTTGATCTTGCGGGGATGTAGCCATTTTTCTGCCATGGTTCGCATCCTGTAGGCGATATTTTTGTGGGCGTGTTACACCAAAACCTGTTTTCCCCCCGGCAATATTTTTGCAAGCGCACCGTTGCTGTGGCACCGCCCAGAACAATTGTGATTGGTTGAAAGAAATACAAGCAGCCGGGGCATTTTTTCCTCCAATCTTAAAGTGAGAGTTGGCCCAGCCAGACCTTTCTTTTCTTGAGAAAGGTCTGGTGAGCGAGACTAAGGCAGTACAGGAGGAGGTGCACATTAATAATCCTCCAGGACTGTAACATGCTCATGTTTAACCCAAACAATGTGTCATGTGACTGCAGTTGGTTCAGATCGAGGTCGGAGCACATTCTCACTACAATCAAACCGCACCAGAGTTCAATTGTAAGCAGACCACCTCTTTAAGAAGGTCTCGGTCCGGTTGTTTTGGTGCACACCCAAGTGCAATGGCTGTCCTCACACCTGCCCAAATGAACCGCACTTAGGGGGCAAACTGAACTTGAGTTTTATTGAACTGAACCAATCAGGGCAGGTGTGAAAACACCCTTAATCTGAGGACAGTCTCAGCCTGAACTATATTCAGTGGAAGGTAACAGTAACAGTGACAGTAACTAACTATATCATTCACTATTTTTTTCAAGCAGCTCTTTACTGCACATTTAAATCTAGCTCTACTGTTAAAGAACGGTTTTATGCAGGCTGCTGTATTAACTCTGAAACTAAAATATCATGAATAGAGAGATGATTATGCACTAGAAACACATCATGATTATTGAAGCCTTGGTGAAGCAAAATCATTCCTTTCTTTCTTAACACATAATACATGTTACAAAAATACTGGAAAGACTAAGACTGGGAGCTGTGTTGTAACACTGGAGTTATACCATGAAACTGTTTTTCACCATCTCTGTGTCCATTTTATTTTGGCAGGACTAAAAGCATGCCTGATGACGCACTGGAGCCACCCTTAACATAACTCCTCCCCTGCAATAGAAATACTACATTACTTTACCTTTTTCGGTCCGTTACCTTTGTCAATAGTTTTCTCCCTTCTAGCTTTAGTAAAAAAGGTAAAGAAGAAAATTGCAAACTTGATTTTATCTAGATATAGCGTGGCAAATTAAAAAACAATAAATATTATGATTTAGAAACTGTAGGCCTACTGTTTTGCTAACAAGGGGTAAAGAAACAAGGGTTGCCAAGATATAATAATGTTCTCAAAATATGCACTGGCTCACAATTTCTGTGCAGTCCTTTTAGAGGATTGTGACAAATATTTACTGGAAAGTCATTTCCCCAGTCTACTGGTTTTCATCTTTGGGTCCATATATTACCAGGCAGACTCAGTGGCCATAATTTTCTCCCAGCATATTGTGTTGGCCACACTATATTCTGGTGCATTTATGGTGGTTCATTACATTTTAGATCAAAATGTTTCTAACAATATATCCAATATTTCAAAGTGAGCCCCAGGTCTGTCTCTGAACCAGGATTCGGGGGGTATTAAATCACAAGGACTCGTGATATGAATCGGAATGAATGGGAAATCCACAGTTGAGATATTTCATTGTTTTTAATGTGCTCTAGAAGATGAAAGGAGAAAGGAGGAATGATACAGTACTGCTGTTGTTAGCAGACCCAGCCAGTTTCCCTTGGTTTCATTTTGCTGTTCTGAACAGAACAGGGAGTAATGGCCAGATAAAGGGCTTCCCCCCCGCACTCCATCTCTCTTTCGGCTTTCACTTTGGAGTGGATATGTTGCTGGGCAGCAATACTCATGTTCCTCTCTGTGGACCTGTATGATTTAGCTCCTGCTGTTGTTGCTACAATACTGACAACACTGGCTAGGAGCATTACCTATCACTTAACCACACAGAGGTAAAAAGTCTTTGCTAAAGATAGACTGTTGCTACCATAAAAATGTAACCTGACATCAGTTGTTTTAGTGTCTTAGAAGCTGCTGTACAAGGTTTTAAGATCAAAACTAGCACTTTTTAGGTCAATTTTAATCCTGTTTGACATGTGTTTGCAAAGTGTAATGTACTGGACTTCTAAATTGATCATTCTTTGCATCTATCTTTACAATCACCTGACTCAAAGAGCTTGGTTCTATTATCTTGGGATTATGTTTGTAAAACTTGTCTTTACAGACTACTATAGAATATTGTGTAGGTCTAATGGCACCTTCTCTAGAGTCAGAGGAAAATATATAATGTTCCTCTGACCATTGTCATGTTTATCTATTTTGATTGGTACATAAAACTAACACTGAATTGAAGGAGAAATACACTACACACCACCGAAATAATGTGTTTTGTACCCTCACTAATGTTGATTAATCATCAGGGTTTCATCTCCAGCAATGTCATCTCAGACTAAAGCTGGATTAATACTTCTGCATCAAACTGATGTTGTACCTACGGCAAAGACCCTACTTCAAAGCTGTCTGACATGCACCTCCCCAGAGATGTAACTACCTGTTGCAGATGGAGACCTCCTGTCTATTTTTGTAAGCTGAAACCATTTCCCCCAGTGGAAACTCAGTATTTACTTTTATTTCACAGATAAGAAATAATGAATTGTTAAGACAATTTATTGCCTCCACAAAAATACCATTTTAATTCTTATGTGTGATTAATCCTGACTTCATATGAGCAGAGGAAATCTCCACTTGTCGCTATGCTAATTTATACAATGTAAAATGCCACAGGCTTGTGCTAATAACGTTAGCATGTTACATTTGTTTGGAAAACGTGTTTAGTATAAGACAGTTGTTTTGTCGGTTAACATTGTGAACTGTAATGGAGCCGAATTCTGTAATGCTACCTTTGTTAAATGTTGCTGTTGTCCCTGGCTTCATATGAGTAGAGGAAATGTCCGCTAGCTGCTATGCTAATTTATACAATGTAAAATGCCATAGGCTTGTGCTACAAATATTAGCGTGTTGTATTTGTGGAGAAAATGTGTCCAACAAAAGACAAGTGCTTTGTCTGTGAATGATGCGAGTTATAGTGAAGCTGATTTGTGCACTTGTGTTTGAAACTGTCTCTATTAAGTAATGTTTAATGTGTGTTTAATGTGTGTTTTGAATCAACTAAACTTTACAGCACTTCACAGAAACCCCATCGCTGTCTAGTGTTTTGAAGGTGTAACTGCAGAGTGACACAGACACACCACCACACTAGTATAATAAATGCTCACAACAGCATGTGCTCTGCATAGCACTGTCACACAAGTATAAATCCTGCTTCAGTGGGGCTGCAAAGATTCCCAGCATACCAAGTCACAGAAAAGGCTGCTGCCAATAAAGCAAATTAATTAACATCAGTCTCTTTCTGTTAACATGTACATTTTGATTACACACAAAACGCAGCTGAATTGAAATCAAGAATGCATTTTATTTCCTGTCTGGTAGAAAGAAGTTTGATTTTCATTTCTTGACATGGGGATTGTTAGCACTGTCAATCGCAGCCCAACTTAGCGTCAGGCTGAAAAGAGCCGATATCGACGTTCTCTTTTGCTGGCAGGTTACCACAGATTCCTGTTGAATATGAAACAGTGTTGATTTTACATTGTGTCAGTGTTAATTTGATGTTTAATCAATGAGTGAATAACACTGATTGAAATAACATCGAACATTGATGGTGAATCAATATTGCTTTGAGGGGGCAAAATGGATGTTAAATGGAAGTGTTGATGCATTTACACAGACTCTGTTATTGCTGATTACATGTTAGTCTGCTATTTTTGCCTGGGGAGTAGACGGCCCACTAATTCCAAACCAGCTGCAACTGAGAACTTTGGGCAAAATGCAGAGAAAGCTATAACTATAATTCTCTTTTTATCTTGTGAGGTATAATTTTGATAAAGGATAATTAAGGTTGATTCAAAGCAGAGTTTTGTCAGTAAAGCATGCAGAGACTCAGACAAAAAACGGCACTTTCTTTCACTAGAGTCTGATAATAAAAAAAGCTAATCAGTATGTGAACTAGATGAGGTGTGAAGTACTGGTAAATATCTGGTCATGAGTCATACGTGAGCATCAAACAGTGTATAATTGCTTGCACTCAGATTATGAGGTTAGTGAGACTGCAATGTGACTTGTTAACAGTGTAGAAACATTTTGCTGATCCATTTTAAAGATTTAAGGCTAATTATTTTCTTGCAGGTCTTAACAGTGCAGCTGCAGCTGCACAGAGTTAAAGACACGCTGACTCTAGATCTGTGCCAATAAGCAGCCCTGACCTCAAACATTACACTGGGATTTCCTGTGAAAGTGGAAACTGTTACACAAAGACCTGTGGGTCACAGCTGTGAGCTGCAGCAACAGTCAAAAACTCCTCAGAGCCTGCAGAATTCAGCAAAGCGTATTTCTCAGGAGTCATCCATAACTTTAAATGTGGCTCCGATCAAAACAAAGGATGAAAACGGTTTGTACACGTTTGAAGATATATATCATATATATCTATCCATCTATACATCCACGTGTTTGTATCATTAGACATTTCTTTATATTATTTGAGTGCTTATTAGATCAGCTTGGATCTCATTCAAATAAAATTAAACGAGACTCCTTTCTGAACTGTTTACTGTAAATCTAATCTATAGCCTGTGTACTCCTACCTTTTCATTCAGTCTTTTTTTGGTCGCCTTGGTGTTGTTTACACTAGGGCTACAGCTGACTAATAATTATGTCAGTTGATTCAAATTTGGCTGTTCAAAATGGATATTCGACTATTACTTCATTCTTTTTTCCAGAGTTTAAATGGGGTTCACAGGAAAAACAGGGCGACAGTGACGTTCATGTAATATAGTAAACAAGTCAAGTTAGCCCTCAGAGCTAATGCATGCTAACTACACTAATGACGGATCGGAAATGTGAAACAATATTTTTTGCTGAAACTAGATTTCAAACGAAAGGGACAGTTGTAAATTCACCACTTCTTAGCAGAAGGCATAAGAATAGGTCATCTCAGGGCCTGACTGAGTAAAGCCTCTCTTCTTCCGGGCAACTGCCTCCATCTCACTGAGACTGAATCCAAATGTCCGGACTTCACTGCATTTGCAGGGTCGTGGACTTTGCAGGTGCATCTGGGAGTGCTGAGGACTGTCCAAATCTACAATTCATCCAGTCCACCCGGGCCCTAAAGCGGACTTTCTGTAGACTTCCAGAGAATCCGCTAGGGGTGCAGACTTCACTGATTTAATTGCCTATAATTAACTGCGATACAGATGTGACGTTGTAGTTTTTTTCCAATAGCCGACTAAAAAAAACAAAACTTACGTATATGTAAAAACAGTTACTGTAGCCTAATAACCTCTACTTAAATGGTGTGGGCTAGAAATAATATTCAACAACATGGTGGTTCAGAAACATGTAGGAATACAGGCCATAGAGGGTAATCAAAATGCAATGTATTAATGCAATCTACCCTATAGGTTGCACAGCGTAATGCCAAATATATAAGCTAGAAAACTGGCCGAAAAACAACAGATCTTGTGATGTAACCAATAGGCCTACCCAATTTATTTAGTCACAGCTGGGTCCTTATTCACAATCATCGCTGTATTTGAATGTCTGCAGTCTATATGTTATGCAGAGATGTATTTCACTCACAAAACAACCCTATACATAGGATTTATATCTTGTTATCTGCAGGGACAGATGAGCAGACAGAATATGACGGCAGCGATCACCATGTGAATGACTGTGATCATCGCTCAAACGTTTCCATATCAACAAATACAGTCTCGAGGGCTGTCTATCAGCAGTTTGCAGTTTTTGCCCCTGCAGATTTACATGATGACGGTGAACACATTACAGTATGTACGACTGAAGTCTGCCAGGGCTCAGTCTGCAAGTCCAGAGGGTGGACATTTGGTTCAGCCTCAGACTCACCCTGAATCTGGGTCCACACCTACCTACCAAATTGCAGCGTGAAAGTGAGGGGTGCTCACTCTGCAGCTAAATCTGGGGACCAAAATATCTCTTGAAGTACACTACAAACTGACAGATGAAAAAAAAAAAAAGAATGACTGCTCGCTTTGAAGAATCTCAGTCAACTGAGGGGTCTCCAATTGATGATATGAATCTTTGAATTTCAGGGGGCAGCCCTAGTTTACACTGCTTTGTTCACACTAACACCAAAGAAGTTAACTTCACAGTAACCTGACTATGATTTTGTATCTGACATAGCACAATGACTGAGCTGAAACGGCCACCCCCTCCTGTGGGACGAACCCTTTGGCATCATTTTGCACATCTCAGCTCCACGTTTATTAAGCTTTACACAAACTGTTAGCCAGCTTCTGTTCAAAGTCTATTTACTTTTATCTTTTGCATGCTCACAGCGAAACCCTTTAACAGTTAGCATGAAGGGCGAATCAATATAAAGAGACCACACAAATACACGCACACATTTAGGTGCAGGCAAATGCTGTCTCAGCTTAGCGCTGTCTATATCTGCCTAAAGAAAGTATGTCAACCATTATAGCTGAGATCTACTGATATGACAGATTTTCCTCACTTCTTATTATCCCTGAGGATCACTATGGCTATGCTGCCTCGTTTCATTTACACTGTGTCTCTCTGTTCAATTGTATCCATCGTCTTTTGTTTACTGATGGCTTTATCTCTCTATCCCTGCCTTCGCCAGTCTATTCTCCTCTAAATTTCCTCCATCCATTCTGTATCATGTGAATCCATCTATTTCTTTCAGTTTATCATCCACCCTTCATCTCTGATCCTTGGTTTTATCTGCCTATCTTTAGCTCATCTACGCTCTGTCTATCCTGCCTGGTTTTATCTGCATCAGAATGCAGGGGCCCGCACTGGCAAGTATGGCTCTCCTCAAAGATGTCACTCGCTGCTTTATCTCCAGTTGTTTAAGGATTTCTCTTTTGCTCTGATCTTTTTTTGGCTTTTGGGTTGCTCTGTCTTTTTCTCTGTTTGTTATATCTGCTTTGTCTTACTGTGTTGGCCACATTATATTCTCCCTACTTGTGTTCTCTTTGGTTTGTTTACTTTCTCTTATGCCTGGTTTGTTTCATTTAAACAATAAATTAAATATAATAGTGTGCAACCACACTATTACTGTACATAAGATCTGGGTTTTTTCTGTTTGCAGTAATTTTCCGTCTGCACATATCGCCTACAAACCATTTTTATCTGCTTTTATTTTTCTACTCTGTCTGCCCACCATTCTCCAGCAAACACTGTTCTGTTTTCTTGTCACTGAAGCATATTCCAGTTTATAACAATTTTGGCTTTATTTTTCTATGGTTTTGACCATTATTATGATCAGTAATAATAACACTGTACTGATTGTGTAACATTGTGTTTATTACTCATTTAATTGCTTTGCCCAGTCAGACACACAAAACACACACACAAAATAGATAAACATTCACACAACTCAACAATTGCAAAATGTGTAGAAATTATGGCCAAAACCACAGAAATGAGGACCAAGTTATAATAAACTGGAATTGTCCCTAAGATTAAGAGCATATCAAAGACTGTCCAAGCATACACTCTCAGTTTGTATGCACACACACACACACATAACACTCTGCGAGAGCTCACACTAAAGCAGGATTTATACTTCTGCATTGAATCGGCACTGTACCTACAGCATAGGCTCTATGCCGACGCAGACCCTACCTTGAGCCTGAAGTGCACCTCTCCAGAGATGTAACTACACGTCACAGTGACACAGGCCTCCTGTCTATTTTGGCAAGCTGAAACCATTTCTCTCAGTGGAAACAAAGCTTTTATCTACTATAATTTTACAAATAAGACACAATAAATTGTTAAGACGATAAAGCCTCCACAAAATAGCATTTTAGTCTGGTGTGTGATTTATTCTCATATGAGTAGAGGAAATCTCTGCTAGTCGCTTGGCTAATTTAAACAATGGAAATTGCCATAGGCTTGTGCTAATAACGTGAGCATGTTATATTTGTTCGGAAACCGTGTTAAGTATAAGACAGTTGTTTTGTCTGTGAACCTTGTGAGTTGTAATGGAAGCGAACGTTGTAAAATTACCTTTGTTAAATGTTGCTGCTGTCCCTGGCTTCATATGAGTAGAGGAAAAGTCTACTAGCTACTAGGCTAATTTATATAATGTAAAATGCCATAGGCTTCTGCTAATAACATTAGCATGTTGTATTTGTGGGGAAATTGTGAGTTACAGTGAAGCTGAATTGTGTACTTGTGTTTGAAACTGTCAGTATTAAGCCATGTTTAATGTGTGTTTTGGGTGTGTTTGGAATCAGCTGAACTTCACAGAAACCCTGCTGCCGACCAGTGTTTTGGAGGTGTAACTGAGTGTCACATACACACCACCGCACAAGTATAAATGCTCATAATGGTGTAGGACACGTGCCTAGGCTATGGCGTACGCTCTGCATAGAGCGAAAGCACAAGTATAACTCCTGCTTAACATTCATTTTCACACTCAAGTAGCAGTGTAAAAATACACTGACATGGATCGATAGATTGATTCAATGATCAACAATCCACCATCAATGATGCAATGTGAAAATATTTTTAGGCAACATATCATCGTCTTCAAGACACGCCTTTGTTTTGAAATTCCCATGGATCATCTGTGTCACCATTTCCATCCAAGCACACCTCCTTCCTAAACATTTAAACAGTGCTGGTGGTCTAGCACCAGACAGACAATGGCAAGCAGCCAATGAGGATATTTACAATTATTGTCTCCTATTGATCGCAGGCCCCTGAACTGAATCTAATTGAAATCATCGTATTGTGCCAGACTTTGTGATATCAGCACAGTACTGACTTTTTTTTTTTACAAAACAAAATGTCTAATCAAGCCACTGAGAGGCTAACGGGTGGACTTGTTATGGACGTGTGCTCTGGGCTAAGAATAAACCGATGTCCTGTGCGCTTTATCTCTTTGGATTTGCCAATCCATTTATTCTCAATACAATATACACATGCTCACCATAACATAGAAGGGCAACAGCATTGTCCATATTCAATCATTATTCCATTCAGCAAATTCAGTACTACTAAGTAATACTTCATGCTTTCCTGACATGCTTACATAATGGTCAAAAACTGTTTGTTTCCCGATCCACACACCTGATTTTCACTACCTGGAGCTTAGTGATATGCACTTCACACATGAATGCTCCACCTTGTGTTCAGTTTAATAACTGCATGTGTGTATTTATATCTGCCTTGTGTTTAGATAAGGATAAAATAAACAAACAAACACTATATTATGGCTCCATGTACAGTGTTGCTGTCCAGAGAATCAGCACAATACTGTATCATGATGAAACTTGTTATTTACACCCCTACATTCAAGTCGGCCCAAAACACAGAGGTGACAGAGAGACACACAGATATAAAAAACCAAAGTCCTTAAAAATAAATCACAAAAACTTGAAAAGAAAGATTGACTTCTATTCAGCAGCTCTGCAGTATCATTCTGGTTAAGGCCACACTGGGCAATGTCATGAAATCATCTCTGTTTCTTTGCACAGAAAATGAGAATCACTTCCTATTCAGCAGCACCTGATAAGCACGCCAATCTCAATAACAAAAGGTCCATCTTTGTTTCTGGAGAGTTGAAACTGTCATCTACCATGAATTAATATCTTCTCAATGCGGGTGTCTGAAGTGCGTGAGGCAATACATGGCATTATCTGTATTTGTGGTGCAGATGTGACCCGAACAGGAGAGTCTTCCTTCCCTCAAACTCTCAAGTCATAGAACACACACGCACCAAACAGCTAGACCCAAGCAAAGAGACAGAAACAGACTGAAGTGGTTAGACAAACTGTTTTGTCATTTAGCCCACAGCCACATTACATGCACTCTCTCTTTCATCGCCTTGCACGTTTTCTTGCATCTCCTGTCCCATTTGGCTTCTGTAGTGAAATCAAAAGCCCTGTAATAAGATGGAGATGCTGCCAACTCCAGTCATCCCTCTGGCTCTGACAAGCAGAGAGACAGGCAGGCATGCACCCAGGAAATTACCCATGCATGCATACACAAAGACACACAGTGTAAATAAGCAAAAAGCAGAAAAATATTTGAGCTGAATGAAAAAAATGCCAATACATTAAACACACACTTTTTTTTGTTCCAGAAATCATTCTGCGATGCAATGGAGCAGAAGTTGCTTTTAACTTCTAAAATACAAATGTATGGATTCCTTTCAGTGTGATCGTCATTTAGCTGTCACAAATAAGTAAAGAGGACCAAAATCTGTCCTTCAATATAAAACACATTATGCACTACAACTCCAAAACAGACCTGTATACTTTGGAACTGATTAAGTGATGAAAATTAAGTTGTACAAAGTATTGGGAGTAAAATCGGCTGAATACCCAGCTCTTTGAAATGCACAAAATAACACTCACATTCATGCTCACATATCTACAAAGAGAAACACGTACACACAAAGCAGCAGATCAATAGCCCAGCTGGGGAACAGAGTTCTTCTAATCTCAAGTTGGAACGATCTTAATGTGACAGTCTCTGTGAACACTCGGTCCTGCGGGGCTGCACACAGCACAGTCTCAGAAAGGTTTGGTTTATCAGCAGGATAACGTTACAGTTACAGGACATTCAGTCCATTTAAGAATCCTTTCAAGGTTGTGACAACATCTCACTTTGTGAGTTGACAACTTTTGTCAAAATGTGTCAAAATTGTCACTGTAAAATAATGAGGCAGATTTCTGCCTCTCTCTGTACTGTACACCATTTGTTATTTTTGTTATTTTATGCATTTTAAGCTGTGAAAAAACAAAAACATATAACGCCTCCAGCGAGGGAGTATCTCAGGGTCTTGTTCACCAGTGAGGGTAGAACGGAGCGTGAGATGGATCGGCGGTTTGGTGCAGCTTTTGCAGTGATGTGGGCACTGCACTAGACCATTGTTGTTACTAGTCCATCTACATCCCAACCCTCACCTATGGTCATGAGCTGTGGGTAGTTACCGAAAGAATGAGATCGCAGATACAAGCAGCCAAATGAGTTTTCTTCATGAGGGAGGGGTAGAGCCGCTGCTCCTTCAAGTTGAGAGGGGCCAGTTGAGGTGGTTCAGGCATCTGATCAGGATGCGTCCTGGGCACCTTGGGGCCCCGGGGCAGACCTAGAACATGCTGGAGGGGTTACATATCTCATCTGGCCTAGGAATACCTTGGGGTCCCCCAGGAGGAGCTGGAAGGCATTGCTGGGGAGAGGTACGTCTGGGGTGCTTCACTTGGCCTGCTGCCCCTGCGACCCATCCCCGGATAAGCAGATGAAAATGGATGGATGGATAAAGCCACAATTCTTATCTTTAGCCCTTTTTAGATAGGAGTTGTGCAAATTTGCAGGAAAGCCCAATCAGTCTTTTTTCAGTAAATGCCGCCTACCTACTTCTGTTTATACAGAATGCGCGTTTTTCGGGGTAATGGGGGTCGTGAGCAAGTAACAAAATGTGTAGCTCAGCGTGTGACATAAACAGTGACATGGGAGGGAAGCTGCGGCTGGTCAGTCCTTCGGCGAGTCTCTCGTAAGTCGGCCCATTCCTCACCGTCCCCATCATCTGACGGTTAATGGCCTCTTCATTTGCGAGGCCAAGGAGGGCACACAATTCTTTGTCTCCCCAGTTGCTCATCTTTACAGTGTCTGTCAGGTTTGTGTCTCCCTAGCTGCTCGCTAATTCCTGCTATCGGCTGTTTCCTGTTTATCCACCGCCAGTGGGTCGCACATGCGGCATCATCAACAGCTCCTCCCAAAAGTCATTAACAGCCCCTCCCATTGCGGAAGGCTGCCTCGGTCTGTTTAAACTAAAAGGGTTCTGCCAATATGTCTACCCTACGAGGCGGAAAATTGGGCACCTCGGATCAACTCGCCAATCCGGCTCTGTGCGTCTAAACGCTCGCAGCTTGCTGGCTAAACAGCCCAACATTCGCCGAAAATCTGGCAGTGTAAAAGGGGCTTTTGTCTCTATCAGATTATGTATAGGGCTGCACAACATGCAAAAAAAATCATATTGCAAATACATTTCACCAGTCCTGATTTTAGTGAGAATGGTCATTTTTGTGTTTTATTTTCACTGAAACTATATACATACATACGTCTGTACCAAACATGCATGTTCCCTTACATTCGAAATATGATTTGTAGGCAGGGGCATCTCTGTAGCATCACAATGCTTAATTCCTGACAGCATGTTGTGACACATTTTACCTTTATCAAAAAACTGGATATCACACTTGGGCATACTGTGATTTTGATAATATTTCAGTTATATGTGCAGTTATAATTCTGCTAATTAGAACCATTATTAGCTTTTGTCTCTATCTTATGATTGTACACTGTATACATGTGCATGTTTGTACCTAAACTATGTGTTTGGGAGTTTGTGTGTGTATTACTGTCAAAATTGATCAAAGTTGCGGTCAAAACTTGGAAGATGAACTCTAATGGGACTGGGAAGACAGATGTCCTGACAGTTAGATTGCCAACTTGAAAATCAAAGCAGTGCACTCCATCTGTCACAACTGATGGACAAGCTGTCATTGAAAGACAGCTATAAAAGAGGTAGGTTTTAAAAAAAAGCACACCAAAATCTTAAAAAAAAAACGAAAAAAAAAAAAACTGGAGTGGGAGACATGGACCAATAGGAGCTGGGTTAAAGGAAGAGAACACATCTACAACAGTGTCCACTGTCAGCTCTCAAAACTTGGTCCTTATGTTCCCTGATGAGCATAAACTGAATGACACCGTTTGATAGACCCAAACTTGTCAAACAATGTTCTGTTCAAGGACGGATTGTGGATGGCTACAGACAAAACTTCATAATAACTACCTAGAGACGAAAACTTGATAATAATAGCACTGTCACTGATTGATGGAATCTTCCCTGGTGGGGGAGACAGTCCATTTTTCATACATGTGAGTATTTACAAACCCACATTTCCCTTTAGACAAACATCCCATTCCCACTGACGAGTACCTGGAACTGCACTCAATACCTTATTCACCGCTAACAACTGTGACCTGAATACGTCGCTACCTATTCTCAAATTGCTACAACACTGGCCACTGAATGATGAGCTGCATTCTGAGGCACAAGCACATATCATACTATGGATCCTCAACTGCTGCTCTAAGCGAATCTGCACTGTAGGAAAACAGTTTTCCTTTCATTAGTGTGCATACCTTACACAGAGTTGCACCAGTCAGCTGACAGCAAAGGCCATTCTGGGGAACCATTACTAACTACAACTCACTCATCTTACCTCAAAGTGCTTTACTCATTTAGCTTCAAGGGCAGATTAATGGGCCTTTAACACTTACATAATATGCATTGTGTGACAAGGAGAATATTTTAGTTTGGCCTGTTTAAAGCTGTTTGTACATTTGATACTAAATTTGGACAACATCTCTAGGGTTTGACAACAGGTCAGTTGCCTCACAGCACAAAGATCCCCGATTTAAATCTTGTTCATGGCCCATTTACTGCAGTAAGGAGTAGAGATGTTCCTGACAACTTACTGCCCCTGACGTATAAATGGAGGTTAAAACTTAGACTAGCTGAGTAGTCTAAAAGTAAGAAAACACTGCATGTACTGTAAGAGCCATTTGTTTTGTTAATCACAACTGTCAATGACCAAATTGTATTGTAGATGCCACTGAAATGTGTCGCTCATTGCATCTTTTCATTATGAACACTGCACATTGTCCTATGAAATATAACTCATTAAATAAAAGTTGATAATGACATTTATTTACTGTATACTTCACTAATCTCCATTCAAATACAAACACAGACACATTCACTTTTTCATGTATACGTGTGCACGCAAATTTGACACAAATGCGCACAAACACATTCTTGTACTTCTATCTGTCCTCACTCTGTTGCTAAATTATGTTTTTTTGGTCCTTACTATGTAGCATGTTCAAGCACACACACACACACACACACACACACACACACACACACACTGCCCAGGCTTCTCACGATCTTCTGTGTGCCCAACCAATGACAAACTCAAACACCAATCCTGTTTAGACTAGCAAGAAGACATGCAGGTTATGCAAGTTTGTAGCTGCTTTCCGCATTTCACTGCAAACTTGTACCAGTTGCACACGCAGGTTAGCTTGTCGTCTAGGGACGATAACAATTAATTGACCATTGATGAATCGGTCGTTAAGAACTTGATCTAACATATTAAATTTAATCCATCAATAGATAAGCTATGCTGTCAGAGTGCCTACAATGTGTTGCTGTGAGCTTTGGATACAGAAATAATGCATTTGGTGTTGTTGAGTATAAGTAAAGCTTTTATGGACTTTGTAAATCGTGGTTCACAGATTAATTGATTGTTACTTTTAACAATAATCGATTAAGAGAATTTACAACCCTACAGTCAGCTAATTGCACACATCCCTACTAACATGTACACATTGCATTTGCACACGTTTCCCTCACTAGTCCAACTGACCTGAAGATTCCTAGATGTGAGTTTAAATCTTTCACAAGACTGGTGACCTGATAGAGATGTTTCTCTCACCTTAATCCTCTCGCCGAACGCATACTTAAATAGGCCCCAGACCCCGTAACCCTCAACAGGAATAAATGGTTTAATAAAATATGTATGGGTGCTGATTAAAGGTATTATATGCAGAAATTGTTGGTTACTGTGAAAGCCAACCTCTGCTTTGTCAGCTCGGCGTTTTGCCTCGCCACATTTGTGTTTTGTTTTGGGGTTTTTTGGTGCTGTATCCTCTATTTTGTAACTAGCTCCCAGATGTCTGCTGCATACAGTGTGACACCTGGCTGCTTTTTTTTTTTTTTGTTTTTTTTAAGTCCTGACTTATGACCTTAGCTGCATGCTGTGCCCAAGAAATGTCCTGAACGCAGGAAAATGAGAAGAAAACAAGAAAATAGAAACAACAGGAAGGGTCTCTGCAGATAAACACACTGCCACAAACTACTGGCTACTAAGTGATGACTACGAGGGATTACTTTTGTATGAGTCTATAGATTGTTTTTTGAAAAATCCTGCACAGTATAAGAAAACTTTAATGTTAGGAATAAGGGTAATCTTGTCTGAAGCATTTTGAGAGTATCACAGCCACAAAAGTCCATCCAAAGTGCAACTTCAAGATTGATGAATTGAAGAATGTAGAGAAGTGACAGAGTGTGAATATTGATGGGATACGATGTAGGTTCAAGCAGACCAGCTAGTGTTTTGTGAGTGTTGGAGTGTGATAGGGTGTCTATTGGATGACTATATTTAGTCGCCCCCCAAGCTGTGACGAGGCTTGATTCCTCTGTGCTTCGTTTTAAATGGACTCTTCTAAAAGAATTATCTGCTGTCAGTACAATTCTCTATGGACACTGAAGACCGTATAAAACACTTCATCCCTCATACAGCCACACAAACATGAACACACAGCTGAGGTGTTCACACACACACACACACACACACACACACACAGTAAAGACTATTGTGCACACACACGTCAATAACTTCACTTTTTCTCACTCTTATATTACCAGAAGTGAAATGATGCCGTAAACAAATGATCACCTCTGAATAACATCAGCACTTCTGTTACTGCCAAACATCACTACAATGGAAAATAAATAACCACTTAAGACTCTCAGTAGCTGTTCAGGAGATGGAAATTGTTTATGGAAACAACTTGTATCAGCCCATTGCGTTAGCATTATATGCTCACGATGATATAAACTTTAGACATGTCTCGCTTATTGTGCAGCATATCCAGCTCTGCAGTGCTACACCAATTTTCTCAACTGCCACTGCACTCGTGCGATAAACGTTAAATCAATCTCTTCTGTTTTGTGTTGTTTGTTATGACACTTTCTCTCAGCTCACACCCAGCCTGCCTGGACCTCTGACACCTCACAAATAGAATTTCACTGAGAGAACTGAGCTTGTGAGAGAGGGAGAAAGACACTGAGATTAAAAGAAAGAAAAACAGACCGTGTACAAGGGAGAATGCAGTTGAGACTGAAGAGCAGGGTGAGGAGAGAGATATGACAGAGAAAGCAGGGAAATAAGGCAGAGAGATGGAGAACAATGAGGACGAAGGAGGGGAAAAAAACCTCACAACAAAGAAAACAAATAGCTGATGTTGTGCTTACATTTCCGTCTCTCCATTTATCAACCCCTGGCATTCTCCCACAGTGATTAACTTTGTTCTCTAATGCTTTGTAGTTCTTCGTGTAAAGCATTTCTTTTTTCACATATAGAAGGAAAAAAGGTGATTTTGATGTTGCTTTCCATTGCTGTTTGCCCCAAGCTGGCGACCTTGGCTTTGAAAATTATGCAGTCGAAATTTTTTTGGAAAGTAAACAGGAGAGACTAACAGAGGAAACGAATAGAAAACAGATGCCAGGACATGACAGAGGTGCTGAATTTGGCTTCGGGAAACAAAACACATTGACGTGTAGAGTATACGGTTGATATTGTATAATTGGGAGAGACTGTTCCACATGGATTCACATACACACACACACATATACTTTTGCTTAAAACAACCACAGACAAGCTCAGACACCACCTAGATGCAGAAAAGTACCTCAAATTTAAAAATATCTCTCCGCTATCAATATTAATCACTCTATTCTAAACCAAGGCACGCGTTTGCACACACACACACACACACACACACACACACACACACACACACACACACATAAACAGCGCAGACAGATCTGAATCTTAGGAGAAATGAGATCCTGTACAAAGACTGTGCAGAGAATTACAGTAGCTGGTTGGGGGATTGCCAGGGACAGCAAGAGAGAAAACAGAAAGGAGGAAAGAACAGAGAAATTCAGATTAAAAATAGAAGGGGATAAGCTCTGTATTTACATGCACACAAGACAACCAGGTTATGGGGGGAAATCAAGTTAAGGCAGGATGGATTTAGAAGCTCTGCAGTAACCTGGTTACTGTAAACCTGCGTCGTTCACATGCCACTGGTCAGTAATCACATTTTTTCCACTACCACTGTTATATAACACCACTCACTACTATTTTTAAACCAAGACTGGCATATTTTCAAAGTATTACTGATATACAACATGGCACAAGTGCATATAACTTAATCAAAGGCAAAACTAATGGGTTTCCTTTAATCCCTTACCCCTTTAGGTAACCAGGGTTCTTGTTTTCATGATGTTTCAGAAATTACATTACTGCAGGAAGACAACAATAACCACGTTACCTAAGTGCCTGTAAACCGAGAGAGACAGACAAGAAAAATACAGGCCAAGTGTGACACACCTTATTGAACTTATACATCACTATGTTTAACATGTATCTTTGAGCTTGGATCCATATTCACAACAGGATATTTAGTTGCATCTACAGCGATAATAAGTCACAATAAGTCTCATAGAGCATTTAAATAGTGTTCGGCAAGCTACTAGGGAATTGTAGTGAGCTAAGCTACCAGTTACTCTACATCAAAATGAAGTTTCAGGACATCAAAGCTACCCCCAGAGAAATGTAGCAAGCTAAGCAACAAGCAAATGACAAAAGTAGCTCGCTACTTCCAAAGCTAGTTGTACTTTTTTACTTTGTGTCAAATCAGTGTTACCTCAGTGATAAGAAAAAACTGTCAGCCAAACAAATAGGCAAGCAAAAACTGTTCAGTTGAACTGTTTACTATAAAGTAACAGACTTAAATTAAAACTTTCTTTTCTTTCTTTGTTTTGAGGACTTTGTGACATCTCAACATGTCCTGCAATTCCACTAAATATGTACAGTCTATAGGTGTGAGAGACACGTCAAGAAGTGCACTGTAGCCAATCAGGTCTTGCCAAGAAAAGCCAATAGGGAAGCAGCAAGCAGAAAAAAATGAAAGACAAGTAGGTGACATCATACAGTGCTTCCCTTGTCTACATGCCTCGGTGTGTCGCTGGTGTCAGTCACATGACTTATCCTCAGTTTGAAGCCCACGGCACTTCACAACTTTTCCTGAGAAAACTGGCTTGTAACTTTTGTGGAAGCTACTTCGCTACACGGTCAATACATCAGCTTCGCTGCTGAAAAGCTATTTGACTCTGATAGTGATGTTACCACCACGCTACTGAGAAATGTAGTTAAATTAGTAACATCGCTACTTGTAGTCATGTCTGATGATATCAGCTCTCTTATTTCTATCTATATATTCATGTTTCTACCATCGGACCAACACAGGGGACATCATAAAATTTTAATTTAATTTTTTTTTTTTTTTTAATTTTTTAATTTTATATACTTTATTAATCCCCCTGAGGGGAAATTCAATTTTTTCACTCCGTTGTCATTAACACACAGGTCCGAAAGACACACACATGCACAAACAGGACCCATACATGCACAAGGTGGAGAGATGTCAGAGTGAGGGGGCTGCCTTGGTCAGGCGCCCCGAGCGGTTGGGGGGGTTCGGTGCCTTGCTCAAGGGCACCTCGGCAATGCCCAGGAGATGAACTGGCACCTCTCCAGCCACCAGTCCACGCTCCATATTTGGTCGGACGGGGACTCAAACAGGCGACCCTCCGGTTCCCAACCCAAGTCCCCAGTAAGGACTTGGGTTGGGAACCGGAAACAAATGAGGTAAACCTAAATAACGGCTTGTTATTAGAAAAGGGCTACACACATACTCAGAGAACTGGAGTTACATCTGGCAGGTAACTATTTACTGTTTTCTGTGATGTGGTGATGGCTGGGAATCATATACTTTGGCTCCACTAATGTTACACTGAGTAGACCGCAACCTCCTCTATGATCTACAACTGACAGGTGGTTGTCAAGAGCAATGTACTGGGTAAGAGTTTCTCCGCCCACGGGTTGCCTCTCCATCATTTCTTGCAAAGCTTCAACTGAGTTTGCCAACAAGAGTCAAGCTTTGTGCTCCTACATGTTATTAAATTAGCATATTCTTGTTAGCCTGGTTCCAGACCATAGACCCCGCCCACTCAACTGAGTAGGCTTGCATCTCTGGTCTGGCATACTGCAATGAATTTGCGATTTATCTTATCCAAACGATGGAAGGACCAATGAACGCCGGGGTGGGGGTGGGTCTAGCGATTAGCCAATCAGCGCCACGCTGATGTCAAGCTGTGCGCCGTTGGGTAACTGGTGAGGATAGCAACAATGGCGACCGCTACATATCCTACAGACCACATTAACGATGCTATCGTGGTATTTCGCCACTACTTGCGTTAATGGAGGACAAAATTAAGGAAGCTGCTAAACTGGATTTAACGGAATGCAGCTGGGCGTGCATGATGACGGAGACATTTTAAATGGGCAATGCTTGCTTGTTTTCGGCACCCCCGAGGCGTCTAATGAAGTCAGATTCTAGGTGAGTCGTTGATCTCTACTGATTGGTTAGGGAAAAATCAAATTCCCTCCCCCTTGTAAATCGCCTTCAATGGAGGCGATGTCAGACTGAAGGTTCTGGGAGCTTCAGTCTGACACTCAGGCTATATTCTTGTGAGTTCTGGTATGTAAATTGCTTTTGAATACAAGCTTCCATATTTTCTCTTATTGGTACCTCTCTGAATTTATGATACTTGGAAACATTGTAAACACTTGAAACAGCTCATCATCTCCGCACGCGGCAACACGTATGTACTCAGAAATCCCGAACAGATTCCCATCAAACATCTTTGCCATCTAAGAGTTTCCCAAAAGTCATAGACATTTTAACACATGAGCCATCTCTGGCTCTTATGTTTTATTTACTGCAGTGCAGCAGTGGCCTACTTCAGCACATATGCAGCAAGGCAAAATATATGCATACGCACTCACAAAAACACATGTACACCACCAACAACAGAGCAAGAGGTTAAGAAACAGCATCAAAAATAGAGGAATAATCAGGCTGAACTAACCACACTACGCTGTCCAAAAAATGCGATAGGGGTAAAGGTCATACATTATGAAGAGTTATGTGTTTGGTGATTCTAAATATCTAAAAGAATGCCAGCTTACAACAGTAACATGGCGTTCTAGTAGGTGTTCTGCTAATGTGCACTTAAAACTGACATTTTAAACAATATGGAGTCACCAGCTGAGCTAGTGACTTTGAGACAGACAGACATTTTGATAATGACTATTTACTCTCCAGCATGCTAAGTGATTTGACTTTGTAATCATCCAAAGGAATAAATATGCATTAAAGAACAAGCCCAATTGTAATTTATTGGATATTCTGATGTTAACCAAAAAAACTGGTGTCGTCCAAGCTACCACTATAGTTGCTAGTACAACAACAGAGTCATGATCCCTAGCTGGCTTCCCATATGTATACCCTGAAAACTGTGGTCTTTGCTGCCATTATGAGTCAACCATTTTACTCTCACCGCACAAAAAAAAAAACCCTGTTGAGGGAAAAGCCACTTTAAACTGCATTGATGGTTGTTTTCAGTGCATTCAGTACTTCAAGTTGACCAATACACTCACTGGCCACAATATTAGGTGCACCAGACAATGGCATTTTTCTGGTCAGACAAATGAGAACCAACCTGCAAGAGAAATGCCAGACTGGTTCAAGATGATAGAAAGGCAACAGTAACTCAAATAACCACTCGTTACAACCAAGGTCTGCAGAAGACCATCTCTGAACCAACAACACGTCGAACCTTGAAGCAGATGGGCTACAGCAGCAGAAGACCACACCAGGTGCCACTCCTGTCAGCTAA
Source organism: Epinephelus moara (assembly GCF_006386435.1). Classification (NCBI taxonomy): domain Eukaryota; kingdom Metazoa; phylum Chordata; class Actinopteri; order Perciformes; family Serranidae; genus Epinephelus; species Epinephelus moara. The sequence goes on along the minus strand of NC_065513.1, from coordinate 26,071,985 downwards.
CAACAGGAAACTGAGGCTACAATTCACACAGGCTCACCAAAACTGGACAATAGAAGATTGGAAGACAATAGAAGACCACCATTGGCCTAATGGCAAATGAGATGACATATGATAGAGGCTGATATTTTTCTGTTGTGTCAAATCAATTTTTCACAAGCTAAAAGGGAGGGGTCGTTGGTACAAACATTTTTTATTGCCCCTGGGCTGAATTCAGAACCAAAAGAATACAGTAAACTCACTATCAACGTCTCAGCAGACGCACCTTTTTTTCCCCTGATACATTGTGAACAACAAATCTGTGTTGAAATCAACAGGAGGAGAGTGATTAAACATCAGCTGTTAGCATCCAGTGACCGGAACAGTTCATGGAGTTACATTATGATGCATTAAAGCTCTATTCACTAACAATGAAATGAGGCAAAGGTAATTATAACCCTATCATGATGTGTTCAAATGTCATCTTGTAAAAGGTAGTTTTTGGCGAGAAACTTGAATAAATACGTTTGTTCGACGGAAAATTTTTGTTTTCACACCAATCAAACACATATTAGAGAAAAAATTATTATATATCATATTTAAGAAAGGTTTCTGAAGCAGTTTTTTAAAGATGTTTTTCATGAGAAAGGTTAAATTAAAGGTTGTTGTGTGAATTTGTATCACTGAATTTGTGTTTATTTAAAGATGGTTTCTTAAATGGTTGAATGACTTTGAAACAGTTTTCCTGGCACAAAAGAGAGAATAAGTAACAGCAACAAAATAAATAAACAAAATGGGCCAAGAATTTCACATTTGGTACTTCTTTAAAAAAAAAAGTACCAAGTGTTTACTAGAAACACTCAGTGTATTATTTTCTCTCTGCTTTCTTGTTTTAAGAAACTCGCAGTTCATGTCTGCTTTCATTGTGACTCACAACCTCTTTCATCTGCGTGGACCCCATTAAACAGAAGACCTGGAGTTGCAGCGAGTGTTCTTATATTTTGCTCACAGCGGCACCTTCGACAGCAGTCTGGAAACACGTCAGCATCAATTTACTTCGGTTTGCATTGCCGGCTGGGAAGCCTTGGGTTGTACAGACACTATGGCACCACATCTTTCTTCAGTTATTTTCTCCCTCCTTTTCTTCCTCCTTCAGAATCTGAGGTTGATGACTATTTACACAGTGTAGTAATAAAATCTACAGGTATAGCTAACGCACTGTGAGAATGATTTCTTTGTCTGCTCCTTCACAATGTAGAAGGTCTTGTAAAGATTTTCTTACTCGTGCACTTAGATGACCCTCTGCCTGGCTTTCTTTTTTCTGTTTTGAGGAATGATAGAGCAGACTGACACAATATATTCATATATCTTATAATTTAATATTAATTCTTCTTTTTTAATATTAATCCGTTAATGACTTATTCATTGTAATTGCCCTCAGTTCTCCTCAGATCTTTTTAACTTTCCTTTTTTATTCTCCCGTTTCTCACTTTGTGTTACCTCCTCCTCCAGGCCCCCCACATCCCCAACTCCATTTCACTTTTGTTTTCTCATTCTCTTCTGCTCCTCCCTTGTCTCTCTTCTTTTTCCCTCCCACTGCAGTCAATGTAGATCAAACCTCGTCCTCTATGACAAACTTTAGGCAGATCAAGGACTAAACTGTTGACAAAAGGAGTTCTGAAAAGTTCACATTTAACTATAGCAACTAAATAAATTCCCAGGTATTTACACCAGATTTCTCCATTTAGCACCCTCTGAGACCTCAACCTGTTTATGCCCATTGGTCAGTAAACAAAGGAAGGAGAAATAAAGGGCTGCGCTACTCCAGAGGCTATTGCAATTTAATCCAAATAGGTTTAATAAACACTGGGTAGGCAGCAAAGCCAGAAATGATAAACAAACTGAAACTAAATTAAAGATATTGTGTTACAGCTTTATTTTTTCCCTCCATACAAGTACCAATACAATCCCTTCAGACATGATACCTAGACTCTAGCGTTTCCACCACAAACAGTCCTCTTAAATGTGGGTGGGGCTGTTGTCACTCACTGCTCTGTCCAGCACTCATATTATTTCCTCATTACCGGTGACACAGATGGAAGTCTGCACCTCGTTTATCGTCTACGCCTGTTGCACGCTGACATTTTCAGAACAAAATAAACAGGCTAGAGTGAGATTCTGTCTCGATGGGATGTTTAAAAATAGCAAGTTTGTGCATGTAGTCCCTCTAAGGCAAGTTCAGGGGTTTGGTGTTGCCAGAGCCCACAGGAACGACGCTCCACAACACTTTTTTTTTCTCAAAGTGAGGATTAGAATATATGTTGTCCACATAACCGGTCGAAGTTAATATATATATATATAAACGCTCCACTCATTACTGAAAGTGTATGTCATATAAAAACTAAAGTAATGGTCAAAGTTGTCACAGTGATATCTAAGGTGTGCTGATGGATTCACGTCGTCAACTCATGCATTACGTAACATTACAAGTTAACGTTCCACCTTAAAAGTCGCTGGCAGTTGGCCCAGTGAATGAAGTTATTTTTTTCTCAGACTACAGCTGCTGCAAGAAGCAGCAAAACATCCTTTCATTTTATAGTTACAGTTTACTAATAAAACTCTCCACAGTATGAACAGTGGTTACATGAGCCTTAAAACCAGCCACAACTCAGCCCTGAGCAGAGTGACCATCCACTATTGACCAATCAACAGACTACAGTGTTCACAGCTCCACCTTTTAGTAACAGATCTGTGTGCTAGGTACCCCAACAGAGGGGGGACCAAAGATGGGGACGGTACAGAACGGTTCCAGTGGTACCATCCACAACTTTTCAAAGTGGAAACGGGAAGAAAAGCGTACCAAATTAAACTGAACTGTACAGTAGTGCTCAGTCAAATCTCTAGAATTTCAGTACAAAGTTGTCTGGAGTCAAAGGCATAACTGGTGTTATACATTTTCACACAAATCTATTACAAAAATAAGTTTTATTCTCTTTTTTTCAGCCTTTTTTTCTGTTGAAAATGGGAATGATGCATGGTTGGTAGAGAGATTGAGTTTCAGTCTGCAATCAAACACGTAACGGAGCCTATACTGCTGCAATGTGAAAGCCAATTTAGCTGTCAGACTGTGTGAGTCTGAGAGGCCACTAAGGCCATTTACTCTTTTCCTCTTTAATGTTGACTCTAATGTCTGTTTGCCCCCAAGCCACATTCTTCCTATCCTTTTCAAATGTCAATTTCAACTTTTTTTTATTGGCAGACATAAATCACATTTCTTTGTTGAAGAAATGACATACTGCTTATATGAAAAGTGGAAATTATGACGACATACACGTCTCACTGCATATCTCTACCTCATGATTCCTCTCGCTCATATTTACAGATCTTCCCATCTGCATCTATTTAATTATTGCTTTAGCCTTTTCTGCAAACAACTCTCATCCTCTTTCCTTTTAATTCTTCTTTTCACCGTCTCCCATTCCCTTCCCCTCTCATTGAGTCATTTCAAGCACCACTCCTGTTGCTTAGTTACTTATGAGAAAACCAGATTGAGGAATCATCTGTAGCATCTGCTTAGCACGACTGGAAAACAATAAGAGTTCTGTGATGGATACTAGAAGCAGTTAGACGAAATACGCGCAACATAATGACAATTATAGTTTTACCTGGTTTCAAAGGAGAGCAGCACTTTTGTTTGTTTTATAATCACTAAAAACGTCATCTGACAGTAAGAATGATCACTTTGTGTTGGAAAGCGGTGGTGACATAAGGACCTGAATGAAAACACTTTTTAATTGGTCTTCAACACGTGTGACTTCAGGCAATGTAAAGAGGGGGATAAGTATGAGGTCAGAGTAGATAATTAGTCATCTACCAAGGATGAAGGTTTTGTTTCAACACTGGGGGGGTGACACATACAGTAACAAGCAAGAAAATTTGGAGCACGAAAAATGTCATTCCCTACATTCTGGATGAATATTTATGCACCAATTTATGGTGGAAATGTCTTCATTTATGTAAAGGAAAAAAAATTCAGGCACCAGGTGACGAATCCAAATATAAAAATATAATGAAATATATTTTACAGTAAGGCACTCAGGCATTCTGTATTGCTTTTTAAAATTGTATCCTCCTGTTGATCAAATATTCTCAATTAATGGTATCCCTGCTGAGTCAACACACATGTAGGCATGACCTTTTCTTCAGTCGTCATTCGGTTGGGGAAGTTATCTCTTTAAATGTGCATGTTGCACCTATTCACATCAATGACACATTAATTTACTTTAATTAATTCATAATTAATAAATTACATTAATTAATAATTTGGCTCATATGTTCCAAAGCTGTTTACTAGGGGATCAGTTGCAAATACCAAACATATCCAAGTGTGCATTTTCTGTCTAATAACTGTCTGTCAAGTTATTCTGAGACACTTGAAGACAACAAAGGCCCCAAAATTGAAAGAATGGGTAATGCAATGGTGGAAATAGCATCTTACGAATGTATGCTCAGTAGAATGAATGGGGATCAGGACAAAGAAGAATCTCCTTGGGGCCAGTTATGGACTCATATCAAAATGGAAGATAAGCCTACATAATTATGAGCTTGCTCTGTGACTATGTGACCCTGTAGAGTGATGTATGAGGACATATGTGTGACATATTTCTGTTTGTTAGTGTATTTTCTTCTCTTTCCTTCTTGACTTATTTGTTGATTTTTCTTCATGTACTGGAGTCCACCTCCATATTATAAAAAAAAATATGTGCCTTGTATTCTTGTATGCCTGGAAAATAATGTATGTATGCCATGTACCGAGCCTTACAAACTAATAAAAACTCGAATTATAATAGTTCATGTGTGTTGTCATACAGAGAGGGAATGGAAAACCTGGACAAGAAAAAAACTGTGTCAAGAATTTCTTAAAGTGTCTGATTTGTGCAGGCATGTTTTCTGGGTCATTTTAGAATCAGTAGACTCATTTTTTTTTTAAATTTTAATTTAAGTTTACTTATCTTTTTTTGGACACTGCGCATTTGTTTCTTCTTTACTTACGTAGCATAAACCTTTCTCAAGGCGCTCTCATTTGTTCGGTTAACGTTGTTTGTTGCTAGCTATTTCGGAACATTTTTAACAAGTTATGCTTTTAAAAAGTGATAGGGGCAAAATTGTCCATTCAGTGGCATAAGGAAGGTACATTGGGCCCCAGTGCACACTATTATTACAGGCCCTAGTGCTCGCTATCATGCATGTATTGTCTTGACACAAATAGAGACTTGACATTGGACAACATCAACATACATATTACCCAGCAATCATCGCTGCATATCTGACAAAAATATCAAAGAAAGTAAGAACTTAATGATTTAACTGTATTTTCTATAGTATATTCATAGACTTTATACGTATATAGAAAAACATATAATTTTGTTTTAGATAGCAATTGACTATTTAAACATGACGCATATGAGTTTGCCTTTTTGAGGACATAAATCAAATGGCACTTTTATTCAATTAATAATATTCTTTTTTTCCTCCCTCATTTATCTTTGAACACAGGTATATTTCCACAGTGGCAATCTGAATCACTTGCAATGGTGTCCCCAATGTCCTCAGCATCCCCAGAGTAAATGACACCTATGGGAGTATGGGCTGAAAAGATTGTCTTGCCATTGTGTGCTTATGTCATAAGGGTGAACACAGTGAATCGTTTATCAGTTACTTGATGAGGATGTTCATTGAGTTACATTATCACATTTATTTCCAGTGTTCCCTTATTCATTTCCACACAGAGCACACCTTCAGACATACCTACAGTTTTACATGAATCTCCTGGGAAGTAGTTGTGGGCACCTGTCACTGATCAAACCTTGTCTCTCTCTCTACCCTGTAGCAGATTCCACTCCACCAGCTATGCCAGTGGAGCATGTTTCAGTCTGTAACACTGCTTTTGAGAAATTATGCATCATGATGGTCGTATATGCTATCGAGGATGACAGCCTTTCTTATCTGCATACTATGTCTGACATCAGCAATGTCCCAATCTCTCTCTGCCATTTTCTTTTACATTCCCTCTTCCTTCCCTCCTCGCTGTGGTTTAATTTCTTCCCTTCAACTCCTGGCTGGATATCATTGCTTTATTTATCAATGTAGCCCTGAAACCCGTCTGTGCGAGCAGCCATGTGGGTATTCCGAAAGTACATGAGAAAAGTTTTCAATTAAAAAAAACGAAATAAGAGAAGTTTTCAAAGATAATGAAAATTCTCATTGTTTCTCTTTATTTAAAGAACAGAGCTCATAAATGTCTTATGAGCATCTGCCTTATCTTGGCAAGGCCTGAATAAGAACTGAGGGAGCTGGTAAATTATTTCTGATGTCTGCATAAGGAAAAGAGAGACTATGTAGCTTTATGAAGCAAATTAGGTCTGCATATTGTCAAGAACATCACAACACCGTTCCACATCAGTGCTGTGGGTTGCATTATGATAACATTTGTTTTGGCACTGATGTAAGGATATATATAGTGTGTGTGTGTAGTATGTTGTGTGTGTTGTAATTTGATTTAAATTAACCACAGTATTTAAATATTTAATATTTTATGCAATGTGTTGTACTGCTGCTGTATTAGTTTTGCTAAGTGAACTAAGAATGAAGGACAAAATGTGTTGTTAAGTAGTAAAGTATTATGTATTTATATAGTAAACGGGAAGCAAAAACAGTTCACGTACTGCATCTATGTTCTGGTTAGTGAACCCATGTTAAAATCCCATTGATGCCTACCTGAACAATATGGTTAAAGCATCAACACTGGAACACCATTATGGAGCTGGTTGTAATTTAATGACTATAATTTGTGCCTGTGCCCATGTTCTACTTTGGCGAGTCACAATAAATATGGCTGTGTCTACAGCAAGTGGCAGAAGGGCATGTGCCAGTAATGTTCATGCTGTGCAGAGTGCAGTTTTGGTGTCGAGGATGACCTGGCTTTGTACCTGCTTCCACAGCCTGCGCTCAAACCATGTCGAAAGCAAACGGTGCAATGTGCAGTCGTATCCTGTGCTGTTTCAACGATTCTACCAACAGATGCATGCACGCAGAGATCCCACTGAAAAACTAACCAACCTGTTTTATGAAGGACGTACTGTACTGGCCAACACAGATGCCTCAGAGAAGGCATCCTGTGGTGGATCTGCTCTAACATTTTTACAGAGCTGTGATGCAAAAACAAATGTTTTCACAGTATAGTAAAAGAGGTAGTTTGATCGGCCATACCTAATATATTCCTTTTGAACCTAACCCTGGCACCACCGATGGGCTGCCAATCTCTGTCTGGCTTTGAGTTAAAATCTGACAAAAATCCAATACCAAAAACTTTGCACTCACAAAGTGCTATGCACCATGCACCACTGGTTCATGGACCCATAAGTGTCCTGTTCACAAAATGGAGAGTCCTGTATTGTGAGGGAAATTATCAATACGCCATTCCTTTGCCAAACATCAGTATACAGCTCCTTTGATGACGCTAATGCAAGGTTCTGTATTTTTCTGTCTAAACCATGACACAATGCACCGAGCATCACCGCATGTGTTTCATTTTATTCCGGCTGTGAGAGAGCCTACAACAAAGACGTGTTTCATCACAAAGTCTGGTGGGAAAAGAAAGAGGGGGAAAGAGACAGACAACTACAGAGATGTTAGACACAGATAAGACGAAGAAATCTGGCAGACAGGTGATTACATTCCTAGTCATGTTCTCCAGTGACCTCTTATTGACCCTATCAAAGACACTAAGATATACAGACATAGCAAAGAAGGCAGGAGAAGGTAGCTGAAAAACTCTCTTCCTCTCTTTTTCATTCTCTTCTCTTTTAACCTCTGTTTCCCTTCTACTGTGTCTCTCTGTTTGGTCCTTTTCTTTTTCAGTCTCTTTCATAATTGAGAAAGGGGAAAAAACATTATTGTAGTTTCCGTAATGGAAAATGCTGCGTTCTCTTCACATAAAAGAGAAATGAAATGAAGAGAGGGTAAAAGACAAAGCCCCCTGCTTGACTTCTGTTTAGTATTTTATGTCAGTGAGGGATACTGAGGAAGGGCAGACCCAAACAGGGAAAGGAAAAAGTGAGGGTACATTTAAAATGAAAGCACCAGATATCTACAATAACTGATGGGTAGAAGCCTTTAACCCTTTTCCTTGCTTCCTAAAAAAAATTAAATCTTTGTCCCATATCAATTTGGCTGCTTAGCAAAACAGTGTCAGTGGACGTTCACTTCTGTGGGCTGTAATACAACTGTGTTTGGGTTTGTTCTTATTTAAAAATAACTGTGTTGTGATTGTATTTTTATTTTATCAACCGCTGTTTATTTAGGGAAAATTGACTGAGCATTAAGCTCTTTTACAGCAATGCCCTGAGTTCACTTTCAATGGGCTGGAAGGATATGGATATATAATAGCAACTGCAAAAAAGTGATGAAAAAAATCCATAAAAACAAATAAGTAGCAGCAGTGTCTATCAAGGATTATAAACAGCAATAATAAAAAAACAGTAAAAAGGCAGAAGAGTCTGCCATTAAAGACAGATACATAACGACACCAACACTAAAAACAGTAACATGTAGAAAATGTCATGCCTGTCAATTAACCAAAGCAGGAACACTGTAAAACAACCATATAATCTAGCAACATACTTGTATTTCTTCTTGTAACTTGTTCCATTTATTTGGAATACTATAAAAATACTAAAAGCTAATTTCCTGAGCTCTGTGCTGATCCGCGGGGTTTCAAGTGATAAAAATTCCTGTGAGCATGTGTGCTGAGAGATGGATTTGATTTTTAAAAGACAAGTGAGGTAGAAGGGTAGTTTTCCGAGCAACGCATTATAAACAAACGAGACATGTTTTTCTATCAGTGAGAGAACATCACCCCACATTCTGATACAGCTCACAGTGGTGAATTCTGAAACCATCCCCAGTAATAAAATGAAGAGAACTGTTGTAGACTGTACCAGGTAATTTTAGTGTGGACTGAACTGCACGTATAAACGAAATATCACCATAAATTGACTGTGGTTGTCTGATTTTATGTCAAAGCTCCTGCACTAGGATTATACCAATATAGTTAAAGAAATACAGAAGGTTGAATATTAAAAATATCACTATGCTGATAGCTAGGCAGCCAGTGTTAATGCTGATGTTAATACGATTGATGCGTGAAATTTAATATTACGAAATGAATAAAATGAGCAGTGGTGGAAAGTAACATTTACTCAAGTACAGTTTTGAAGTATTACTGCTTCACTTGAGTATTTCCATTTTAGGCAAATACTTCTAATCTACTGCATTTCACTGGAAACTGACAGCTGTAGTAGCTACTAGGGCATTAACAGAAAAGTCGATTTGTCAACGTGTCGACGTCAGTGGCACAAGTCGACACCCCCCGGGAGGAGTCGACAAGTCGTGTGTTTTTTCCCTCTCTCTCTTTGTGTGTGCTTGTGTACGGAATGGAATCGCTGCCTCTGATTGGCTTACGCTGATACTTTATCCTTGACTAAGTGAACATACTCGGGCGTACTGTAAGCGGAGCAGACTCCGCGAGGAATGTCCACAGTCATTCGGGCTTTCATAGTCGAGCGCATTTCCACGTTGTAGTTTCCTGTAAAAATGTCCGTGAAAAATCCCCGCGATGTGAAAAATACATGCCGAGCAGTCACTGGTGCGCGGAGCGGTGTCCACGCGGTCGTAAAATCTGAGCTTTGCGCGCACAGGGCTTGCGGACGTCCCCTTTGAGTCCGCGCGGACCTCCGCAGAGTCCGTTCCGCATATGTTCCGCCCGAGTATGTTCGGGCCTTGACAGACACATATCACATGTGTGGAGATACTTCACTTTCCTCCGCCGTGTCAATGTGATGACGTCACCAAATGACTTGTCGACTCGACTTCGACTTTATTGACAGATAAGTCGACCTGAAAAAAATCAAAGTCGTTAATGTCCTAGTAGCTACATTGCAGATTAAGAATTTAAAACACAAATTATAAATTACAAAACAAACAAAAAGCAGTATCTACATGAGGCCCCTTGTAGGTTTAAGATGTTCTGTCTGTGAGCTGTAAGCAGTGATTTCCCCTCTAAACCTCTCAGACAGTTTCATTTCAGGTCAAAAGAGGTGAAATGATTAATATTTCATACAAAGCTAGTCTTAGAGCAAAGGAAATTTTGTGCAGTTGCCCTTAACCCTTTGAGACCTGTATCAACATCAGTTTCCTTGTGATGCATTCAGACGCATTTCACAAGCATGTAAGCCTGTGAAACCTGAGCAAATCATTGCATTTTTTTTTTTTTTTTTTTTTTTTTTTAAACACAGAAAAATAAAATGACAATGAGCAAGAAAATGGCAAATCAATTATTAACCAATCAATTATTAAAAATCGAGAAAAACAGAAAATTCTTAGAAAATTATTTTTCAAAAAATAGGGAAAAATGTCCAGATAACCAGGATAAGCGGTTATAGAAAATAAATGTATAAATGTCCAGAAAACTATATGATTAATATAGGAATATACTCAAATGTATGGAATATATACATGTATGTGTTTTTCAGATTTTTTGCCCTTTTGCCCCAAGTAATCTTTTTGTAACTTACTTTTTTTTTGTTGTTTTTTAAAGAAATCAAGACAATGTGCTCAGGTTTCAGCAGATTAAAGTGAGGGATCTGTTTATGTCTTCCACCAAGGCTTGTGAATGGCTTACTCACTTTGGGGGCCTCACATCAGTATGTGTTATACATACAATTAACCTATCAAGAAAACTTCTTAACCCTTCACAAAATAAACCTTCAATACTAAGGACAATACAATATGTTCCTCTATTTCATTTGAGTGAATTCCTTCACAGGAAAAGTGTGTCCTCCTGGAATTAGCTGAGCTGCTAAATATAATGATCTAAATGGATTGTTGTGATCAGTGATGAGCCACAGATAGTATCTGGCTTCTGAGAATGATGAAACAATCTGAAGCTGCTTGTACCATTTGTCATCAAAAGTCAAGTAAGGCAGATCAAGCTGGCTCTACTCATGGCTATCACACTTGATGCCAATGACAAGCGCCAGCAGCACCTAGCCTGTATGTTGGCAAAGCAGGTAGCCGACAACACCTCATCAGGTCCCATTAATGTCCTGCCAAGGCAGATGAAGGGAGAGACTTACCAGCCATTGGCACTGGTGATAGCGCTGCATGGGTACATTCACTGAACAGCCTCCGAGGTCAGTTAGGATGATGCTTCCATGGAAATATTAGCTTTAATAAGAGCTCCTCTGAACCTATAATTTTAGATACAAGCAACACATTTAAAATTTAAATGTCATAATCTAAACTCTGGCTGTTTGTGTGGGAAAATGTAAAATAAGAAGCTTTGGTTTGGTTTGGGAAGACAGCCCACAGAATGTTGGCGCCTGTCCCTGCTGGACATTGCTGCCTGAAACTAAAGTATTTGCATTTAAAAGCTGCATTTGCTTAGAATAAAAAAAAACAGGAAACAAAGCACATTCTTATTCAAAGCCTGGAGGTGTTGTATTTGACTTAACATTTGATTTCACAACTTTTTTGCTCCTTCCTGCTTTGTCCTGGAGGGAGAAAAGCTGTTCTGTTAGGCTGACACCTGTTCAAAAACTTGAAGGTATTGGGCTTTTTTTTAGTTAATCTTTGTTCTGTTTCCTGTTTACTTTTCTGTAGACTGTTTGTTCCCTTTTGCAACATACTCGCTAAGGTGTTGCGGTAGCTTATACATGATGGTGTATGCCGTATATAAATATGTATAATAAAAGAAGAGCAATATACTGCATGTGGAGCTTCACACCAAAGATTTCAGTCAACAGTAAGTTATTAAATAATACAGCTGGTTGGTAACTGTGACATAAGTCAGCTGATATATTAATAGTAAGTAAGTAAGATACACATTTATCAATGTATGATATTCTGATGAATCTCAGAGAGCTATCTGAGAGAAGTATGGCTTTTCCACATGAGGAATGAACTTAACTTTTTTCCTTCATAAAGGTCGTGGCATCCTCTGGATCCTCTGGATATTACAACTCCTACCCAACATGGATACAACATCATAGTTGAACCATGAAATGACCTATAAGTATCCTCAGCAACTGTCAAAATACCCCAGCAACAGCAGGGTGCAGAGCAGGACCTCACAAAAGTTGGCATTATGTGAAAGAGGGACTGCTTATCTTTGCTATGCTTAGGATTTCCACCCAGGGCAGCTGGCAAAGGCAGGAGCCCAGCTCAACTGATATGAGATAGTGGTGCTGAAAGAGCATGTACTCTACCATTCCTGCCTCACTCTGCCAACGGCATTCCCTTTAGACTACAGTCACTATCCATTGCATAACAACCCAAAAAAGCATGCACATAAACCAGAAACATCCAACCATATGTCTTAAGGCCACAGCACAAACATGCTGTCGCTCCTTGGATTAAAGTGCATAACATGTTCTCATTTTTGGCTGTCAAGGACATTTTTCTCCCACTGTGTACCAACTACTAACTCAACAAAGTCCTCCCAATATCTGCTGCTATAAGACGACAGCTGTTACAATATGTGCATTACAGTCTGACACATTGTAAATGAAATCTACTTCACAAGGCAATGACTCTTTCTTCCTATTTGTCACAAAAATACAGGCTTGTACATTTTTCCTCCATGATACAAGGTAGTGATATTTTTGAGGATTTATTTCCTTTTAAAAAAAATACTCCGCTAACCTTTTTGCTGCCACATACAGTAATGCCTAAAACATAGAGCAGCAGCACTGTAATGACAGGATCGACATAAATAAACACAGCACTTGGCCTCTTGGACCTTTATTCTAAAAACATCCAGATGTTTCATCCCAGGAAGCATTACTGTAGGTACAACTGTAGGTCATTGCACCGCATGCAATGACAAGCTTGATCGTACGTGTTGGTGCAAGTTGACAATGCCAACAGAAACGACAGACAACAAAGCCATCACACTGTTCATTTGTATTTTCACACATCACACCAAATTCAACAGCAAAAGCCCAGTATTGGTTATCACACTTTACTTCCTGATAAGGATGGGAGGATATATATCGCAGACTGTGATACAAAAATTACAATACACTCACAATACACTGACTGTGGTGATTTTCCATTGTTGAAATAATTATGAATATTGTGTCCAGCAGCATTCAAAGACACTGGTGAGCAACCAGCAACAAATGAGACTCTGCAAAGACAGGCTGCATAGCCACCAACCCCCCAAAACACAAAGATTTAAGATAGTTTTATTTTCACTAAAACTAGAGTTACTGCCTTGCCGTTGTATGCCTCTTTAACCTAGTGAAGTTTACATTCATGTCTTTTCAGCTGCATATGTAGCCATGACTGTTGACAATGCTTCAAATATCTATGTTGCTGCAAAGAAGCTACAAATTCAAAAGCATGGTCACTTCATACACTTGTTCAACCCAGTGGCACACAAAATCCATACAATCAGAGTTTCAAGATTGACACTCAAGATTAACGTCACCAATTCAGTGTCCGACCAACTATCTTACTAACTATCTAACTAACTGTTCCTGAGTTTTGATGTTGAGTAATGGCCAGAAAAGTGTTTTTGCAGAACATTATGATGTCAAAGTGAAGCTGACCTTTGACTTTTTGAAATAAAATGTCATCACTTCATCATTTTATCCTTTTAGACATTTATGTAAAACTTTGGTCAAAATTAGCATATGGATTCTTGAGTTATAGCCAAAACATGTTTTTTGAGGTCACAGTGACCTTGACGTTTGACCACCAAATTCAAATCAGTTCATCCTTGACTCCAAGTGGACCATGTGCCAAATTTGAGAAAATTCCCTCAAGGCCTTCTTAAGATATTGCTGGCAATTTTCGAATATTCACAAGAATAAAACAGATGCAAGGTCACAATGACCTTGACCTCTGACCGGCAAAATCTAATATGTACATCACTAAGTCCGACTGAATGTTTCTGCCAAATTTGAAGAAATTCAGTGAGTTGTTCTTGAAATAACTGGTTCACAAGAATAAAAGGGATCAGATCACAGTGACCTTGACCTTTGACCACCAAAATCTAATCAGTTCATTATTAAATGTATATATGATGTTTGCTGCTGCAATTCTGGAGTTGCCAAACTGTTTTTCATTGTTTTCTTCTGGAGCAATGACAATACATTTCTATTTTATTCTATTCTATTATTGAGTCCAATGGATGTTTGTGCCAAATTTGAAGAAATTCTCTCAGACGGACAACCCGAAAAACAAAATGCTTTCGGCCATGGCTACTGCAGGTATAGAGGCAACAACATGTGGAAGATCCATGAGTGATGGAAGACAAACATTTGTTTCTTCATAAAATGAAAGGTAAAGCGTCTTTCCTGTGTTTTTTAGTGCCATTAAAATAGTTTTAAGCATATTTTGATGATTAACTGGATGATATTGTGAATCACAACTATTGTGGCCAAGACAATTACAACATTACATTTTTACATTGTCCCATGCCTACTGCCTGGTCTGTCTTTTAAATGTTATAATATCTGATGAAAATAAAAAGCCGCATCTGTGCAAATCATGAATCTGCATGTATCTTATAACTCTATTACACAGTATACCAAAAGGGATACTCTTCCTAGCGATTATGAGATAAATGTTTGAGGTGAACCGACATTGTTATGCATATACTTCTGTGCACACAAGAATAGTTTTATAACATAAATAGCACCACACCCCTCATATCATTGGCAAAGTGGAGTCATTTTCTGCCTGAAGCATGGGATGGAAGGTCATTACCACTATTAACTGTTAATTCTTGTCAAAATGACAATGTGTCAAGTTCAAACTGCTGCATCAACATCTCTCTGACAACTGGGATGAAATGTGAATGAGGGCAAATCAAATAAACCTGATGGGATTAGCAGAGCTTTTAAACATTATTTCAAATGAGCAGACTGCATAATTAGCTGCTGTTTAGACACTTCCCACTGGAATGCATAATGCTGGCTCACTTCTCACATTTTGTCTAACCTCTTGCTTCTACTGTTTCTCTCTCATAAGGCTACATTTCAGCAGTGCTGTAATTTTCCCCCTTAGGAAACTAAGGCCCATTACACATTACACAGCAGTTCCCTTGCATTCTGCCTCTATTCACAGACATAGGCTCCATGCGCACACACACATACCAAAACATACTGCACATAGGTACAGGTAGGTACACTATAGGTACACTTTCATAATACATCCACGGCACGTCAACACATGCAAGCATGCTCAAATTTGAACATACTGTACAGATTGTGCACCGAGGTGACCCTTATATCACACATACAGTACGAGAGCATACATACACGCCTGATTTGGTTTGACTGCACAGTAATGCTCAAGGGTTAGAGGGCTATCCAGTGTGCATAACCCTCGGCGACTACATGTAGATGGAAAAATAAGACTGTCTGTTCTCATATTCTGCTTCTCTGCTGAGCTGCACAGCCAGACAGGATGGCCCTGGTAAGGAGTGGAGTGTCTGTTTGTGTATGTGTGCATAAAAAGCTGACGGCCTTGGTCTACAACTTCTAGTGTGTACTGTACATCTGATGCACATACATTCAGACAGATGCAAATACATAACATCTGCAGTACTGCTATCAATGTCATGAAACCACAATTGAAATTTTATTTATTACCTTTATCACATTTGTTTGGCCATCGGGAGGTTCAGGAGGAATCCTTGACGGCTTGTCCACTCCAGGCTGAACCCGCCAATAGTAATAAAGGTTTTATTTTTCAATTTCTGCAATCAGTAGTCTAGTTAGTACTTAGTCCTCAGCCTTGGCATGAGCTAGCCTGGACCTCGCAGCAGCAGACTGCACAGACCGGAACACTGCCCATCAGACTGGGCCAATCTATTACTTTCAATACTGAGTGGGGATATGAGCAGCCCCTCCAAATTTGGGCTGACCCTCATTTTTGTTTCAATCTGACTGGCTCAGTCATTTTCAGAGTAAAGCGTATTTGTGGTAAATGTAATTAGCAAGAATGGAAAAAAGATGGAAGACAGGAGATGAAAAGAACTGTGTGGTGCAGAAAAATTACAAGCTAAAAAGCAAAAAAAAATGTTAGTGCAAGAAGCAGCTACATGCCCCAAACTGACTGATCTTTTCTGTGGTGAAAGGGCCAAGGTAGTCGTGGCCACTGTTTGCCAAGCTACTGATGACTGCTGGACTGGTCCAATGCTTGGTGTTGTGAGGTAGGAAGGTCTCTATTTGTATGGGGGTTGGAGAAGGTATAGGCCTGTATATCTTGGAAGTTGATTGTTATTGACTCTAAATATTTGCTTTGAATTTGATAATAATATGCTTGTTTTTAATATCCTTTTTATTACACACACAAACACACTCTGTTTTTTAGGGACCACATTACCGCTTTTGATTATACACTGAAAACCACTGAGTGGGAAAATATACATGTATCTATCAGCATTTGTAACTATTTTAGCACTCTATTGACCGACTATACACAATGTAGTAAAGATGTTAGCTGCCACACCAAGCCGTGCCAGAAATTGACCTTCTCTGGAGTAGGTCCAAAAGCCGGGCCACCCGCCCTCAAGTGGGTAGCAGTGACATCTCGCTGACCGCAGTCAGCCCCTGACGACCCGTTCTCCCCCTAAACAAGCGTGTGTGTGTTGCGAGGCTCTACTCACCTCTGTCTGCAGGAGACTAGAGAGACAGCCATCATCAATGATACTAATTTCATCTTTGATTTCCTGCTGTGAAAAATGTCCAACTGTCTGCCATCAAAAAGTTATTTGTTGCACAAACACAAAACAAATACAGAGAAAAAACTTCAATAATGATAATATATTTAAAACTAGAGGGGCACTCAAAGAGTGCAGATCTCTGCTATGGCCAAATGGCCTCATCTTGCAATGTTAAAGTTGCAGGTTTACTGCAGACAGTCTTACTTGCATAGCTTCTAACTAAATCTCTGTGGTTTGGAGTTTAGTTTCTCTCCTGCGTCCTGTTTTTACTTTAGATACCTGCTTTATCTTAAGTATTAGTTGTGTGATGTTGCTGCTCGAAAACTCGACATTTCCTTATTTTGCTGTTTCACAATAAAAGTTTATACATAATAAAATAATGTGGGACTTTTATTGTGAAGAATCTATAGGTAATGTGTTATCACTGAATTAGCGGAATTTGTTAGCAGCTTTTCTTCAATAAATACTGCAGGGAGGAAAGTGAAAGCATAAACAGCCACAGTGAGATGTTGATGAAGAGCTGCAGACAACAGGCTCTTACTGCACCTCTGCAAACAGCTCACCTCCAACAGGTAAACTTCTTTTACCTGCCCTGCTGTGGAAAAACACATGCAGCAAAAATAACAGGGGACTTAAGCCATGGAGCAGCCCGCTGCTTTTAAATGTCATCACTCAAGACCAGCCATCATCAGTTTAAGACACAGCTTCAAGAAGGTAGCCCTGTTGTAATGGAAATGCAAAACCCTGCTGTGCTGGGCTGACGGCCCAAACCAAGTCAAGCCAAGCCAGCCTGTGACTGTCAAAAAGAGGTACTAGGCTTGCTCATGTAGTGACATGCTTACAATCTGGGGAGGCAGATGTCAACAAGACATCCTGAAGTGTCCTAAAGGTCTTCAGCATCATTAGATTCTATTCATACAACATAAACTGTATTAGTGTTCAAATCACTGCCAAACAAATTACAGAAAAGGCCTCTCCATCTCAAAGTCACTAGCTGAATTTCAGTATGTCACTGATAACAGCATTCAGACATTTATGAGACACATGTCAAATTTCCTTTGAGAACAACTATAGGATTAGATGTTTCCATAATGCCATAGTAAGCCTTGATGTACTGCTCCTGCCTATATTGTACAACCTTGATATTACACTGAACCAGGTCATACTTTGTTGACATAATGTAGTAATCCACCTGCAGCCCTCGCGCATGCACGGAAATCCAATTAAACAAAAATTCATGACACAGTACACAAAAATGTTCATACTATTACTACAGTACAACCAGCTGTAAAAAGGAGTTGGAAACATACATGCATTAATTTCGCAGCTCTCTTTTGTTGGCGAAAGTCAATTCCATTTTAGTGCTGTGTGTTGACTTTAGACTCTTGCTGCCTTGTAGCCACAACACATACTAATCCACTCTTGCTCTCCCTCTCACCACTAAACCTTTCCTGAATTACAGCATTGTCCTACTGTGCATGTCCTGTTCTAAGCTCTGCTAACTCCCCTCAGTGTGAGTGTGTGTGTATGTGTGTGTGCGTGCATAAAAGAGAGAGAGAGAACGTGCACCATAGTTTTTGGATAATGGCAGATAGACGATTTGGGAATGGAACACAAATCAGAGTGACCTTTCCCTACAAGCATTTATGTGCATACACAGAAAACCGCCTACTCATACTCCCTCCATGCACACGCTTACACACAAACACACACACGTACACACAGAAACGCACACACACAGGTCACCGGAAATCAGTGGAATTAATAGGACCAAAAACAACAATATCCTGACGATTAGAGCTGGGACCTTCAGACTAAAGAGGATTTGCAGCTTAACTTTTTAAGATTTAGCTACAAGACTTATGCTCAGGACCACAGTGTAATTGAATAAGACATTTGCATAAGGATTACCAGTACCCAGTTCTAATTCTTTTTATTTAATACCGCAAAGAGATATTTTCAGTCAAGTGAATAATGGTTACAAATAACAAAGGTAAAATAAGCACACACTCTATCTCTCCCCTCTCGTTGCCATGTGCTTTGAAGGGTGAACAGAGTAAGCAAAATAAAGAGATTCAAATTACACTCATTCAAACATAGCCTCATGACTTATAGCCCTAGATGCAACTGCATTAGTGGTGACTCTACTTGGTGCATATAATGTAAAAATTTCAGGGGTCCCATTTCTTTTTAAACCATGACTACACATTGCCTCAAGTTCACTGCTTTTCCTGAAGCTATAAAACAAAGGCAAGGCTACATTTTGCACAGCAGTATCCTATAACTTGTCATTTTATTGAGACTATCCAGCATGAACAGGGACGTGCTGTAGGGTGGCAGAATTGTGGGAACAATAAAGGGGCCCTACAAACAGTTAAATGCAACTGCAATAATGAAATACAGGTTTGAGGAAACCCGAGGGGAAAGAACTACAGACCTACCCCCTGTTAAACAAAAGATATCTAATGTTAGAAACTTTTTTTAAGAGTAGAAAAGGTTTACTGTATGTGCATGTTTCTTCTTTTTATCTTTCACTTTTGCATTTATTGAGAAAGCATTAAATCGTTGAACATTTGGCTTTATGACACACTGTGTTTTACATTGTTACAGTTGTGAAATCTCATACAAGACATAGTCACCTACGCCAAGAAGGCTATGTTCTTCGTTTTATTGTTTGTCTGTTTGTCAGCAGGATTATGGAAAAACTACAGGCGCAGTTTTTAACAAAACTTGGTGAAAAGGTGTGGGCCAAGGAAGAACCTGTTACATTTCGGAGCACATCTTTTAGGCAGATGCATAAATTAATTTTCACTCTGAATGCACAACATTCACAGTTTGGGCCAGGATTGCACATAGCTCTCATCTCAGGCAACACAAGTAAACACAGAGGTGGCTGAGCCAAAATGGTGGCGGCTAGCAGTGCTAACAGTGTTAATGGGGAATCGCTTATTGGAGGGCTCCATAGTATATCGAAAATTTGACTTCATCATGATATCAACATGCACATTAAAGGTATCACAAAAGACGGTTTAAACTGTGACTAACTATATTAACATGTGCCATGCATTCCCACACTGCATGTTGTGTTGAAACAGTGGCATTGGGAGACTTTGCTAGTTTTGAAATTATTTTAAAAATCCCACAGAAATTATACTTCTGAGATTATCACAAATCACAATCACATATCAGATCTGATCGACCTTTTGCTCAGTAGACGATTGTGGTGCTGTCTAAACTCAGCTCAAGATGTGACATTAGCACAATGATTTGTACATAGACTCTAAATAAAGATACATATACACTCTGTGGTTTTGTAAATAAAGTTTTTAGATGTGGGATTTTACTCAACTTTCAGATACATTTTGAACATACATTAATATAACCATTTACCAGGCACCTAAAGCAGAAGGACATTAAAACTGTACATCTCAATATTTGTTTATTTATCATGTGGCATATCATCATCATCGCGTTCTAACTTATCACATGTTCTCCTGATATCGTGCAGGTCTAGGTGTAATCTGAGGGTGGGCGTTAAACTTCTACAATGTGGCTGCCCAACCACCGTGGGTCAAGAGGGTGTTTTCATGGGTGCTAACGGTGCTAACAACAGCAACAGTGTTGACAGAACTAACAGTGTGCCCACATGGCATACCTTCCCATATGAGCACTGCTCTCCCATGAATGCCCAAACTTGGTAGTGTGCAGTGCAGAGCAAAGGCAATACGTTAGCCAATGTAGATTTAAAAAATAGTAGTTTGCTGCTCAATTAATGTTCTGAATTTTGTATAGTGCACCTTTAACATTGCAAGATGGGGGCATGTGGCCTTAGCAGAGGTCTGTGCTCTTTGAGTGCCCATCTAGTTTTTAACATAGCATTATTACTGAAGTTATTTCTCTGTATCTGTTTTGTGTTTGTGCAACAAACAACTTTTTGATGGCAGACAGTTTGACATTTTTCACAGCAGGAAATCAAAGACGAAATTAGTAACATTGATGATGGCTGGATCCCATCCCAGGGCACAGTCACTGTGCATGATGGCTCACTGGTGTGGCTTCCTGAGTCATTTAAATAAATGTGTCACTGTTGCTGATGTTACAGGTTCCACCTGGAGTTATTCTGCTACGACAGTTTTAAATGTCTACTATGGAAAGGATCTGCTGACATGTGGAATGGCACCAAAACAAAATCAAGTGAACAGATCTGCACATTTTTACATCAAAATGATGATGATGATGAGGACGGAAAAATTAAGTAATAGCATCACTAATTTCTATTTAATTTCTAGAGCCACTGATAACTAGAGTTATCACTAGAGTTATCAGTGGTGGATAATGTGGCTCACTTATCAGTGGTTGGCCAAACAAACTATAAACCTTCCTTTCTGATAACCTTTTGGGTTTTACATAACAAAAGTTATGTTTTGTAAAAATGTTGCTTCCCCACAAACATCTGACTGATAGCAGACAGAAGGCAAGTATGAAGTGAGGAAAGGGAACAATGCAGTGTGTCAATATTGAGACATAAATGCTGTTAAAAGTAAATGAAAGCCAAAACAAGGAACTGTCCATCTTTACTCTATACTAGCAATTTAACTCAAAAGACAGTTCTGACAAATGAAGACAGGCAGGGAAAAAGTGGACTGTGACAGCAAGTTAACACAGTTTAATTGGCAGGTTGAACCACAGGAGAAAAGAATTCAGGAGCTCAAGCCACTCACAGCGCAAAGATTGTTTTTTAAGCTGTGGCCATTGTAGTTAGTAGGGATCAAAATCTCTCTTTGCAGCAAATGCCTCTGAGTATCGGAGCACATGTCCAAGTTTTTGCTCCTCACAGCTGAACTACACACATTAAATGTTGTCAGTGACAGCACTTTTGAATCAGTAGACTATTGGTGTTAGTGATGTTTTAGTCATCTGCACAGTGCATAACACAAAATACGGAGATTCAATAGAGGCAAATATCTGCTGGCAGAACAAACTTAGTTGTTACTGTATGAATGAGTACAGCTATGAAATGTTCTCTCTGAGAGAGTCCAACACGATGAATTCATGAAGCTGGTAACAAGAAGACTACGCTTCAGATATTCCAAAAGATAACCCCAAAAACAATGAGCAAAGAGAGGAGCAGAATATAAGTCTGATGAAGCGAAAAACAGATGTGAATTTTCCTTTGATTGTAGGTCAGCAGACAGTTAAAGAGCCGTGTGTGGGCAGGAGGGGGGAGCAGAGGAGAGAGGCTGAGACAGTGGAGTAAAGGAAAAACAAGTGAATAGCAGAGGCCAGCCCAGAGGGCTGTCCGCAGCCAGAGAGGTTCTAATGATGCTGTCTCAACAACAGATTCCATTGTGCACCAAGCACTGGTTGTGCTCAAATGTACTCTGAAGTAGATATCTCTTTAGGGGTTCCTAGTATGGAATCATGGGAGAAACATTTCTGTGTGCTACTGAAATATTTCTTGGATACAGAAAATGTCATAGAAAACAATGGTATCATACAAAAATGTTTAACATATATGTTTCTACATGTATGCTGCCACATCATGTTGGTTTTATATTAATTTTAGTACCAGATTTAATGCCAAATGGTTCAAATATGAATTTGGAGATCTTTAAACTCACTGGATTCATTAAGCATATCTTTTAAAATGACTGTTCTAGTTCAAGAAATAACAATGATGAAATGTAAAGAAGACAGTCTGGGGTGGAAAACACACAGACTTCAGCATGCTAGCGAGTTACCCGGCCCCACATGGTCAGTGTCCAACTTCTGAAGCCCCATTTCCACCAAACACTTTCGCTATGGTACCTTTGGAACCAGAAGTAACCCTTCAGACACGGTACCTAGACCCTAGGTCAGTTTAGCGTTTTCACCGCAAACAGTGCCCTTAAATGTGAACAGTGGTTACATGGGCTTCAAAACCAGCCACAACTCAGCCCTGAGCAGAGCGACCGTCCGTTATTGACCAATCAACAGACTGCAGTGTTGACAGCTCCACCTTTTAGTACCAGATCTGTGTGCTAGGTACCCCAACAGAGGGGGGACCAAAATGGTGATGTATGGAACAGTTCCATTGGTACCATCCGCAACTTTTCACAGTGGAAACAGAAAAAGAGCGTACTGAACTGAACTGTACCGTACTGCTTGGTGGAAATGGGGCTTAAGAGGGACAAGTTGCATTCAGCCTCATGAAATTGAGCAAAAACAGGTCTGTGATGGCCTTAGATGTCCGGGGATGCATGCGTGCCACACTATGCGGATCTGAATGTGTCCACCCATCACCAAGAGGCACGGGTAACCAGCTGAACCTCTCTTATGAAAGGGACTGCAATTATTTCCCATGAATGAGTAAATTCCCAGTAAGCATGGGTTATAAGATCATGTTAATTAAGTCCCTGCTATTCACACTACCGACTGGATGGCTGAGTGAGATTCATTAATTGGTCCTGCCAGGGTTATGACTGACCCCGGTGGAGAGCCGAACAGACAATCAAACTTGTCTATCAAGAGAAAGCAAAAGTTGCATCAAGGTTTACATAGATGAATAGAAGCATATGACAGAGGACAGGAGGGAAAAATAAAGATTAAATCACAGTAATGATGATGGCTCTTAACAATGCAGTACAACTGTGTCTAGACCACAGGCTGTCTGATAAGGGTCAGGGCACACTGCACATAAAGCAGCAAAACATTTCTCCCGACCTACCTCCAGTACCTAACATCCAACCCCTTTAATCTGGATGCTGTAAGTATTACAGTAACTGTGTAATCAGCACAAAATTGCAGCCATAATCAATATGCTAGCCTCCTTGCTACCAGTCCCAGTGGAATTCATTGCTGTAAATAACAATGAGGTTTTTATTCGACCTGCTTGAGGATACAAATTTGTAAGCTATTATAAAGCTGTGAATTATGTCACATTGGGGGCAGCTGGGAGACATGCACTTGTAGATTTATTAGGAGCTACTCACAGGAGCTACTCAGAACACAATGTCCTGTGTATGGGAAGTAGGACGATAATGTTGTAAAACACTGTTGTATGTTAATGTCTGAACTACTTCTACGCATCCTTAAAAGATGATTACCCATAAATTACACTGTTGAGATATGCTTCTACACAAACGTGGGATAGTGCAAGTGGAAAAACTAGCTTACTGTACCTACAATGAGACCTGTACAGTAAGACCTATGTCACATCCTTTCTGTTTGAACGGCCATCACAGCCAACCCTACCCCCTACTGTCACTGTCTGTCTAACATTTATTATTACCTAATGTTGTTTGCACTGCATGCAGTGTCTGCATAAATCATCTCACAGCACAGCTTTTTAGCCTCAGGATCTGTGTTGTGATGTATTTGTAATGTATTCCATTATGTCAGTCGGGGTTTGGACCAGTAGTAGTGCCTCTGGAGCCATGAATAGAGCAGGTATTGTTTTATCACCTCTTCTATGCATGTGCAAAAAGACATACATGTACATGTAGTGGTTTATGTTTCATGTGCAAGTTCCCTGTGTTTGATAATACCTATACCTAAACAGTGTTTGTTTAAAAGCTCCACAGAGTACCTTTAGCAGTATGCCCTTGTCTCTGTGTAAGATGTCTGCTCTTATGCACAGTCTGCTCCACAATTATTATGATAAGAGAAATACATGTGAGCTCATATATACACACATCTACACTGATCAGCCAAAATATTAAAACCACTGACAGGTGAAGTGAGTGACATTGATCATCTTGTTACATTGCAATGTTCTGCTGGGAAACCTTGGGTCGAGGCATTCGTGTGTATGCCACTTGATGTGCACCACCCCCCCAGCAGGACAAAACGCCATGCCACACTATAAGAACTGCTCAAGAAAGGCCCGAGGAATGTGACAAAGAGCTCAAGGTGTCAACGTGGCCTCCAAATTACCCAGATCCCAATCCAATCAAGCATCAGTGGGAGGTGGAGGAACCCCACCTTGCAAGCTGCAGGACTCAAACAATCCGCCGCCAACGCCCCAGTGCCAAACACCACAGGACATCTCTGCCTCCACAGGTCAGAAGCCCCACCGTGGATCGGATTTGACTCTGGCCTGTCAAGGCATTGGCACAGACACTCAATCAAATTTGGATCTGGGGAATTTAGAGGCCAGGTTGATAGCTTGAGCCCTTTGTTGGATTCCTTGGGCCATTCCTGAACAGTTTGCAGTGTAGAACAGCAACAACATTGTCCTTATGGGGAGGCCACTGCGATCAGGGAGTGCCCTTGCCATGAGGGGAGGGTACTTGGTCTGCTACGGTGCTTGGGTGGGTGGTGCATGTTAAGAGGCATCCACATGGACGTCAGAACCAGAAGGTTTCTTGGCAGAACAGTGCGTTGTAACAAGATGATCAATGTTATTCGCTTCACTTGTCATTGGTTTTAAGGTTTTGGCTGATGAATGTGCATTCTTGCTGTTAGTTTTCCCTCCAGAGGAGTAAAGGCGATAAAAACCATTGTGAATGTCTTCCAGCAAAAAATCACCAGAAAAAAAATGCTGGCATTGTACATTTTTGCAAATCATAGATATGTTACATTTGCATGTTATGTAGCGCATACATTAAAATCTTAATTTCAACAATTCTGTTGTTGATGTGTGGCTTGATTTAGGCAGGGAAAAACACTTGGTTATGGTATGGAAAAGATCATGTTTGCTTTGAAATACCCAGTTTTGGGGCACAAGCCAAGCAGGAAAAGCAAAGATGCTTTGGGAAAAAAAAGTGCTTTTGGTGCCAGTATCCCTGGTGAAAATAACACAGATGCGTAGCAACAAAACACCAACATTTGGAGCCTGAAAAGCCAATGAAAACACAGCAATGACTTGCTAAAACAACTGGTTTTGTTGTTTGTTGAACTCGAACAGTGGTTTGGAGATGTTTGAAACCTGGCAGCAGTCTTGCCTTGGTGACATGCCATCCACCACCCCCTCCACCTACTGATGAGTGGAGTTGATGGAGGTGATGTTGATATGATACATATGAAACACGCAAATGTAACATATTCAGGGAATTCATGGCAGAAAAGCACACCGCCAACATTTTCTTCTGGCGACTGGGCTGGTTCCAGAGATTCAGCTACACTTTAGCTGCAGTGGGTCACTTAATGAGGGCTACAGCTGTAGAGGGAGGCTACGGTCAGTGAGTCAGGCCATGACTAACGCACAATTGGTTTGAATCTGATGTGCACTTCAACACATTATATTAACAGGACAGAAAGAGGCCGTGCATAATGCAGCATCTATTGAGCTCTCACCTTTCCTCTCGTTTCTGATTTG
Source organism: Epinephelus moara (assembly GCF_006386435.1). Taxonomy (NCBI): domain Eukaryota; kingdom Metazoa; phylum Chordata; class Actinopteri; order Perciformes; family Serranidae; genus Epinephelus; species Epinephelus moara. The sequence goes on along the minus strand of NC_065513.1, from coordinate 26,045,913 downwards.
TTGAATCACAATTTATTCAGGTTAACATAAGTGACTAACTACAGTAATCTAATATTGTGGGAATGAAAAGCAGCACTAGCCTTTAATTATTACTGTAGGCAATAAGTGGTCAGTTGCTCCGTATCCGCATACTGAGGAGAAAATGTTCAAAACATAAAAATGCAAACCATATGCAAATGTCTGCTCTTACTGGTCTCTCCCACTCAATTTGTTAACGTTCTTTTTCAGACCCTAAAAAGAACACCAGATTAAGAGCTAGCATCCAGATGGGCACATGCAGGCAGCTCTGTGTCGTGTTGCCAAGTGTGTCAGACAGACAAACAAACGGCACATTACGAATCACAGTGATTAGCAAAATGTTCAACACCTCTCATTTCCGATGCCTGTTTCTGTGCTCACTGACAGCGTATCAAACATCAAGAGGGAGGTGGAGATCAGCAGAGACGGGCCCACAGAGAGAGAACGGTGCATTCCAGAGAGTAAAGGTAACGACAAAGATTGAGGCAGAGGCGAAAGGGGGAGACAATAAAACTGAAAATGGACCAGAAAAGTGGAGGGGAGAAGGATGAGGCAGTGTAAGTGAGACTGGGAAGGACTGAGAATGAGAATAAAATCAAACAATGAAGAAGGAAACGCTGCAGAAGAGTACAATAAAAGTAAGGGAAGAAGATTTGACCGACAGCAGGCACAGAGAAGTAATGTGGAAATTCCCTTGGTATTGTGTCAGGAGGAAATTAAATTACCAATATTCAGCAGGTGCACATGCGCACACACACACGCACCATGGATTTACAATACCAAATGTGACCACAGACAAGTAAAGCTCAATCAAAGCAAGTACAGATTAGCCACAGCAGTGCAATACACCTGGAGGGTATGTACTATTTGAACTACAACTCAGTCGTCATTTATTTTAACTACTAATGCTATTGTTTTTGCTCTGATTGTGTGTTTGCAGCCTTCCATAGCAAGTGGTTTGGAATTAATTTATAGTTTTGCATGCCAGTTGTGCTGTCTACGACTGCTTGTTTCATGTTACACATGGTCCAGTTGATGTTGTTGTGATTTATCAGTTTAATCTTTCAGAGCCTTTACAAGGAAAAACAAGCTATTTACATTATTTGTTCCTTTATCATTTCTCTTCTGTACAATACAAACACGTATTTACCATTTTAAAAATAAAGCTTTTTGTGCTTCAATGCTGCAATGCATGCAAAAATTATCACTTGTTTTCTACCACTTGTACACTTCTTTCTGAATATATGAAGAGGACTGTGAGCGTGGTGTAATAATTAGCAGTGACGGTGTGATATACAGTGATGAGAGGTCGGAAATCTGTTATAGCTTCATCCCTGCTCAGTCAACAACATGTGTGATCTGTGCTGTGAGTGATGAAGGCAGTGAAGCTTTCACATGTTAAGTCACAGACAGTATGATGCAACACAGCAGAAAATACAGTACAAATAAACAAATATATAATTATTTTTTATCTTGTCAGGTGGTAACATTGTGCACCTCAATAGCTGTACTTGTCGTGAGACTTTACTTCAACAGTTCTACTCAGTGTTTTATATTCTTGTATTGTTTGAAAGGGTTAACGCAAAAGGTAAAGGGCTGGGTGGCAGTGTTCCTGAAGCAAACATGTAGGGTGGATCAAATCCATGGCATCATGGGACATGTATGTGCTTGTACTTGAAAGACTGTTGTACCACACAGCTAACAGCCAACCGTCTCCACGCTTTACTGTTCAATGAATCGTTTACCAGTGAATGAAGCAGGGAAAGACTATAAAGGATTCTTGAACTTAGTGCTGTGTGTGTGTGTGTGTGTGTGTGTGTGTGTGTGTGTGTGTGTGTGTTAGGGTGCAGACGTTTTTGATGCTGTCTGTGTGTTTTTCTTGTGTTCACCTTAGTGTGTGAGCGCATACTTTAATTTATATGTGTGTGCACACTGGAGAACAAATGTGCCAATGACATGCTTTCTGTGTTTTGTAGAGCTGTGAATAGCAGCCTGCCCATGATTGGTTGTAGAGGAAATAATTCAGAGGGACAGAAAGGCACTGCCAGCAAATCACTCACTCACACACACACACGTGTGCATGAAACACACACACACACACGCCCACGCTGGCATGTGTCCTTAATGCAGTCCCGACGTGCTCACAAACGAATACTCCGAGATGCATGAAAGTGTGGGCAGTATGCACACTGCTTAATACATGAGCATGCTCACACACATGCGCGCCCAAGTTGCTTATGCACATACAGTATATACAGGAAAATTCATTTTATGCACATTTAGGGCACCCAGTGAGACACAGCGCACATTGCTGGAAGACTAAAACAGCATTTGTGTCAGCAGAGAGAAAGCGAACAAATCTATGAAAAAGAAAGAAAGAGAGAGAAGGTGGAGAGGGCAGCTGTAAATATTCACTTTGCTGCATGAATGTAGAAGTACAGTTGTTGAACAATGCACAAGGACATTTACACCCCCACATATACAGTATATAAGCATATAGCACATACCATTAAAATATACACACATGACCACACACACACACAAACCTAACAGTCATGCTAGTCCTTAGTCCCTGACAAGAAATGTCTGCCTTCCTTTGAAGTTTTCCTCGTCATTAGCATGATTCAATAGACATAATTCACACCGAGCATTCTTTCCCAAAAAGACTCACTACATACAAATGGTAATATTCTACCGAGCTTCACTGTTTGTTCAACATATGTGTAGTTTGCTTGTCCTGGAATAGCAATTGCCAAATAGTGTGATTACTTCCTCAGTGCAAGACACTTTGATTGGCTAGAGTAGTGGTTCTCAACGATGGTCTGAAGACCCCCAGGGATCCTGTAGGGAAGTCCAGGGGGTCTGCAGAAAATAGGGAATAGTTTAATTCCCTATAAAAGTGAGCCCAATGTGAGTAAAAGTCACAAGAGTGACTATTCTGCTCGCAGGTTTCACATCCTCCACAGTTATCTCCTAAACTGTGGTTGACTACCACAGAATTTTGGTCTTAATCATATCTAAAAAAAATTCAGATGGAGGTCCTTGAAGCAAAATTGTATCAAATGGGGGGGTCCCTGATCAATTGTGTATCAATTTAGGGGTCCTTAACACAAAACATGTTGAGCTAGAGTGCTGTGTGTAGTGTGAAATGTCCCAGCTCTGGTTTTAAAACAATCTTAAAAGCAGGTGTGTAAGCCTTATACAGTGTGCAACCATAGTAACACATTATGAGAAGCTGCAAAATCCACCAAGTCTGGAACATTCTGGGTTTTATTCAGCTATCTTCTCCAGAAATCTCAGTGAACTTGAGACCTAAAACAGGCCTCTGGGGTGGCTACTGTATGTTTTTAAGAATAGCAAACTTCGAGCCGCTGCACCGCTTCTATAACCAGCTAGCTCTTCAGTCCTCAAACAAAACACCGACCAGAAAATGTGAAAATGTTATTTAAAACACAATCTCCAGAGTATAGAGCCAGAGAAAAAGCATGCCCTTATATTTATATATTTTTTCAAGTATGTGTCTGTTTGTGTGTAATCTTTATGCATGCTCCTGCTCGCAGGGGCGGTTTAAGTCAATCTCCACAAAAAGCAAGCTGACAATCGTTGTGGTGAACATCAAAGGTACTTGTCCTCAGACGACACTAAGCGTGCGACTCCGCATGTGTTCACGGGATAAACACAAACGCACAATACAATCATCCGGGAACACGGGCCCGTGTTGTACAAGTCCTTCCCAGGCCATCTGGTCTGTTCTACCTGCATCGCTGACTGCTGCGGTGAGATGAGGCACCTTCGGCAGGGCAGGGTTGTCCCTCCTCGGCTACATCTGCAGTCAACCTCAGACAAGCAATCATACTTCTTCTCACAGCTACCTGTCAGTCCGTCTCAACCTCAGAAACACACACACACATATTCCCTTTTTCTCTCTGTGGCCTGGTTAAGAGTTCTGCCTCAGTGACCAGGTGCAGACGTCAGAGCTGCTGCCTGTCTCTTTCCTTCACAAGAGGATGCACAACAGTCTCAGATATCTCACAAACGTACACAAACCGGACACACAGTTTGCAACTCTGTGAATCCTATGCGCACACACACATGCATAAAACACCAGTATTCATGCAAACACGAACATAAGGGTGCTAAATCTTGCCAGTCAAAGATGGCATGGACCAGCACATCTGTCAGCACTCATGGGCACATAACTCGAAAGATGTGAAGCATTTAATACACACTGCTTAGCCCCCACCCTCCTGAATCGGTGCATAACTGAAGATTAAAATACACGTGTGCGCGCGCACACACACACAACAGAAGTTGATAGTTGAGAAGAGGTATTGGTGTTGACAGCTGTGAAACTCGTAGACAAAACCAGGCAGGAACAACCATTCACACACACTGAGATGTTTAGAAATCCTTCTCCATGGAAAAGACCAAAATAGCACCAAAGTGAGAGAAAAGCCAGGCCATGCCGGGACAAACCAACCTCTCTGTTGTTCTCCCACAAATAACGGAAACCTCTCATTCCATCTTTCACCTCTTTCCACCTGAATGACGGAAATCATTTGCTGTCTGCTGTTAAGAGACAGACCCCACGCACATTAACAACACACTCACACACACCATAGATCCAATAATCTCTTTGTCTATCCCTCACTCCCTTCCTCATCACCTTAACTGAACTGGGTGTCCAAAGAGTAAAACAACTTTTTAATTCTCTCTGTCCCTTTCATCTAAAAGACACAGGCCTCCCATACAGTAGCTTACCTAGTCCACAATAGGATCCTGAATAAACTGTGTTACATAAAGATAAAAGGGAAATAAATCAAATAAATTCTAATATATTTAAACTGTGTTGACAGACACACAAACTATACATACATTTGAGGGATTTTTTTAATTAAAATGTTCCTAAAATTTAATACTGATCAAATTTTTTTGATTGTGTATCAGTGCTGATGAAGTCCATGAAACTATATGACTATCTTGTTTAAATGTGCCACCCACGAATGAATTTTTCTACTCTAAAAAACTTCTGCAGTTTAGACTCTGACTATAAAATGCCTCAAATCTTTGTCTCCATAGAAGCTGTAGGTCAAAATGTGCATGCTAAACAACTGCACTATAGTGAGAGCTGTAATAAATGGATCTCAGTGGACCTCGGTTATCAAGTCTGATATATGCTGATGTCACACTGAACTCAAAGACCCAATTCTGAAAGCACGTATGCTGGTTTTTGGTAGTCACCCCTTGACAAACCAAGAAATACAACACACAAAACAGCAAGAAACAGCAAACTGAGTTATTTTACAGATATGCAGCACCTCTGCCCTCCTTCCTGCAGAGCATCAAGCCCTAAATGTTTTGTTTAGTCCTTAAATTAAGTATCTAATTTGTCTAATGACCACAGAGGTGATGGGGTCAGTTGGACCAAATCCTTCTAGAACCTGCTTTTCTGTGTTTTCTTTTCTGCTCAGTATCGCTCTCAGTGTTCCTACATTGCCACAGCAAGGTAGTACTGTACTTGAGGTGTTGCACAGGTGCTTTTAAAAATGAGTTGACAGTAATGGATATAATTCATCAATGATTCAACAAAATTCTTGCCTAGACTTTACTTTGTTTAAAAAAAAAAAAAAAAAACCTTGCAAAATGGTTAAAACTCAGCAAAGACTGATTTACATATGAAGCGGTCTCTAATGCGCCTATTCACACTGTGTCATGTACAAATTTCATGCTGTGCTGCAGGATAAAAGAACCCACTGAGTTTCCTACTATGATTTCAGGTGTAACACTGTCGATAGAACGCATGGGCACATCACATTATTGACGGCCACAATGCAAAAGGGATGACCGAGTCATGCATGACATGACATGACATGACATAGACATGCAAATTCAACATTCCATTTGCAATTACACAACTTTATCACCTTATGGTGGTTGTTGGTAACATATCGGGGAACCCATGTTTCCTCTCACCTCTTCATTCAAGTATTTATTCATTCAGTTTCTGCTTTGCTGTGATCTAGCCAGGAGCAACAACAGGAGACCATAACCAAAGCGGTATCTATAATATGTGGCTGCAGTAGATAAAGACTGTATGTCACATGAAGCCATCTTAAATTCATTTTAATATTCCGTGCCTTTGGCATTTGAAATGTGCGAACAGCTCAAATGATATTAATATGTAGGCTCAGAACAAGCATTAAAACTCATAAGTACAGCCAGGACAAATCCAATAAACTGTATCTCAGTGACTGGTATGGGAATAGTGTGTGACTTTGCATGAGGAAGAGAGACAGAGAGAAATGTGCCAACACACAAAACATGATCTGAACCAGGCTCATTTGCGAGCTTCTTCCCCTCATCTGTGATGCATGGTGAGCAAGTGGATGCACTCTGACACACTGCATGGCTAAAAACCAGTGTGACTCCAAAGTGAAGACTTAATCTGGCTGCATAAATCACAGTGACTTTCTGAGTGTAACTAATCATGAAAACACACAAACGCACACTCTCTTTCGCTAACACACACACACACACACACGTGCGGAATCTATACGCACCGCCCTCATAAAGCAGAAGAGCATTGCCATGCAGCACACGATGCAGTGAGGGCCAAGAGGCAAGCGGACTCCCCCCTTCCTTCTGCATGCTGATCATTAGAGAGAGAAAGAGAGATGGACGAGGCAGTGGTGCCAGCTCCCCAGCAGCTCAATCACATTTAATGCCTGGACAGTGCAAGATGAAAACGTCTGCCGGTCACTGCTGTTAATATCACAGAAATGAAGGCAACTGTGTGATAGGACGGCTGAGGCTTTCAGTGCAGGCTGCTAAAACTGCTACATGATGACAACACAAAGTCCACCTTCTCTCCCTTTCTCCCCCCTGGATTCTCTCTGTCTTTTACTTTCCATCTTTTCTCCCTTTGATATACATCTCCCTCTGCCTGTCCATCTCTCTCTCTTTGCCCCTCATTCCGTCTTTAGCAGCAACAAAGAGATTAAAGAGGGATTACTTCTGACATGTCAATGTGATGTGCCTGCTGGGTATAGTATTTTTTTCCCTTTCTCATGCAGTCCTAAGTCAATATGACACACACACACACACACACACAGGTCAGCACTGCAAGAGTGTGAGAGAAGATGGAGTGAAAGAAATACCTCAAAGTCTTGAGGGATGGAAATTTTCTCCACTTGCAAAATGCAAAAATTATGATGTGCCGAAATGACTGTGGCTTCTCTTCTCTTGAAGCAATACCACCTTCTGTGAGAAAACAATAATCATAATGCTCCTTCCTGTACTTGTTTCCGCTGAATCCATACCCTGGTTTATCTGTTTCCATGGTCTGCTCAAGAGGCGAGGATGAGGAGGGATGCGTGAGGGATGGAGTGTGAGAGAGAGGCAGAACGAGAAGAGAGAGGTATTGTTTTTGGGGTGATAACCCTTTGTTGTGATTCAAAGTAGTTGTGGCTAGCAGGGAAATGAACTATTGATTAGATATAAGGCCTAGGGTAGAGGGAAAGGGGAAAAAAGACACTGACTGAAATCACACCAACCAACCAACCAACCGCCCACGCTGACGTTTTGTCCTCGAACACACTCACACACCGACTCTTGCGGGCACATACGCCTGCTTGTGCAAGGGGAGGGGGGAAAGCTACCCGTAACACACTACTTACATGAAGCTGTAACAGACCAGGAATAAATCCAGCCAACCAATAAACAACACACTGCTTCCACTGTCTATTCTACTAATTGGAAACCACTCAGTAGCCTGGTTTGCACTGCAGGGGCAAGGAGGAGTAGCTGGGTTTTCTCATTATCCATGTCACTAAATTTGCGCCTCAAACATATATCTGGGATTTGTATGGATTATGTTGCAAATTGGAAGTGATTTGAGAGCGTCTACCTCTGTAAATCCCATGTCTGTACAGCCTAATTTCACCTGCTGACTGTTCCAATACAGTGCACTGCAATATCTCTGCTCATCTTTATGTTTACCCTTCTCTTTGTACATAAATGCAGACATACAGATAAACACAGACACTGAGCACTATCAAAAGCCCGTATCCATTTATGGCTATTGTTGAGTATGCAATCTGTATGTGTGGTATATCTGGGCACTAATGAATTGCATACAATTATGCTGTTGCAGACTTATAGCGAGCCTGCTACAAACATATAATATGTTTTCCTAACTAAGTCTACAATAAATGTCTCTGTGCTAGTCATCAGTCATGAGTCATTTTAAAAAACAAACATTCATATTTTCAGAAATGTTCACAGACTGCTAAACGATGAATAAGTGATCTATTTACCCAGCATTTCAAGGACTCATTCATATTTCAGTAAAGCAAAAACCTCAAGTAAGCTTTCATGTTATTGGACCTCACTGAGTCTATTCCAGGAACCTAGAGCCAGTAGGACACCATGTCTTAAAACTATCGTCCCAGTTATCTGAGATATAAAGATTAGAGACCCCTTAGTGTACATATAGAGACCCTTGACCTAGTTCCAGTAGCTGACAGAAGTCTCAATGTAGCTACCCTACATAGATGAAGATCCCTGTCTTAGTCTTGGTAAGCCTAAGAATGTCACATTGCTAACACTCTTAACTATAAAAAAAAAACAAAACCAAAAAAAAACCTAACAGTCAGTGAGCTGGTAAAGTTTTAGTGTCTTGCTGTGAGACACTTGCAGAACATGTGGCTGCTGCTGTGATCAAACCATCCAGTCACAGGGTGATCTGTCTAACCAATGGATTACACTGTCACCCCTGTAGGGCCAGCATCACAGCCCCAACAGCATATGTAGGATGACACTTCAGCACCTTGTGACTTTAATGCTCCATCAGCCTTCTTACTGCACTGCACTAAAATGCCTGTATAACCCTATGTGAATATCTTAAAACCAAACTCCATGGCAAGCATCATCTGAGATATTTAGTTTCCAACATTTGGTTTCAACCTGCTTTGGTTGGCAGACCACCTGCATTTTCAATGCTCTGCAAATGACATAATACACAGTGACTATGTACTTGACCTGTGTAAATCTCATTCATTTGGCTGTGCTGCTGTTGTAAGTCTGATATGAAGCATCAGCTTGGTCTACGGCCCAGAGAAGACCTCGAACAGATCCAGCTCCTGGCAAATTGTGTCGAGGTAGCCGCTAAATTGGCCTGGGGTCTGCTCTGTAAATCAGCTGGCCAGGGCCTAAATGGATCAAACAGGCCAATCCTCCCTCCCTGGCAGCATAATGCAGGGTTAGATAGATTGGGGGGGGGGTTATAATGTGTAACGTGTGTGTTTCGAGAGTGGATGTGCGTGAGTGTGTGTCTGTTAAAATATGGATGTGATCTTGGCCATGTGCATGATGCAGTCAAAAACAGTTCAACACGGACAGGTGCTTATCTTTCTGCTGCCGGTTTTTGTGTGTGTGTGTGTGTGTGATGTGTGTGATTGCTCATCACTCTCACTCACGCACCTACACACTGCTGCCTCTCTGGTCTATCGCCCATTGGAGGCCACCGAGCTGTGCAACGATTATGTGTGCCCACCACCACCTCGCGTCCTCATCTCATCCTGCAAGACACGCTCTCCAGCGTCATCTCTCTTTCTCTCTCTCTCATACACACACGCGCGCGTGCGCGCGCACACACACACACACACACACACACACACACACACACACACACACTCTCAGTCTCTCTCTACCTATAGCCGGAGCAGGAGGCGCTGCTACATCGCCTGAAAGAACAGGCTCCCTGATGTCGAAATCACACTCAACACAACAGTGCCACACTTAGCCGGTGGTGGTGGAAGGCGGAAAAGACGTTAAGACATAAAACTGTTTTTTTTCCCCTCTCCTGGCACTGCAGCAGCTCACGATGGAAGGTGGAAAGTAGAAAATGTGCTGCCATCCTGGGTAATCCCTCTGCCATGCAGGGTAACATCACGCCATCCTAAACCACCTGTTTTTCGCGCATCCTGTGCGCACACAGCCATTATTATATATCAAATCCTAGAGAAACGCTGCACTCGGTAAATGCAGTGTCTCTACTTGGCATTGCCAGCCTTTATCGATAAATCTGTGTGGCCATTAATGATATTAACCACCTGAAATATACGACTTCTGAGGTAACAGACTTCACATGTGCAACTGATGCTCAATAAGCCCTCAACTCAAATGTAAACTTCATTTGAACGATGTGCATAATTGCGCAAAACATCGTCATTTCACCACTGATATGAAGAAGTGGATGTGCCAGAAATGTTTGCATGAAATCTATGTCAAGTATGGCATGCAATAGTCCCAGTAAATACCACAGGGCGTCAAAGAAATCGCCAGCAATGCTGTGATTTAAGCAGCGCAGCGCATATCAAGGCTGAACCCTCCAATCTGTTTCCTGAGAGACGCACAGAGAGCCTTATTGTGGCCGCGAATTAGAGGAGAAAAAAGCGCAGTAACTCACCGATGTGGATGATTGAATCCGAGAGCGCCGACTTCCACTCCTGGCTCCAAAAAACGGCAACGAGCAGTATAGCTGAGATAACTTTCATCTTGTCCAGAAATATATTTCCTCCCCAAAACAAGAGAACACCACGGCTCTCTGAGTGAGAGCGAACAGAGTTAAAATCCCGAGAACCGAAGCTTCTTTTTAGTCCATCTGTAGGGCGGTCAAGGAAATTCCCTGTAATCTCTTCCTTGATATATTATTCTCTTGACGTTAGTAAGTGATGCTTGTCTGTAGAGGAAAATAAGTAGAGATTCCCGGGTAGTCACAGACTGGCACCCTGTTGAAATTCCTCCCAACATTAAATCATATTCTGGGCGAGCGGAGAGACGCTGAGCCGCAGAGCAAACAACCCGCATCCAAACGTCGCCGCGTTAAAGCGAACTGAGGGGCTGGAGGATGCAGCCGCTCGTTTAGAGGAATAAATCTGTAACCATTCGATAATGTGAGGGGAAAACCTAATTATCTTGAAAAGCGGGTCCTGCTGTAATGACCCGTGATTCCCAGCCTTTCAGACCTGGCGACGCAGTTTCCCCCCTGCACCAATCACCAAACCACCAGCAGCAGCAGCAGCAGCCTCAGCGGACCAAGCCAACGGCCAAAACTTCCATTTTGCCCAGGGGCTTTTTTTTTTTTAATTTCTCCTTCACTTAGCCCCTCTTTGAATATCACCAACGCCACAACACACAGACGAACCCAGCGACTTTTGTTGGAGGGGAAAGAAAGACCAAATGATGAAAAGCCTTGTCACATGGCATTACCACGGAGATGTACCATATTCCGAAATTGTCTCTAGTTTCCTGTAGAGATGAGAGAAAAAGAGAGACTGGGATGGAGAGAGCTCTTACACATACAATGAAAGAGAGCTCCAAAGCCACTCTTCTTTTCTGCGTCAGGAAGGGAGAGAAAAAAAATGTAGGCTAGGCAATCAGGGGCAAAATTAACCGAGGATGCGCGCAACGACACTCCGCGGTCCGCACTCCGCACTCCGTATGCGGGTACTCGCGTCAGCCCCAGCACGCACGCTGGCTGGTGAAGAGGAGGTATGCCGCGTCCGTGCGGGAGAGAGAGAAAGAGAGGAAGGGAGGGAGGAGGGGAGGGAAGGAGGGAAGGAGGGAGGAGACCCAGGAGAGAGAAAAAGAGAGAGAAAGAGGCAGCAAGTATGAGCAGCAGCAGTTGCCAGCCGGGGCGCGCATCTACTGTCTGGAATTACCTTGGAGAAAGAGAGAGGCGATGTGTGCCTGTCAGGGCGGGCGGGGGATGCAGAGGGGTGTCTAACAGAGAGACAGACAGATGAAGAGAGGGCTAATCTGCCAACCTCAGCTCACCATTGGGCACCTCAGGCTGCCATCGATCCGATATCTACCTTTCACTTCAACAGGAGCTGGGGATGGAGGGTGCTGCTTGGTTATCACTCCTGATATTTAAGGTTGTCTGGGTTATAACTTATGCCCATCATCTTTACCCTGCTGTTGTGTATCTTGAGGAGAGCCTTGTATTATTCTCCCTCTAATCAGCTGTACTCACACCTTTGGCCCATTAGTCTCTCCATAAACTTATTTTCCTCTCCTTGCAACTATCCCCCCCATCCTTTTGTCCGTCCATTCTACCCCCCACTATCATCCATTTATCCATCCCTGCCTCTCTGAAGGACTGGAGTCCCCAGGGTTCCTCTTAATCTGCCCCAGACCTTGGATTAGGGATTAGGAGTGTTGGGAGCCTCAGGCTGCCATTGGACTGACTGTTTTGTACGCATTCAAGGAATGAGAGATTAAACTGACAGCGATACTGATGCTGTGAAAGCTGCTCTCACTTCTCCTATTTGACGCTATTGATTTATTATTAAATGTTTATATAACCACTCACGTTGAAGGGGAACATCTCTTGTTCGGTGAGTGAGCTGTAGCTGAAAATACAGAGATAAGAGAAAGCAAAGGGAGCATAAACAAAAAGAAAATATTTTGGAGGATAAAAACAAGATAAAATACTCCAATATCTAACATTTTTTTCTGCTTGCATCAAAACGAAATACTTGCAAAATGTGGTCTGCATATCATGATACTGAAGAAATGATGGACTACTGAACAGACACAGTATGCTGTTCACATGCTGTTTGCATTCTTAAACAGACTGAAGATTTTTGCTCTACTTAAAAGAAACATTATAGACAAGTGACAAGTTTATGTCTTTGTGGTAAGACTGATTTGATTTCACAGTATAGCCCGTTCAGAGCAGGACCTTTATAGACCTTTGATTAATATGGATGAATTCTACGCCTTTTATTCACATGGTGAACACAAAGACACGGACGCTCCTTGAATTTATGCAACTCTAAGACATTCATACCCAAACTCTTGCATATAAATCACTATGCAATCACAAACTTTAATTCACTTTCTGGCAGGAATATAACAAGTTTCATGCCATGAAATAAATCAGTACAAAAATGGATTCTCCTGTTTGTTGCGAAGCCTCCAGTAAAGCAAGACCTTGGACTTGATGCTTAAACGTCTAACATGCTGGAAAATATTTGGACTGCTGCTGAGCAAAGAGACTGAGAAAGTCTAACCTTGAACAGCATCCCTACACAACACAGTTCATGTATTTCTGGAAATCACCTATTTGAAAGAGGGATATCTTGCACTAGATGGGAAGTGGACACTCAGACCTCCATATCTATCGTGTGTGTTGGCTGAAGATTGATCCTTCACTGTAATCCCTCTATCAGTGCTGTGCTGGGAGCTGAGGACAGCGTGGATACTGATGAGTAGGTGTGCTGTTACCTGTAATGAATGCACGTACATATGTAGTAGCTGGTAGCAGTAAGTAGGCTGATACTGTGCATATATGGGTGTCATTGCTTTCTGTTTACAAACTCCAAAATATAATTTAAGGACACATTTTAGGATCCTGTAAATCTTCAAATTCACTGACAAAATGTGTGATTGTCACATTACAGTAATAGTTCTGTCTACTGTATACGCCCTTGATAATTTACCCTTCTGCTTACCTCCTTTTGGACCGCCATCTTACTTTCACAAAAATAATCTTCAGAGAATAAGATCTCATCATCGCACTAATCTTTAGAAGCTCAGTGTCTTGTACCCAAGACCATTTGGATAATACATGTTTTACACTCTGTTAGTGCCTCACAGCAATGTTTTACTTTTGCAGAGCTTTTTCACTGTCTAGTATACTCTCCTCCCTGGGGATCCATTGTCACCACCAGCAGCAAGACTTTCTCTTCAGCACTCACTGCTGGTAACTGTAAACAAAATTAAAAAGGCAAAATTTTCCTTTGTAAAAATTAGCTCCATGGACACAACATTAAATTGGGTAACTCTCAGTCACACAAACAGACAGCGAGTGTATACATATACCCACAGTAAAAGGATAAAGTGTCTCATAGGTCCAGTTGTGTCCGTCATGCAACATTAACTACCAGGCTCTGTGTCATTAATGTGACATCCTTGTTCATTAAAACTGCTAATTGAAAGAGATGTGCAATAAAGTAAAAGATAAGCTCCTGCGACTTGAGAAAAAGGAAGATGAGAATGAAAGAGGTCAAGATGAGGATATATGCTATGAGGAATAAGCAGGAAATAAAGGTTGTGTCACCTGAGATGGTCGAGGGTCTAAAGATGGAGGAAGCTGCTGTACAGATTATAAAGGCCCCATTTGGCAAATTTATGATTTGTGATATTGGGATACAATATTAAACTGACTTAAAAATAAACAGGAAAGACTGGGCAAATGTAGCCCAGAATATGTTGATGTCTGCCATTACATTCAGAGATGTGTTTTTTCATTCCTCAGCCAATGATTATTGCCGAATTTTTTCCCCTCGAGTAATTATTATTCAGTTTATGAAATGCTCAAAGTACAGCGTTCCCATACATTTTTAGCAATGAATTTTTAAAACTTTTTCATAACTTTTTCCATAATATTATACAAATTTCTGCGACTTTATTTCAGAAGTTTACACTAAGGCATAATGCGTCTATGTTTATCACATGATGGCAGTGAAATTACAACGGTCATGCAACACAGCATCAGATCTTAAATTAGCGATACAAGGAATTTATTTCACATCATGTTAGACATGTTGAGATTTTTATGAACACATTTTAAATAAGACCTTATATTTAAACTACTTACCATATATACTAAATACTTTTCTGAAACATGTTAATTCCAAATGTTTCTGTTTTCAGAACTTTTCCAGGAGTTTCATGACTGTAGGAACCCTGAAAGAGCAGTCAAATACCTATGTCAGTGTAGCATTTAAAATGATATTTAAGGTGCTCAGTTTGTCTAACAGCCAAATGCTTTGTGTCCTTGAGGACTTACAAACAGGCTGAATGCATTCTTACTGCAGACATTATTTGTAAAGTACTTTTTATTACTTTCAAACTCAACTGCTTAGATCTGCTTGTATTCTTCCATCCTCTCCGCTTCTCATGGCAAACTGCTACCTTTTCCTACTGTCATGATTGGGGTGTGCATGTGCGTCTTTGTTGCATGCTGGTTGAAATGGCTTTAAGTGGAACTCGCCAGAGCACAGTACCAGCATTTTTATATTGTACTTTTTGGTGTATTGTGACTTTTCACAAGCTGCCTGTACTCTTTTCTGCCCTCTCCATATCAGGTTGTCTGGGCCCCAAACAGACTACATTACCCAGAGGGCACTGAGGGCACTGCGTAGGCTGTAATGTTGGCCAGAGTCAGAAGATGACACAATAGAGCTTCAAAAGTCAAAACTTGCATCAGTAAATGCAGCAAGCTAATGTTAGTGCCACTCCTAGCAGTGAAGAGCCTGTTGATGTAGGCGTTTGCATCAGCAAATCCAACTGAAGCTACTGCCACCGCCAGTGATGAGAAGACCAGTTGTTTCACAAAACCAAGTTCATGTCATTCACCTACCACTAAGTGACTCATAAAACAACTCTTGTCTGTATGGGTGAGGTGTGGGTGTGTCCTCTGGCAAAAAGTGTTTTAGCCTCTGAATTGCACTGCTGGTAGAACATTTCATTCAAACAACACAGGGAACACATCAATCAAATTTTGTTCTACAGTTCCCTTGGTGGTCAAAAAAACTGTTGGAAAACTAGTGGTGGAAAGTAAATACTTACATTTACTATACTTCAACTAAAATACATTTTTGAATACAGCACTTTTACTTGTAATATCAACCCAGTCTCACTCCAAAGAAAGCAAAATCCAGCACTTGGGCAGTAACTTGTGGCGTCAGACACTGACAAAAAAGCTGTCCTTTAACATCGGCATGGTACACGGCTGGTCATCGTTATTGCTTAACAGCGCTCAGTGGCATCAGGGAGGAACACGGCAGGACAAGAACGAAAGTTAAGGCGATGAAAGTCCAAGTAAGGCAGGCGGAAGGACCGACTTTCACCCGGGAGAGGGGTGTTCATGTCCTGTAAGATTCGATAGCCAAACCCTGTTCTATTTTCCTAAACCTAACCCTGTGCGTTAGTTGTTGGAGAAAAAAAAAAGGCTTATTCACATTGTTGTACTGATGTAGTGCGTTTATTTTGAAAGAGACAATATGTAAACAGTAAATTTCATGTGAAAACAGAAGTGAATTTTGAAAGAAGACAATTTATGTAACAGGCAGAACTTGACAAGGCATCCCAGAACATCAACAATCAACGCACCCAGGGTACCTTGCATGCAAATGTGGACATAGAAGGTCCATGACCGAACGTCAATATGTAATGAGGTCGGAGTGAGAATGTGTTGGTAGTATGTATATTTTACATTTTAGAATCAACATTAAAAAATAACAGGTCTCATAAAAGTGGGATGTTTCCTAACGAACACTTTCCAAAGTGAATGGAACACAGAAAAGTGCAGATAACCCAATTGTGTTATTACTTATTAGTTATGTTTAGTATCCACTTCAATATAAAGCTTCACATTCCTCATGTCAAATGTATCTCTAGCTTGTAGGAATGAAACGGTTCTGGATGAAGTCAGCATGTATGGTTAATGGTCTGATATGTTGGTATAGACATGTCAGAAACTGAAGAACAGGGTTCACTAGTTCTGTGTCAATTTGTGGACACGTAAACATCACTGAACATAATTCACTCCTGGCAGGGCACCATTTTCTTGTTTGTAGCAGTCACTTTTCCTATAAAATATATCACTTGTCAAACACATTGCGAAAAGTAGTTCTCCAATTTATGCATAGGATTTTTCTTTTTACTAAAATGACAGAAAAGTGCCTGGAGCCTATTTTTTAACATTCTGAGAAAAACATTTACAGACACAAATATTGTACCACTTGATAAATATTGAATTAGATTTCATATGTCACAGGAGTAGCATGTTATACTAAGTTAGGAAGCTTTTTTAGGATGCTAAAAACTTGCAATTACAGCATAACTGTATAAAGCTCATGTACACTAATTTGATTGACCACATACTTTATTATCCATTGAATGCAATATGAATGACACAGAAAACATCTAATTGTAAGAGCCTGCTTTCTTAAACAGCTGCTGCCCTGTATGTGTGTAATCTGGTCGAGAGGAGTCACCTTGGAAGTGTTCAGGGACGTGTCAGTGTAAGTGAGATTTTATCTGGGTGCTATAGAGGATATACGTAAAAGCCTTGCAAGGAGCTTACAAACCTGAAAACCACACACACACACACACACACACACACACACACACACACACACACACACACACAAGTGAGGAGGAGCAGACAGACATGCAAACACGCCTCAAAGTGAGACGAGTAATTCAGGTGTGAGCTGGGTGGCTTGTTAGTATGCATGCCTACTGCTGTCACTAGCTCTCAAGGACATTGTCTGTCTTGAGGGGGGTAAACGTAGACGGAGGTCTGCATCTGTATATTCATGTTGACATGGATGTGTGTGTGTGTGTGTGTGTGTGTGTGTTATTGTCAGATATTTTGTACAATGTATAAAAAACTATGCCTGTCTTTCCATGTGCTACTGAAGCCATTAAATGACAGGGCAGCAAAGACCAACATTACTGTGTCAGAAGCAAAGCCTGCCAATGATGAGCTTGTATGTGTGTGTGTGTGGTTGTTTGTGTGTACATATGTGTGTGCTAGCTTGGACGTGGCAGCAAACAAAAGACCAGACAGCAATTATTAAGCCTGAGTACCATCATACACTTTCAAATGGCCACTAACAACCCACAGAGATGATTTATTCTAACACATAAAACAAACAACAATCAGCACTCGCGTCTGTGTTTTTATAAACAATGAACAGCGGCGCAGTGGTTAGCACTGTCACCTCACAGCAAGAGGGTTCCCGGTTCAAACCCAGGCTGGGGGAATCGAACCTCGGGGTGGGGGAGCCCTTCTGTGCAGAGTTTGCATGGTAGTCCAGCTTCCTCCCACAGTCCAATGACGTGCAGGTTAACTGGTGACTCTAAACTGCCTGTAGGTGCGACTGTGAGCATGAATGGTTGTCTGTCTCTGTGTGTCAGTAATAATCTGGCGACCTGTCCAGGGTGTACCCTGCCTCTTGCCCAATGTCAGCTGGGATAGGCTCCAGCACACCCACAATCCCAAAAAGATAAGCCAATATGGAAATTGAATGAATGAACAAAACCTGTGTGGGTGGGAACCCTTGCAGAGTCGTAGGGGTCACATGTGAGCTCTTAGTTTCAATGACTCAAATTGTGACCTTAACGACTCTGAAACTAAGAGCTCACATGTGACCCCTACGACTCTGCAAGGGTTCACACCCACACAGGGTTTAAAGCCTGCAACTTCCTACCAGTCTTTTAGAACTGAAGAAGCTTCTTGGATGAAAGGCGAAACATCTTCAAGAAATGCAAGCACGTCCAGTTGCCTACGATATAGCACTTATGATTACCATGACCTGGATGACTGAGAATGTTCACCGACTTAACTGCCTTATTAACTTATTGAAAAAAAACACTCCATTCAAACTCACCTAAACTGTCTTAGATAGTCTTGTTAGTCATCGAGTTTGTTAGTCTACTGTACAATCACCAACTCTGGTTTGGTCGAAATAAATCCTTAATTTACACAGAGTTAGATGTAAAAATATAATGTTTTCCCTGTTGATTCTTTCTGACAATGCTGCCTAGCTGCCTAGCTGTTATCAGTTCGTAACATTATCTCCACCTTTGGCAGTCGCCATGTCTGTCAGCTCAGCTGGCTGTTCCACCAATAGAGACTGACCTCTAGGGGTGGGAATCACCAGAGGATCCACGATGCGATATCATCACGATACTTAGGTTATTGTACAACATTATTGTGATTTTAAATATGATGCGATATGCTGAGTATTGTGATAAAATATACTGCAATACATTGTGATTTATTACCTTTTTTTCAACTGTAAATAATGTCCACAAAGGAAAACCTTGTGAACATTTGTTTTATCTAATAAGGTAAAGTTTTGAGTCTGTTCATCTCACTTCAGCCATTTTTTTTATTTTTTGGCAGCAAAATGTATCTAGTCAACTGAATACACAATTGATTGAATTATTCTAATCAGCTCCCTAAAGTTTAATTTGTGATATCGCGATACTATGCTGTATCGATTTTGTCCCCCCACCCCTACTGACCTCTGGTGGCATGTGATGTGCACTACATATAAATACATCCTGATACCTCCATATGGATGTAATAGAAAGAGGAGCATCTGTATTTTTGAAGGTGTTGAAAATAACACTGTTGGTATTTCTATATAACTTGGTATACAGTAATACTGGGATTCCTGCCAAACCTATTAGCTACACTGAGTAGATGTTTGGCATTTCTCTCTTTGGTATTAGTGTTTTTTGGTAAAAAAATGACTTGGTGCTTGTATAGTGTAGAACTGGATCACACACAGGAGAGAATATCACCAAGACAACACCACCAGGCTATGTATCACCCCCCTTTCCAGGAATGCAATGAATTACCACTGTTCTCCTAATAATTGGATGCTGCTTCTTATTTAATTATATTTTGTGTTTGTCTAGCAATATTAGAGGTGCTTCACCTGTCCACCTACCCATAGCTTTTGCCTGCAAGTGGTTGCCCTAATGTGGCAGAGAAGGATGTGTTTTGGGGCATCAGGGGGCCCAATCTAATCCCAAACACACCCAAGCAACATGGCGCTATCTCCCAAAGAGAGCATTATCCCCAACCATTGTAAATCTAACTGTGGCATTAAGATCGCACACCACACAAGCACACCATTATCCTTCCTCCCCACACACAAACACAACCGCGATCTAAACTCATCTTAAGTGAATAATTGATACACTTAAAGAGTTTTCCTTATCTAAGAGTGGAGAGACTGGAGAGGAGGGCAGACAAGTGGAGACAGGCACACGGAGAGAGAACAAAGGGTGGGGTAAAAGAAGCAGAAAAAAGCAAAGAGATTTTTTTTGGTTTTTATCCTTTTAAAAAATATGTTTGGTTCAGGGATATTTCCCGAGGGGTGAGAAAAGCTTTGTGCTGTGCAAATATAAGAAATATGATCAAGGCTTTGACCTGCATGTTTTCAGTGTGTACGTGTGTGTAGAATTCACATATGAAAACAGCTGATTCCCCACCATTTCCCTGTCTTTAATTAGTAACAGATTCACCTCTCTATCAAATGTCCGGACTTACATGAAGTCTTCTGAAGTGAGCCATAAAATCAAATCCCTTTATACCCTTTATTCCCCTTAGCCCAGGAGGCAAAGAAAAAGGGTAGGGTGGGGAGAACTGGGAGTGCTGGGGTGAGGGGGGTTGGATGGGATGGGGCCTGACAGGCAGAGATTGAAAGATTGAGAAAACATAAGAGAGACAGAGAGAAGAGGTAGATCCTAGCCTGGGGCTTAGGTATTGAACTAACTCAGGGTGCTGAGAGGAGGTTCTCAGGGGTAATTATACAGGAGCACACCTTTCTTCCTCCTTTCTTTCTCTCCCTCTAATCACCCTCTCCTCTTTTCCCTGCCTCCTTGTATAGCTAATGGCTCGGACTGCCAAGTGCAAATGAGGAGAGGAACACTTCCCCATGGCAATCATGTAATGGTGGACATTTGCAGTACAAGTATGTGACATCTTGACTGGCTCAAAGACCTACTTTAAACTGGCCAGGACTGTTCTTACATTATCATCTTGTTGATTCTCCCTTTACTTGTTGAGCTGAGAGGAGTGTTTTTACTTAGCAGTCAAGCCGCAAGGTAAAAATAAATAAACACAAAACACAGTCATTCAAGGTTAAGGTTGGCTTTCAGTTGGGTCGAGGGTTTGAACATTCACTAACCTGTGTTTGGGTGAAAATAATACATTTCAGCTGTTGTAGCTTTGCCAGAAAGCACCAAAGGCATTTTAGGAGGGCTGTCCACATGCAGTGGTGCTGAAATGCTCAGCGAGGCTCCTGCTCAGCACTGGAGCTGTCCAGTAGGGTGGTGCTGAAAGTAATGCCTGCCATACAGCAGAAGACTTTGAAAAGACCTTTAAAAACCTAAAGTCTGGCACCTTCACACATCTGAAGACAGTGTGAGATTTTTGTCACAAGCTCTAAGATTTTGCAAAGACTGGGGAACTTGAAAGGTCACTATTTGCAGGACTACAGCTAGATCCCTGTTGAGATTACTTCCTATCCTGCTCCGGGTGGAAAATATTACCAAATCTCCTTTAAAAATATGACATATTGATAATTCCTTACGTCTTCAAAAACACATAACTCTAAAACGCAAGATAAAAGGTGTCATATGTCGATAATATTCTTCTCAATTCATCATCAATATGACCTATGATGGTAAACTGTATTCGCGTACAAACATTACATTGTTCATTGTTGATTTAACTCGCTACAAGTCTATACTGGTTAACTGTGCTATTTAGGTTTTAATTATTTAGGGAGGAGACTGTGAGAATGAGAGGTGAACCATTTCGAAATAAAGATTTCTCACAAAAATAACTGCTGGTCCGTGGATCAGATACACACCCAATTAAACACTGACCTTTGTTCTTCCCACAGCTCCGTCAGTTTCTCCTCCTTTTCCACAGACTTGTTCATGTTCTGGCAACTCCACAGAGTCCCCTCCATGTCAACCATTAACTGCTTCCTGTTTCGTACAGAAGAGAGTGCACCTATTAGTTGTTGACAATGTTCACATCATTGAACTTCAGAATTTGCATGAGCCAAGACTAAAAATTTACAAGAATATGAAACATGTTTCATTTTATCAGACTGTCAAGACAAAAAAAAGACTGACCTAAGAGAGCAAAGACTGAGATCTATGACCACCTCACACCAAACGATCAAGATTAAGGGAGCATGCCACAACTCTCTCCCCCCTACCAGACCTTTGTGACATACACTCAGGCCGTCTTCTCTCACGAGAACTATAATCTATAAAAATATAGATATGAATGTGTGTCCATGCGATCGTGAGAATGATGTGATGAGTGTGTGTGTTGTTGGTGAATACGTGAGTGTGTGTTGGTGCATGTGTAAACATTTATATGCTACTAACTGGATTGCTCCGACAAAGCATCATTGCATAACATACATTGACAATAAAGGATGTATCTGTCTATCAAAACAACTTATTCTGAAATTAGTCGTTTGTCTGCAACAGCAAAATTGCTTGAGAAGTCCTTCAGTGTGAGGCCGGCATAAACTGGAGCAGACCAATGGCCTTGTTCACACAGCGTCAAATACATTACACTGGCCGTATAGTGTCTAGTATAGTACTTTATAATATTCTACATCCTATTCTGGCCACAACATGCCTACCTATCCCCTCTGCCTGATATATATTTTCCTTTGGAGCGCTTTCCATATAATGGGCTATCCAAAACCAAAAGAGGGGGTGGGGAGTAAAAATATAAATCTAACTGCAAGTGTGAGTCAGTGCAAACCTAGCCATACTCCACTCCCCCTACACAATGGCACACGTGCCAGGGAATGCCCATGCACTTAAACTCTTTTCCTTACACTGTGTTTTTATGGTGGACTCAGACAAAATTACAACATGTAGAGCAGTTTAAAAACAAACACTTGACTTGCATTACTGTATTTGTTTATGTAAATAGCAATTTAAAGTGCACACCTTATTTATCATATATATGAAACATTGTACGGGAAATGGAATATTACATATTTAAAAGGCTGAGAGACCAAGGTATTCATTAGATCAATGTTGACACCTGTTTCTCGCTTACAGTCGAGAATGTTGAGTGCGTCCCGCTTTTGAATTGTTTATTTTTACCCTCTTCCTAATACAGAGTGTCCTCCATCTCTGCAAGTGTGACTTCGTGTGAAGTGACACTCCATAGTGAAGTGCTGGTGGTTTAGGGAGTGATTAGGGAAAGGGCCTTTACGGACCTGATGATGACTTGCACCGTTGCACTAGCATTGGAAAAGACGCTTGTGTTTACCACATCCAGGTTCTCAAAAACACGGTGACAACATTTTAGTTGGCGGGTATAGTGGTTTGGCTCTCGGCTTTAGGACACTGAACTGACATACACAGTATAGATACTCTGTCTCTCTGTATGCCATCATCTCTGCCATAAGCCTATTATTAGGCTCCAGCAGTTAACAGCATGAGACATATCCAATATAGTGTTAAAACTGAGAAGTGTTCACTCTGCAGTGTTGGAAAGTGGAACTTTTTTTTTATCAGACTGCGACAGCCCACAGCATTGGAACATTCCACTGCGGATGCTGTTGAAGTCAGGAGTGCTACATTTCATCCATTTAAAGTGACTTACAACACCATAAGTGCATGCATTTTACAAATGGTGCCCAGTGGGAATGAAAACATACACTGAACAGCATCAGTGACTGTGCCTGTGGGGCTGCTGCCACATGAAGGTTGCCTGCATACTCTTTATCAAACTAAATGTCCATCAGGTACTGTCAGGGATCAATTCAATGCATGCACACAATGCCAGAGAGAAATTTGACTACCAACATTAAGCTTCAGTGTATTCAGTGAACTGATCAGCTTCTATTATACCGTGTAATAGAGAATTTGGCAAGAGGAAGCTTTTGCAAAAAATATCCCAGTAGCCGTCCACCAAGGGAGGAAATTTAAAACCACATTCAGAAAAAACGCATAGGGAGCTGTGCTCACTCAGTGGAGCTGAAATATGGTAATATAGGCCATTAACATGTGATATTTGGTGGATGCTTTTATGCTAAGCGGCTTACAGTTCCATGAGTGTGAATCTTTTTTAGCATGAGTGACCCCAGTGGGAGTTGAACCCCGAAAACTAAAAATGCAATCCTGCAAGATACTTGATCTCTGTCTTTTGTTGTCCTGACAAGACTCGGGATGAAAAACTGTTTTACTTCTTGTCTACAAGAACAAACTGTATTCAGGTCTAACTCCCGGGTAAACATAAATAAGCCTTGCGAGATAATAGCATTATATGTGAGCATGTGCTTTATCTCCGTTTTATACCATGGCCACTGAAAATTCTCAGTTCTGATTGGTTAGAATATGTGGATTTACTTTTAGTACCTGGACTGTAAAACTGGAAACCTGTAATGTCGGTGTTTGTGTAACCACCATCAGCACAAACTATAAAAACTTCTCATTTCAAACCATGCAATTTTAATTAAAAAAGTCTTTTATATGTGCATGAATCTGGACGTACAAACCAAACTCACTGTAGGAGGTGGAAAGAGAAGACCTTTGAAGTAACAATGAGGCTGCAGCCTGCGGGCTCTGAAGTGAAGCTGCAGGGAGAAGGCAAGAGAAAACCTAAACAATACCACACAGAAAACAAGGAAGGAAGTCAAAGGTATCAGTGTGAGAGGGAAAGGGTGACAGAGAGCCAACGTGTCAAAACCCCTTCCTGTTTAGCAAGATATTGCCTAGCAACGCACGCATCAGGAATTCTGAGGCTCAAGACCTTTATTATGATGTTTAAAACAGAGAGGCAAGATCAAAATGACTTATGAGTAAATGAATGACTACCATATGTCATCAAATCAAATTTTCATTTTGTTGGCAAGAAGCCACAGTACAAGCGGGATAATACGCTCCAAGGCCAACCTTAGCCCCTGCGTCATCCATTACAATCTTGGAAAGTACTTGTCGGGTGTTATCGCTTACATATGTCACTGTCAAATGATAAATAAATCTGTAACTTTGGGGTTTGTGGTTTTTGAGCCAACAAACTAAGTACCTTAAAAGATTTCACTCTGTAGTCTGATGACTTGTGATGGCCATTTGTCTTTTTTTAATCTATAGACCGAACAATTACTTGATTATCTAAAAATAATAACTAATACGGTCAGAAATCAGATCAGGAAGGACCCAAATGCAGAACAGGAGGCAGGTTGAGAATTCAAACAAAGAGTGAGCTTTAATAAAGCTGATAAAAACATCCCAAAGTCCAAAAGATAGAAGAACCAAAACTAATCTGAAAACCAACGGGGATAACACAATGAACTCAGGGAAGAAATCCAAACAGAATTCAGGACACCAGGCAGGAAACTGATGAACACAGACGAACTAACAAAGAACAAAGGGAAACACACAGGTATAAATACAAAGAAAACTAATCACAAGAACGAGACACAGCTGGAGTAGGACAACACAGGCAAGAGGAGGGACATGGGGATTGGCTAACAACAAGGGTGTGGAGGGGAACACTAGGGTGGAGCAAAAAAGACTAATACAGAACAGGTGTGATGGGAAGACTCTGGGTGCGTTCCGAATCACATACTTTTTCTTTTTACTTTAGCAGGTACTGCAGCTGCCCTTAAAAAGTATGCACTGTTGCGTGCAGTTTCCACACAATCAGGACATACCACTGTCTCACAATATTACGCCCTGAACTTTGACCCTCTTGCTTTTATATCCGTTACCTTGGAGATAAACAAACACCACTTACTGAGTCCGCCAGAGACGAAGATCAACCCGGAGAGATCTGCTGTTGTTACTTTGCAGTGTATGTTGCTTAACTTTAAAGTTGTAAGTGCACAGATTGTAGATTGGAACATATCCTTTTGTTGTTTGTAATATTTATGATTATGTTGTTTACTTAATCAGTATTCTTATAATTACTACTCTACTGGTCATCAGTTACTTGAATGTGATGTCGTTCATCATTGCTAGGGATGGGAATCGAGAACCAGTTCCTATTAAGAACCGGTTACAACTGGTTCAATTCATCGACATCATTAGCCTTTATGCTTAACGATTCCCTTATCGATTCTTTTCATTACGCCGAATCTATGCTCGTCAGTCAGCAGCACATTCAACAACAAAGAAGACGTAATGGCGGAGAGACAGAAGCGGTCAAAGCCGTGGCTTCACTTCACGCTGTTGTTAGCCTCCCTGGAGCTGCTAGCAACCGTGGAGCCTCGGCGCGTCCCCAATCCAGGTACACGGCGGCCAGGACGCTGTTGTTGTTAGCCTCCCTGGAGCTGCTAGCCAGCTGTGGAGCCTCACCGCGTCCCCGCTCCAGGTAACCGGCGGCCAGGACGCTGTTGTTGTTAGCCTCCCTGGAGCTGCTAGCCAGCTGTGGAGCCTCGCCGCGTCCCCGCTCCAGGTAGACCGTGGCCAGGACGCTGTTGTCGGATTTCATGGGAACACCAAGGATGGTAAGATGAGGGCAGTTGAGTTGATTTGCACGCCATCTGTTGTTATAATATGCTGGGCTAGCTGCATTAGCTGCCTCACCTGAGTTAGCTGCACTAGCTGCGTGGTGTTGACACATTCAGGCTGTGGGCCGGGATTTATCTCTATATCACCAGCTAGGAGTAACATTAATGACAACTCATTGTGGATGTTGTGTGCTTTTTTTCAAATCTTTCTCATCGTCTTTCTAAACTAGACCATGGCTTTAAGGTTCATAATAAAACGTTATTAAAGCATATGTCTTGGGTTACAAACAACAGGAGGTGATATCATTAATTCACAGGAGGAATCGATAAGGGACTCAAAGAATCAGATCGATAAGCAGAATCGACAATGGCATTGATATCAATAAAATCTTTTGACATACTATGTATGTATACTATGTATTGGGACATACTAAATATTTTTCTGGCATACTGTATCGTATGGTGGCATGGGAATAGGAACACAGTCTGGGAACAGGGAAGGACTAACGAGACTGGTGGAAGACAGGTGTGACGGAAAACAGGCGGGAGTCCATGCAAAGACAGGAAGTAAAGCCAGACATGGCAGGGGGAGAGAATCTACAAAATAAAACAGGGAACAGGTTAAACATAAATGAATAACATGAAAAAAGGAAAAACACAAACAGAAAACTCCAAAACAAAGTCCACAAGATACCAGAATATCAACACAAACCCAGGACCATGATAAACGAACTCATTTAGCACCACTATTCTATTTAATTTACCCATACTAATTTGTAAAATGTACTGTCTTCATCTTTCATTACCTTTCTTAAATATTTTACATGCATTCTTGACCTTCTTGACTTGGTTTTTAGTTGCACCATACATACAACTGTCACTCATTCTGCATTCATTCAAGTAAAACATATTCAGGAAAGGCTGGTTAAAATACAAGGTAAAGCTTCAGCATATCCGTTACACAATAACGTACAAATGTTAGGTATCTGGGGGTTGCAGAAATGTGCAATGCCAACATTTATTCTGGCGATTGGGTTGAATTATCACATCTTGTAACTGTTGCCACTTCTTTAAGGCATGGTGCACCTGCAGTGTGTATGTTCTCAGCCAAAACCCATGGGGCTTTTTGTTGTTGCTGAAGCTGAGTCTTATACTGCATGCACTGCATTCCTAAACAAAGGTTCTACAATGAGACTTATTGGTGTTTGGTAAACAGACATGCTGTCTGATAAGCCATTTTATATCAGTACTCCTACACTCAGAACCATTAACAGTCCTCCCCTGTTGCTCTCAGTCATAGCTCTATTGTAGTCCTTGGGTCTGTTGTGTAACACTATCCGATCTAAAGGCCATTATCACATTAAAGCAGCTCACGGCACAGACAGAGCCTATAGAGATAAAACACAACTTTTATCTGAAATCTCAGTGCATGCTCAGTCGGAACAACCACTTTGTAACTCTAACTATAAAGCACAGCATGCGCATTTTATCATACATGCAAAACAATACTGACACAGCCTTTTGCTTCCCCTCCTATCATACCACATTATTGGAGTTATCTGTTATGCTAACCTCTTGCAGTCAGCAGCTTTCCGCAGCCTGCCCTATTGAACACTGAAATCACCATAGTATCCTGGCACTGGCTGCTCAGGAATTTTTAAATCCAGGACACTGAGAAAGCCAAGAGATCAGCTGGTACTGCATGATGTAGTGTGATATTCAAATGCTAAAATATGTGGGCTATAATTCATACAAATATTACAGATCAACAATTGTTCAGTCCTTGTGTAATGTGGACAGAAGGTGGTGAATGTCTCAATGTATGTACTGTCTTACATGACCGAGAGCATCACTTTCTGCCAGTAAAAAGCATTAGAGCCGCCCACTGTGGCTTGTGCAGAAGAACAGATTGCCCTGTTCTGTTCGGGTTACTGTATGGGATGAACTGAAGCACAGTGCTGTTTAGCCATGTGTGTCTGTCTTGTTTTCAGTTTCATTCGGTGGGTTTCCTGAATAGATACACTACTTGAGCTGAACAAAGTTTATCTTACAAATACATTCACTTATACCATGATACATTGTTGTTTAAGGGGACCTATTGTGCTAATCTTCAGGTTCATTGTTGTATTAAAGGTTTCTACTAGTTTACATGTTGCAATGGTAAAAGAAAACCCACCTTATTTTCCTCATACTGTCTGGACTGGAACAACTGTATTCACCCTCTGTCTAAAATGCCCCATTTTAGCACCTCTCTCTTCAAGGCTGCTTTCACACCTGCCCTGTTTGGTTCAATTCAATCGAACCCAAGTTCATTTGCCCTCTAAGTGTGGTTCGTTTGGGCAGGTGTGAACACAGCAATTGTACTCGGGTGTGCACCAAAACAACTGGACCTAGACCTTCTTGAAGAGGTGGTCTCGGTCTGGTTACAAACAAACTCTGGTGCAGTTCGTTTGTGGTGAGAACGTGTTCCGACCTTGAACTGAGCCAACAGCAGTCACATGATACATTGTTTGGGTTAAACATGAGCATGTTACAGTCCTGGAGGATTATTAATGTGGATTATTAATGTGCACCTCCTCCTGTACTACCTTAATATGCACATTCAGCACATCCAATGCATCACAACATTGTTTTTTAGTTGGAGCCGCACCTCGTTTTCAAACTGTATGGTTTGCCTGTCTGTCCGTCCTGGAAACGGGATACCCCCTCAGTTGCTCTTCCTGAAGTTTCTACATTTTTTCCCCCCCATTTAAGGGTTTTTTTGGGGGGAGTTTTTCCTTTTCTGCTTTGAGAGTCCAAGGACAGAGGGATGTTGTATGTTGTAAAGAGCTCTGAGGCAAATTGTGATTTGTGAAATTGGGCTTTATAAATAGGCAAAAAGCATCACAGGTTCCCTTTAAGATATAAATTGTTGTAACTAAAGAGGGTAAAAAACAACTCTATTCAATTGTATTTACTGTGTCCATTCTATACATTATGTTACTGACCAAATTTAATCTTGCTGAATGTTTACAGACACTGGATTTTAAATTCTTACTGTCTTTCATACAGGTATAAATATCATTATATGTTTAAAGACAGCTGTGCTGGAATCAGACTTTCTGTCCAAAGTTCAGCGAACTTAGCCAGCATACTGATTAGTATGTATTGATTCATTTTGGATAGCCTGCTATTTCACCTTTCTGTCTGTGCACTCACTCGTTGCTACTAAAATGCCAGTCCTTTCTCTGTTTAATGCAATCACAGCTGGAAACTGTCCTCCGTGATGTTGATGAAAATGAGATTATCCAGTTTTAGAAACTAGCAGTACACAGTTTCAACTTTCTCCCAAAACAATAGTAAAATATGCTGTTCAGTCTCCCTATGGTGCTGAAAACTTTTTTTTTTTTTTTTGGTCTGTATAATACTGTCACAGCAGGCAAGTGTTGTGCTATGTGTGATGCTGAAATCTGGAAGTTAGCTTCAGCCACAAAACCAAAAACATTTCCCAACAAAGGCAACACTGAATGCAAGACCTACGTTGGTCCAGGAGTGTCAAGCCATGAGTCAACAAAGCACAATGCAACTCATATGAAATTGGAGCAGCAACTCAAACATGCTTTATTTGGTCTATAAAGTGGTGGTGTCCTTAATGCTGAGGCATTTATCATCATCCAACGATCCATTCTCTACTACCCCGGGGAGTTTTCTTTTGTCCATTTAAACTGGCTTATATGAACCTATTACAAGATTTGCACTCCCTGCAACATTTCATGCGTCACTGTAAGGGATTTCATGAAGAGCCCAGCTTGAGATCAGCACTGAAGACCAAATCCTGAAAAATTTTTGAAGCCTGCCTAAGGCACCACCTTGGCTAGAGCCAGCACTGCCAATGTGTCATCAAAATCCTTTTAACAAGGACAGAATGAAACTCAGTTGGTATAGCCTACATTTCAAAGTCTGTGAAAACAACAACACTCCAAGCAAGTCCAGTTAGCGCTACACAGGAAACAAAAATAATAAAATCCTTGCAACAGCAATAAGGATGATTCCATGGCAGATCATAACATACAGATCCACAAATTCAACAGGTTCAATTTGTATGAAAGATATAGTGTACTGTCTTAGCTGCCATGCATTTCTATATATGCTTCTCTAAATGTTGCACCCCCATGCCTTAAGGCCAAAACACACTGGCGGCGTCATATGACGGCAGCGTCATTGACGCGAGTCAAGTGCCGCCCCCAACACACACAAAAAGCATCACGCTGCGGGGCGTCAACTGGATTTCTATTGCACACTCAAGTCCGCTAGGTGGTGGTACTGATTGCCAACCACTTTTTCAAGGGCGGCGACGCTGGAAAAATAGGACAATAGCGTAAAGTGCCGCAGCGCCAGTGTGGGTTTGTAAATAGAAAATAATGGGGGCGGCTGTTTTGACGCGCATCGTACGGCGCCGGTGTGTTTTGGCCTTTAGTGGTTAGGACGTTGACCAGGGAGCGCAACATCCATGGTTTGAGCATGTGGGGACCTTTGTTGCATCTCTCTCCCTCATTTCCTGCCATCTCTCTGCTGGCTCTGCTTTCCATTAAAGGCAAGAAATTTACCTCAAAATGAACATTCTTTAATTAAAATTTTCAACTAGCACACTCCTCACAATACAAAACGAAAACCATCCTCAGCACCACTAAGATCATAAAAATGCTGCTCTTAAGGAATGCCTTTGTACTTACCTTCCTTAGTTGCCAGAGGTGAGGTACCAGTTTTTAACTAAAAGTTTATTCAAATTCAAAGCTACTTTAAAATGTAGAGCTACTTGCAGGGTAGGCGGTTTTTAGTAATATTCATTTACTTCGGTTCTCATTAAAAATTTCACGAAAAGAATGCATACAAAAAGAAAAAATAAAGTCGTTCTGATACCAATACCAATATTGGAAATGGCTCTGATACTGCCTAAAATGTTGCATCGAGCCCTGCCATTCAATAACGATTGTGTCATTGATAAAGGGTTAGTAGTATATAGTTGTTGTTTTTGTTGTTGTTTTTTGTTTTGTTTTTGTTAAGCTTTAGTTAAAGGCGCTGTATGTAAGAATGTGGCCAAAACGGTTACTGCACTCAAATGACTCAGACTCAGACTCAGACTAATTTGTTTGCCCACGGACAGCTGCCGTGGCAGGGCCACGTCGCCACGTCCGTGATCTTTGGTTTTCCAGCAGACCATTCGAGAAAGTCCGGCTTCTCTGCTGCTAACGCTGCTGCCGGGATACAGCTCATGAGGAGTCGGCTGCTAATGTTATGTACCGGGACACTGCTAATGCTGCTTGCCGTGCTGCTGTAGCTCAGTCGTAACTGTAACTGATGCTGAGACTCTACTGACTGCGTGACTGCGTGACTGGTAGACGGCGGTGGGTGGCGCAACAGGCCAAAACACAAATTCAAAACATAAACATGATTTGCGGACCATAAAATATTTTTTTAAATGCGAATATTCTGGCTGTACTATTGTTGTCGGTGAGATCAGTATGTTATATGAACATTATTCCTTAGTCTCTGTGACATATTAGGAGGATTTTACAACTATTTGCTTTAGATTTCTTACATATAGCTCCTTTAAGTCAAAAGACCCTTTTAGGGTCGATGTCACAATGACGTCATTTTATTAGCTGGAGGCAAAACATGACTTGCCACCATATGGTTGTAAGCTAGATAGGAGTCTTAAAATGTTATCTTGTTGTGTTATAGGGTGCCAGAACGGAATGAGTCATGACTGTAGGGATAAATAACATTACTTTACATTGTGTCATGTTACGTTATCAGAAATTGGGGAGGTATTAAGAGGAGTATTGGATTTCTCTGTTACGCTAAATTTTAGCGCATTACCTAACGTTAGCTTCGATAGCAAAACAAACTCGAGGACACCGTCCAAGTGTCATCCTTTATAAGATTGGCAGAATAATCAACCACAGAGCCAGCCAAACCACCTTTGGCAATCGTTAAATCATCTATCCACTGAGTGACGACATACCCGTCAGCCAGTCTGGTCCTGTTGGTCAGTGTTTACTCTTTCACGTAACACTCCCGGTCCCGGAAAGTAAGTGACCTGACATGGTGTGTTCGTAAATTCAGTCTGACACTCTACACTAAAATGAGAGGCCTACTGGTCGAAAAATGGAGTGTTATTTTTCTATTCTATGTGATTCATTCTGTGCGGCGCTCTGCCACTCTGAGAGTGCGGCGCTCTGGATAACTGAACAGTACATTCAGACAGCGCTCTGATTTTACAAACTGTCCAGTTTGTACCAGAGTGCACTCCAGCACATGGAATGAGTATTTCTGAACGCACCACTCGCATCACTGTCCACCATTGTCTAAAACAAGCCAACAGAACTTCCTAGCTAGCACTGGCTAATGTCTATGGAGAATTGTTTTGCCTCCAGCTAAGCCCCGCCCACCAAAAAACAACATACTGTTTAACTGAAGCATCTCAAAATAACAATTAATGAGGCATTAAATTAAAGATTTAAAAAAAAAAATTAAAGGAAAGATAAAAAGACAAAAATACTGACTGAAAAGGTGTATTCTCGAGGTTAAGATTATTATTCCTACACTTTTTACATCTCAGGTTTTATCAGGAAAATGTAGGGAACCACTAGATGTCATACAGTGAAACAATACTAACAGCACAGGTGGCCATTCTCAATTAAATCACTCTAGGAAGAGTGTTTACTATAAAATACTAAATTAAATTTTCATATGAAGAGGCACAGCCAAGTTGTTGTGTTGTAAAATAGTGATAAGAGTTAGTTTTCTTTAGAATTGTGATACATTTAAAATAGTTTCCTTTACACAGACCTGATTAAAAGGCATTATTTAAAGCATTGAAAACATGTGGGATATGTAGGGAATGATGAACATAGGTTGGCAGATACCAGGACACACAGATTGAAGCACACTTTACAGTCCCTGCTTGACACTGTTGCATGCTGTTAATAGCAGGCTGCCCCAGCTTTAGCCCAGCTGCGGCCCACTTTTACTTTCATGTTGCTCAGCCACACAGTCCTGCAACCCCTCCATCCATCCTCCATCTCTCCCCGTCTCTTTCTCTCTCTTCCTGCTTCATATCTCACATGTTTCATTCCTCTTTCCCCTATCTTGCTCTCCCATCTACCCTCTCTAAATCATCCTTTCTCTCTCTCCTCCTGACCAGAGAGCAATTAGTTGATCTCATGATGGTTATGAGACAAGGGTGTCAGAAAAAGCTGCAGAAGAAAAAAATGGTTACTGCATTGCTGAAAATGATGTTTGGAGGTTCACACTGTTGGACAAATGTGTAACTATAAACTGGAACAAACATCCGTTGCCATTTATTTGAAGTGGCCAGGGCTGAACTGATAAGAAAGTGACCCTCACAAAAGGAGATAATTACTGTAATGACAACATGTAGCTGCACAACGCTGGACATGAAATATGTTTAGAAGCTAGGGGTGTTGTCGCTGGTAAGGCAGAACAACAGGGACTGGACCCAAATGCAGACAGCTGAGGGAGTAAGATGATATCATTGATTTATTGAAGATAAAGATTACATGCTTCAAGAATCAGTAGATCCAGCAGTCTGCTAACAGGCAGCCAGGTAACAGGTAACTGCATAGTAAAAATGGTGAACGGACAAGGAACAGAGGAACTGGGCTGGTATCTGTAGGGCTGGATCTGATCCGAGGGAATGGAAAGCAGGTGGATGGGTCACGCAGGTGAGGAGGTGGGCAGGGAGGGTCAGGCAGAGCAGATGCAAGGCTATTAAATGAAGGCTGGGACACGGTCTTTAACCTAGTGAGAGCTATGGGGTATGACACATGCCCAGTGTAACTGGAGCTGTGATGTTGGAGAGGTACGGCAGACAGCGCTAAAAACTAATGGATAGAGCCTACTCAGGTGCTCTTTGGATGCGCCGGTTGTTTTTGTTTTGTTCTGTTTTTTTTGCCTTCTTGGGTGGGTTCAACCTGACAGAACTATTTAGGAACACTCTAATGGACAACAGCCAACATACACTAGAACTTGTTCATATGAAAAGCATTTGTTTATAGTCTTGTGATTTTTATTTTTCATATAAAATATATTCCGACTCTGGACAGACTGTGGATTCTTCAGTGAAACAAGTCAACCCTCCCATGTTCTGTGTTCTATGATAGAGTGCCAGCTATTAGGCCTTTCGGCAAGTGCAGACCAGAATTCACCGCAAATGTGTCGTACCCCAATGACATGATGTGAAATGGTGCCATGAATTCTCCTCTTTTAAACCTCCTTGGGCAGATGAGGAAAGTGGAAGCAGGTGTTTAGATGGGTGTGGCAGTCAGATGATGGGGAAAGGAAGACAAGTCTAAGGACATCTGGTGGATGGATGTAAAATGGCCAAGGTTTAGTTTGGGTAACTCAAAATGGGGCTAACACCCCTGAAATATTTCTGTGACACTTTAAATCTGTTTTAAGATTTGCAAGAATCAACACTTTTAGGAGGATAAAAATTTCATGAATTGAAATTGTACAGAGAGTAGTAGTACAATAGTTAAGTCATACTATTACCTCATTTCTGGACTGGTTTAATCT
Source organism: Epinephelus moara (assembly GCF_006386435.1). NCBI lineage: Eukaryota > Metazoa > Chordata > Actinopteri > Perciformes > Serranidae > Epinephelus > Epinephelus moara. The sequence goes on along the minus strand of NC_065513.1, from coordinate 26,011,213 downwards.
AAACTGCTGAATGGTTTTGCTTTAGCTTTTCTAAGTTTGTGGGCATACAGGCAACCGACATACAGAGAAAAGTAGGAATAGTTTTTAGTCCTGGCACTCTCACTCTAGTTTAATCTAATTTACTGGCCTATTTTTCAAGTACTTCACTCGACATGATGGTTGATTACTCTTTAAGAATGAAGTGGCAAAACAGGTGACAACCTATTATTGCCACTGCTCATTTCAAATCCTGGTATTGTTCATGAACCTCCAACAGGGAATAATTATAATTCCTTGGCAGCTAGGTAAAAAGCGAAGCTGATGACTTCCTGAATTGTGTGAGAATGATGTATTCATACTTCCCGTCTGCTGTATCTTTCAAGGATTTCTTGTAACCTTTGGAAACTGTCCAAGAACCTGTTCTTACAGAATAAACCTGTGGGAACATGTTGTTTTACTTTGCTGTCTCTCTCTGCCTGTCTCACAGCCTCCCTGTCTCTGAGATGTTGAAGTTTCTCTCACTCTACTGACATATAGAAACAAGTCTGTATCTTTGTCTGTACCGTATTTTCTCTTTAGCTGTCTAAAATGGATGGTAACAGATTGATTGGTGATCCTTTCTATGACAAATCAATACTTAATCCTGATCTGCTGATACTTACTCCCACGGACTCAAGCAATCATCCTGATATAAATGTGGAGGGACAGTGAGAGAAATACACACTTGGAGCTTAATCAACATACTGGTTGACACCAGAGGGGTGTACCACAAGGAGAGATAAGTGGGTTAGCATTGTGTGTTGAGTTTAAAGCCAGAGCTTTCTCTGTCACCAAGGTGACTCGCTTTTAACCTAGCTAGATCACCATAACTTATGCTGCAGACCTAACCTGGATGGGACCAGTTTTTGTTCCATGTTTTGGCTTGATAATGGCTAAAAAGCATGGTCACAGGTCCACAGTAACACAGTAGTGTCACTCCATGGTGAACGTTGTTAAGGTTGCTTAGCAACCTCAGACGCAACCTACCACCACGCTCTTGAAGGCTGGCACAAAAAAGGTACAAGAGTAGCACCCAGAGCCCGACCTCACGTTTTCCAGGTGGTTAAACACGTGGCATGTGTACAGCCCCTAATATAAAGAGCTGGTAACTGTGGTTATTCCACAGGCTAGTTAATAACATGTCGGGCAGGAAATCCAAAGTGTGGGATCATTTTGAGAAGGTGAAGGATGAACCCAAGGTGATATGTAAACTCTGCAGGCAAACGTTTGCCTATCATTTGTCAACACAAACATGACGTACTGTATCATCTCAAACAAGTAAGCTCAGTGTGTGATGTGCACTTGTAGATAAAATATAGGCCTATATTAATGAAGGTTCATTAGTGCGGTTTTGTATTTCTCTGTAATGTAGCACAGTGTTAACAATGTTAATGTAACTATTCTTTCTCACACCTTCAACTCAAACCATTGTGTTGCCCCGCAACATATGGGCGACTAGTCGACTAATGGCCCTAAATGACGACTATTGGTCGACTAGGACTATTCTTAGTTAAGGGTAGCCCTAGCTTACTGTATACATCAAGTTGCATTTTGTTTGGGGGTTTTAAGCTAATGGAACATACAGTTTACTATTGCCTACCAATGCTGCAAAAAGTCTGAGCAAAAATATTGTTATATTTGCAAGGTTGTTCTTACTCTTATTATGTGTCTGTGGTGTTCTCTGGTCCATTTGCCCACACTGGCTCTAAAAGAAGCCTTCTATAAAATCACTGATAGCATTATCCTCTTGAGACCCGAACCTTTGTTTGATATGCATTTTCAATTTCTCCTAGCTAGCTGGGGTTAGTAGACCTCTATCAGTATAAAAACTAAACACTGTCAATGATAATTAAGTCCAAATGTCCTCAAATGAGTACTTCCTAATTAACAGCATCTTAGCTTGTTTCTGTTGTTAAAATTGGTCAAATGTGTTGCCGTATCAAGCTACAAACAGTATTAATCATAAATAAACAAGTTTCAACCATAACGTGATCAGGTTTGGACTTTGTCCACTTTTGTGTCAGGATCGGCTGCAGACAGACTTGGCAGAGATGGCTGCCATCTTGTTTTTCATGGATTAGTGTACTGCGCTCTTACTACCACTAGATGGCACAAGAAAGTGTCCATGAACGAGGACAACAGGTCTAAGTTCAGTAGAATAAAGAATAAAGAATAAAGGTCAAGTAAACCCAAAATGTGACGTCCACAAAGGACAGGAGGTGGAGGAACAGGAGATGAAACATCAATAGTTCACTATATTATTACTCAGGACGATATTTACTTGCATATGAAATATGGTCTAATTATTTTAAATCATACCATAATGTTAACACTTTTAAGGTGTTTTCATGCCTGGTACTGATTTGTTCAAGTCCATTTTACAGCTAAAAGAAGAACAATTAGAACACTGATTACTATCAGTATTTATCATAGATAATAATAAAAAAACTAGAGTGGTTTTCCACATATCCATTATGGGACAGTGTCAGTATGAGTAAATGAAGTTCATGAGTGTAGTGTTTAAACCTGCTGCATCAAGTTGAAAGTTTAAGAGCCGTTGAGTGTACAGTTGTCACATTAGAGTGGTAAAATAAATATATTAACTTGTGAATTCACACGATTTTCTGCCAGCATTCCTCTCTTGCCTTATGACTGTAATACTTTTTTAATACTCTTCAGAGGCAGAAGTAGGTGGCACGGATTGATCATTTTTAAGAGTCAAATGACACGCTCAGTGCATCATTTGATTTGTTTTACGGGAACACGGAGGAAGAAAGCCTGAGTTAACAGAGCAAGTTGATAACCACCTCCACGGTACCCGTTATCTCTGATTGAGACTGTGGGGTTAGTCGAGCCTGCTAAAGCAAAGAAAGTTTGGCTCTGTTGAACTTGCTTTGTGGTACAACCCTGAGATCTTACTGATCCCTGTGTAATCACAATCTTGACTTCAACATGTACTTGCCAAAAGCTCCTGCTGTACAGACATCTCATTTTTCCACCAAAGCCCTTCTGTTTGATCATATAAACCCATCTACAAATGGCCATTTGTCTAAACATCATATCCAGTTGCATAATCCATCATATTTTAGCATTAAACAGAGTCTCCATCTTTATTTCCCCTGACTTAGCAGGAAATCAGGGAGTATCTACAACATGTTAGACATCAGTGGTGTGACTGCCTGTTACACACCACAACCTGTATGATCAGGGCTGCAGTAATCTGTAGTACTTTCAGCCAACAGCAGAGGACTCTGTTCCTGCTATGTGTCTGACTTATATCCTTGGTTGTGGTCATAAACACTATTTTGGAGTTGATGTATGGAGACAAACATGGGGGGCAACTCTTCTGTAAAATGTGTGAGCAACAATCTTTATAGCTTTCACCTCAATACAGCCTGTAAATTGTGTCTTTTTCTTTACACTGTGTAACTTGAAAGGCATGTGGAGGGAAACTATTTATGTGCGTAGTAACCCATTTGTTAAAACTGGACAAATAACCTACTGCAAACATTTACAGAAAACCGAGTTTGGAGCCAAAGATACCAAACACTCAATTTTCTCATCACAAGAGTAGTAAATAGATGCCTTTTGATATTATCTACACCTTTGGCCTGTCTGAAAGCACTTCAAATGAATATAGCTGACAAAAGAGGGTGCCAAATGGCGTACCCTAAGGAGAGCAGGAAGTGTTAAGCCTCTTCAAAGCCAATACAAAGCCTACGTGACAGTATTGTGCCCCCCATCCTCTCTTTGTCTGGGTTTGTGAGGATTAGAGACATCTAAAGAGATTTTTTTTTTTTCTAAAGGCCAGCAATGCTCGACTTTCAGTTTACAAGACTCGGATATAGAGAATGATTACACATGAAAGGTAAAGCCTGGCTATTAAAGGTAGAAATAAAACCTATATAACACAAACAGAATGCCATGTTTAAAGCTTTACTGGACAACTAACAGCTTCAAATCTATATCCCTGTAGTGATAAATCCTTATAACTCACTTTATGAGAAGCTTTTTGTACTAAACATTTATTGTATTTAAATACAATAAAATGAGTCCCTTGATTGTGAGTCCAAATAAATCTTTTAATTAAAACCTAACAAAATTGTGCAGGATTTTACAAAATGCACATAATTTTCTTTTGATTCCTAAAAAGCTGACTTAGGAGATAGAACTTTTCATCTCACAGCACAAATATGCTGACCATAGGAAATTGTGAGCCTACAAGTGCAAAAAGTCTCAGTATCTCATCCATTTTTTCCCCTGTGTTTGGGCCACAGTGAGCTAGAAGATTGCTAAAAAGAATCATTGCAATATGTGGCAGTACCTGACTTTCATTTGACAGCTGGAGTGTTATGTATGGGCTCCAACACCTTGGCCACAAAAGCAGAGGAAGAAAGGGAAGGACCGTGCTTTAAGAAATAATAGGAAATATGGGCAGCCTGGCTTTGTACAACCAATTCAATTAGATTGAATGTTTGAGCAAACTACTCTGGATAGATGTCAGTGTTGGTATACTTGGGATAAGCAAAAGTGGCTGGGTTGGATCTTACACTTGGAATAATACTTTTGTTGAATTTTAAAGGTAACCTATACTCTATGTTCACTTGGCTCAGGGTACATTTATGCAATAAGAGCACATGATGTGTGGTTACAGCTACGAGCTGACTGATTACTGACAATAACGGGATTGGCCCAGTGCACCGTGAGGACATTAAGCTAAATGGAAAGGATTGCATGCAAGAGAAATGTTCTGCGAGTATGTTGTGTCATGCACTATAAGTTCCCCTGACTGTTAAGATATTTCAGGCTACGGTGGGGGGAAAAAAGTAGGAAATACATTTTATGGCAATAAATAGTGACAGTAGTAAGACTTACAGTTTCATTAGATGGTGAGGAGTCTAAAGATTTTGAGGTTTTACAGAGAATATTGAGCAGGCCGGATAAGTAAGGCAACAGCTTTTAGGAGGAAGCTTTAGAGGAGATGGGAAGGCCTGGGGTTAGTGAATTGATGGATTCTATGTCAGAGATTTAGGTCATTGAGTAAATGTGAAAGTTTGTTGTATCATAAAGTACTGTAAATGCTAAAGACATGGACGGCTTCCCTCCTGTTATGGGGCAAAGCTTGTGATACTTTATGAAACGCAAGTGGAGAAGGTACATTTCCTTTATGTAAGAATAGGAGATTTGTTTGTTATTCCATTTTTTGATCTCATGAAAGTGCCCTGTTGTCACACACACATGCATTCTCTCTATGAAAGCATCAACAGAGAAACAATAATAAAACAGACTTCTTTTTGTAATTAGGGTAATTCATTGATTGAGCGATTGTTAGGCAAGAACAAATCACATGCAAAGAGTGCATGGGACTTAAACCACCTGGGAAAAAAAAAACAATCTGTAGTACGACTAATGCTCGAGGGCTGAGAGGAACACTTTTGCTAACATTAACTCATTGAATTCCTGTTCTTGTCCGGCATCAACTCCGACATCTACGACGGCGACACTTTACAGCACATTACAATATCATCAAGCTCTAAAAGACAGACTGAAATAACTGATGCAAGCACATGCCAAAAGATGTTTGTCCAATTAACACTTTAAGTTATATTTTCTTTCGAGGAGATCCTCTCAATTCAGGTGAAAAAGAGTCTTATTTTGACACAAAGTTGTGATATTTAGCAGTAATGTAGGACATGAAAATGCAAAGCAGTGCTCTGTTTATTTAATGATGGGTAAAAACAGTGATTATATTCAAATTCTGCTTCTAGGGGACACACTGCGAAGAAGGACCAGTCTTATTTTGATGCAAAGATTTGTACATTAGCAGGGATGTAGCACAACATGAAAATAAAAGCAGTGCTCTGTTCATTTAAATGTGCAATAAAAAATATTTTGTCACTAAAATTACTGAATAATAATGATAAATAATTGCAATCATAATTGTGATTCAAATAATCCTGATGATCATTTTGGCCGTAATCATGCAGCCCTGCTAGCCACACCGTTCCTCTGCCATCTGTTAGCATAACAATGTTGCAAACATTACAATACAGAGGTTTTACATGCACGTTTGGTTAATTGGGGACTCTAAAATAAGGACAAATGATTGCAGATAATGAATTAAATTAAAAAGGTTAGAACTGTTGGAGTGCTTCTTTACACAACATTGTAATGCTGTTAACCTGACATGCATTTTCACCTCCATGTTAAGGCCAACTCTAAACTTGTGATTTATTGCTCATGTGATTCTGCTCACACACAAACATGTAGGAAGCACATTACTCAGTGGCAGCTCTTTAATCATTTTAATTTCATAACTTCACCAGCAATAATGATATATTGGAAAAATGCTTACTCCGTGATAAAGTATAGTGTCTGTGTGTGTGCATGTGTGTGACTTCTATACTGTGTGACTCACACACAAGGACAGGCCCTGAAAACTATGACTGATCTTGCTTAAAGAAATGTATGTGTGTGCCATAAGTGCTGAGGCAGAAAGGGACGGAGGTGTACAGGCCTTGAAGGACTTTATAGCTGCTATCGTCCTCTTTTTTTGACCACTTCTAAAATCCATAATATGATATAAAAACAGCAATTTGCCACAGATTCTGTTACCTCACCATCTGTGTATCCATCTAACCTCCTCCAGATAACACATTGCAATTATTCTGGAGAATAAATTAACGGATGAACTATTCAAAAAGATAATGTACTACCTGGAATTTTTTCAGTCATGGTTAAGTGTCAATTCCTGGTGCACAGACCCTTGACTAAAATGATAAACTTTCCACTTCACTGAACCATGAATACTGTGCCCACTTGTGAACGAAATATACATAATTTAATAATAAAATATTCCGCCTTTGTTACCACTTGTTTGTTCCTGCAAAATAAATGCAAAATTAACTCCTTGCTTCAATGAAAAAGCCCAGTTGTCAGTCTCTTGAAGTACTGGGACTTCCTTGAAGTACTGGGAGCTTAAAACACTGCTGGGTTGTAAAATGAAAAGTAATGTGTTTTATGATGACCCTGATGAAGGCCACAAGCAAGTCGGTGAAGTCATGCCAGAAATCCCTACTCAGCTTCTTTGGATTGTAAAATCAAAACACCTGAGACCTCAGTTAGATCCTTGCCGTGCAGTATACTTCTTCTCTCATGTACTGGCATCAAAGGAACATCCCCAATTAGTATTTTTGCCAAATTTTCACAAAGACAGCAGAAAGATTTTGCAGTAGAAACATGGTAACATTTAGGGCTGAATACTGGATGTCAGTTATGATGTTGTAACTATTTCAATCTGTACTCTATCGCATGTAAACAGGACTGAATGAAGCAGCTTTTAATTAAACCATGTGAGCAAAACATCTTATTTAAAATACAGTCAATAGTTAAGTAAGTGCAGTCCTTGTTGATGCAGACCCTGTTAAATGGCACACAAATAAGCCCAAGGATATCATTTACTGCTGAACTGTTACCAAACATACTGTATTTTATGTCTGGGGTTATCAAAGCTGATCAACTGAAAGGTGCTCTTGAATTGAGGGCTGCTGAAGTAGCCAATTCCTGCATCCAGGACTATAAAAAGGAAAACATTTTGAATGTCCTGTGCTTGTGCCTCAGTGGTCTAAAAGGTATGTGTGATGCTCTGCACTCCAGGCTGAGACCGCACCTCTATCCAGTCTGCATTCTCTCTCTTCCCAAAGCTTTTCTTTTTCCTCCATACTAAAAAACTTAAATATCTATGAGAAGAAAACATTTCACTCAGGAAAGGAAAAAAATTAACTGCCCTTGAGCCTCTGGCGACATTGCACATCTACATTCTACATCCTGAATTGTGTTGCACTGGTTAAAATTTCTCTCCACTAATATTTAGTATGCTATTATTTCAAGGGCATACACATTGAAAATAGCTACATTTTAAGTGCTGATATATCAGACGCTGTCTCTCAAAGGGGTTTGCTTTCCACCAACATGCTTGCAGGCAAACGTACTCAGTCACAGTCACAAATGCAATTGTGTGGCAAAGCCAAGGGAAGGAACCTACTTCCTATTTAACTTGCTTCTATGCCTTCTGCCTCCTCATTGGCGTGGCGTGATTAATGAGCCTTCCCCTCCTCACAATCACTCAGGTGACTGTGGAGTCAGAGTGTGTGTGTGTCTATTTGCATGTGTTGCTGTGATGTTCTTCCAAGCACTGTTACTCTACAGCATTAAGAAGAGAGATATTGAGATATTGAGAGAGGAGAGAAACGTGTCAGAAAAAATATTAAGATAATGGAAACCTTTATTGATGCCCAGCAGGGAAAATTGCTAACTGAATAACTACCAACCAACCAAGTGCATTTCCATTTAATAATAAGCAACTGAGGTTTCAATCACCTACTTATGGGGCCGTATAGAACAGTTCAAAGCTTCATTCATAACATTGACACTTGAATGCGAAATCAACAGTCACTGTTGTCGTTGCACGTCTATTCATTCTGTTTAAACCTGTTGCAGATAAAGATTAGGCCACTTATAATAACAGCATGTTCACTTTCCTGCTTTGGCTTCCTGACTGTAGTTAGAAAGCACAGGGGGGAGATGCTTTGTTTTTGTCACCAGGACCTGAGTCGTTACTCTGGAGCTAACCGCCGTCACTCCACTTAGCAGATTAAAAAAACAAGACACAGGAAATTTCTGCAGAAGTGTAGAGTTAGATTCCAGCGGTGGCTACGTAGGATTGTTTCTGACTCTGACTTCAGCCCCCGTCCTTGCACAATGAGTGAGTGTCAGTCACATCGAACTTCTGCAGCGGACTGTTTTAAGTAAAAATTAAATGCAAACTCATTTATTTTTTCATAAATAACTAATTTCTGTTGTAGCATAATGTTGCTATGAGCCTAAGGGTGTGACTATTTTTCATCATTACTGTATGCATGGTTTAGCCTGCTGCCTACATATAGTTATGCCCCTACTCCAACTCCGACCTCTTTGATCAGGGGTGTCAAACATAAGGCCGACCAAAGGGTCCAATCGGGTCCACTAGATGACTAGACTAAGGGCCTGTCCCAATACCCACACTTCCCCTAGATATACCCACTTGCACTTGGTTGTGCATGTTCACATTTAAGCTAGTGGTGTCCAAAAACAGAATTGAGGTAGTGGAAGTGGTTTCCAACACTTAAAACCCACCCTAGATTCCAAGGGAGCCCTGACCCACACTTTCAATGAAGTGGAAGATGAAATTTCCCAGAACATCTTGCGAAGTCAGCAACTTCAGCAAGTTTAGGAAAACAAATTGTAACTGTACAATTGGAATGTAGGGTATACAAACAACAGATGGTCGGACTAGCGTAAACTCATCAGCAACTGAACATAGTATCAAAATATTTAAGCAAATCGACTTCCCCGAACAAAATCGATGAAAACTAGAAGACGTCGTATGCGACTCCTGTTTTCAGCATTTCTTCTCGTTGATTCATCAGACGGGGAAGAATAAACACAAGCGCTGGAGCCGCATTTTCAAACCTGAATGACTACCGGTATCTTGCATCGCTACTACTCGTGACATATGCCTGCACGTCGGCCACGCCAATTTGGATGAAGTTGTATTTCTCACTTCCCTTATCAAGGATTATCTTGCAAATGAGGGCACTCAATACCAAGTGGTAGACTTAAGGGGTAGAAATGGGACAGGCACTATGAGGTGCCAGGTTTTAGTAGCAAGTTGAACAACGTGTTGCCGACTTCAGGTAAAATTGTGCTTCAGAGGCTTTTCCGCCGTGACCAGAATACAAGGAGCACCTGTAACATAAATAATTTCCCCTCGGGGATCAATAAAGTATTTCTGATTCTGATTCTGATTCTGAATACAGTTCTCGGATATAACAATAAATACTTACTGTGATCATGTTTAAAGATATTGAACATTGTGCAAAATATTGTCAATCAGCAGCTTCAGTTCAAAAGAATCTGTATCAGGAAATGTATGGATAAATGCTAATGTAATCACAGTGAGAAGTAGATTGACTGAACGTGGAAAAACTGAGATATACTGTTAAAATTGTACTTATTTTTCTTTAAACATCTCATCTGTTTTGTAAAAGGATGAACATCTACAGAATGTACTTGAAATTCTTTACACAAAAAAAAGGGAAATTATTGGAGCTGATGGTTCTTGTAGGCTATTGTGCGATGGTTTTATTGGTCCGGCCCATCTGAGATCAAATTGGGCTGTATGTGGCCCATGAACTAAAATGAGTTTGACACCCTGTCTTAGATCTTCAGAAAAATGTCTTTTAACTGTCCCACGATCGAGGCTGGTGGGTAGGGGAGATTGTGCCTTTGCGGTAGCTGCTCCAAAGCTCTGGAATAGCCTTTCACTCTCAATCAAATGCTCTCCCTTCACTGACATTTTTAAGACATTTTAGCCTTTGCTTGTTTGTAGTAGTTTCAATATTTCAGTATTGTATCATCTTTTTTACGTATGTAATTGTTCTTACCGCTATTATTCTGTTTTATATTTGTGTACATGTTATATTGCCATATATTTGTGTGTCATTCTTTGAGATTTGTACAGCGCTTCTTGTTTTTAAATGTGCACGATAAATAAACTTGATTTGATTTATGTTGACAGTTGAAAGTTATGTTCACTGAAGAAAGTTGATTTAATAAAAAGAGACTTACTCATTTAATCCATTTGTTCACTTTATTCAAATTAAGGATTTTGTCTGAGGATTTATTATTCATTTATTTATTACTATATATTTTTTTTGCCGTTCATTAGCAACCTTTGTGGGTTTTTCCTACTTTAGCAAACCAATTCATTTTCCCCTGACATAAACTGTTGTTTCCATGGGATACTGTACTGAGAATTAGAAGCCTTTTCTACTGTGTTCATGGATGGCTTTCTTGTTGTTCATTCTAGTTTTCTCCCTTCTCTCCTATCCCAGTTTCCTTCCGGACCCCCTGTGTCTTTTCGCCCCAGGTCAGTGAGGTGGCTTTGGTATTTGGCCCACCTTATGGATTGCGAGGAGGAAATGCAACCCAGCCAAAACAAACTGCATCACCAGCTACTGGCAGGAGGGAAGAAATTGTGTACCCATAATTTGCTTATGGTTTGCAAATTAAGGGCTGAATTTGCTCCTAGCTCTATTCTGCATCTGTCTCTTCCTTTCTTTTCCCCATCCCCTCCTCCCCCTCGACGCCTTTCTGCCTTTCTTCCTGTTTTCAAGAGGAGTTGCGAGAAAAGTAGGCTATTAAATCCTTGAATATATGAGGCAGTGAGGGTATCAAGCGCTCATGTAAATTATCCCAATATTTGCATCTGGGTTTCACTGCAAAAAAAAAAAAAAGGTCCCCACCATTTCTACAGCCCAATTCCAATTTCATCTAGCGGATAATTGTCAATTCAACCAGGAGTGTAAATTCTATCAATACCCCCCATCAATCCTCCCTCTCACATATACGCTCATATTATATCTCGCTCGTTTGTTTGCCTGAATGACTTGTTTCAGTGAGAAGCAGGGAGGTGATCCGTTTTCAAAATTTACTATTCTTATTGCTACCCCTGCCATTGCTATTTCTCCTTACTTACAGATGAGATGAGCTTTGCTTTTTGGAGCTGATGGCTGAGGAGACACGTGGAGAGGGAAAAATAGGAACACTAGATGTGAGGCGAAATATCTGTGTTGTTGCTGAAATGTGTGTGTGCCTGTGTACACAAGCCACCACAATGCAACGGTATCAAAAGGGCATGCGCCATATTAACATCTTTGCCATCAGGCTTTTCATGTCCCACGTCCCTCTCCTCTCCCCTGGCTGTTAGAAAAAGCGACATGCTTACAAGCTTACAGATAGCTATGGTTCAAATCTGCTCTATTACAAGACTATGGAAGCCTGCAAATAATATCTCTGTGTGTCCTTGTACCGCCTCATTTGGTCACACTGACAATGTCACATACAGTACACACCCACACACGTATATACACAGGGCCAATGCTCCTCAGGTGATACAGTGGTAGCCTAATTGTCTGTCTTGGCAGCTGACCCTGAAAGCTATAGAGAAAGTGAGGAAGGAGTGGCAAGAGGAGGAGTGGGTGCACAGAGAGAAATAAAATGAAGTCAACTGTCTGGTCTATTGGGCCTTTGTCAGATGGACACGCTGGGTTACGCAGAAGTCGCGGAGAACTCAGTGACAAAACTAATTAGACTCCCAACAACCACTACAAATGCTGTCTTCTGTAGAGACTGTTAGAGATGACGTGGCTGAAGAGATAGAGGCGGTATGGCACTAGGTTCAATGTGTTACAGTATTGATTCTAAAAGGGACATCCTTTTGAAGATCGTCGACCTTCACAGGGGGTCAGAGTGCAGACTGAGCAACAAAAAATGCAGCTAATGGACACTGCACATTTTTGTCGTGGGTACTTGAACTTGGTGCACTGCATGGTACAAGTAAGCAATTAATATCCAACCCTGTTTTGTGACATGTATAAAAATGCTGAGCAGTTCCAGCTCATTCTGATTTTGTTTCAAGCTAGGAAATTAGGGCTGCCCCCTAATAGTCGACCAAAGGTTAGTCAACCAGCAAGGTCAAGATTTCAATGGTCACTTAGCAGATACTCTATTAGGAGCTACAAAAAAGGCACAAGAGTAGCGCCCAGAGCCCCAACCTTGGGGTTAAAGACGGCGTGTCTATGGCCCCCAGTCCTAACATGGCTGGTACCTGCGGTTATCACGTTAATAACATGTGGGTCAGGAAATCCAAAGTGTGGTATCATTTTGAGAAGGTGAAGGACGAACCCAACGTGATATGTAAACTCATCTTCATTGGTTGACTACAAACATGACGTATCATCTGAAACATGTAAGTAGCTACATGCCCATTTGCTGACAGCGTCATTAACAGGCAGCTCGCTCAGTGTGTGACGTGCACTTGTAGATAAAATATATATCCCTTTCTTAATTAAGGTTCATTATCATAGTATTGTATTTCATATATCCCTTTCTTAATTAAGGTTCATTATCATAGTATTGTATTTCTCTGTAATGTAGCACAGTGTTAACAACCTAGAGGAAATTATCTTAGTGATTTTGAAGACAATGAACAAGGGTTCATTGTTGGGGGATGGATGGCAGGAGCTGGACACTGGACGCAGAAGTGCCTGACTTGTAAAATGTCATGCAGCAACCCGTCAGCAGTCACCTGGCCATTCACACCAGAAGCACCCTTCTCCGCGCCTGTCAGCAAGCAATTATGCTCCTCTGCTCTGTTTAAATCACATGAAGAATAGGGTTTGAGCAAGACTTTTTTTTTTTATGGCCAATATGGCCGTTAATACTCCAGAATTCTGGCTATATAGAACAACTGCCTGCCATATGTTTGAAATAGCCATATAACAGCCTACATTCAAACGACAATGAAACACTTCATTTAGCTTATTTTCAAGTTATTTAAATTGAAGAAGTGGCCTATTGGTCAGAGTGACTAATCCCCGGTTTAGTAACAGAGGCAAAGGAGGACTGTTCTAATCAAATGTAAAACTCTGTCTTCATCTGTTTGTGTGTCTGTGTGTGTGTTTGCGTGTGTCCGCTCATCTCACTCTTTGTTTGGACACAACTGACAAATACGTGGAAGCATACAATAGGCTGAAGACTTTATCATAATCCAATAATCTATATCATATCTAATACAGCTTTTATATCATTCACAATAGATCACTCAGAATAGATCAGTGTGTTTTCCCGACAGATTTGCTCATGGCTCACAGAAAAAACAGACCAGACGCAGACACCATCGTTGCAGATCAAAGAGACAGCCGTGGAGCTCGGGACCGGGACTCACNTCAAAGAGCCAGCCGTCGAGCTCGGGACCGGGACTCACAACCCCCAAGCTTTGGGCCAGCTTGGTGGGCCAGCTTGGTGAACCAGCAAGCCTGCTGTCCACCATTTGGCTCACCATGGTGGAGTAAAGCGTATCTCTAGGCTGTTCATCCATGAGACCCACTGTGTGTTGGAGGTCTTCCTGGAGAACGTGATCCATCATGCCGTCACCTAACTACACCAAGTACACTGGGAGGACCACTGTGGATGTGGCGTATGCTCTGAAGAGGCAGGCAGCCACTCTGCACTGTATTGGTGGATAAATAGACAGACATTCACCACAGGAATTTTTTTTTTTGGTGTGTGGTGATATACACTAGGGTTGTGCCGATGGACGATCGCCCATCGGCGATAGAAGGGTTGTTTCACGATGTCTTTTTTAAATGACGATGCAATCGCGAGGTGTGGGGGGGGAGACAGCGCGTGTGTGGCGCATGCTGACGAGATCGAGGCTGAATGAAGCTGAGTGAGAGGAGACAGAGGGAGGCTGCTTAGTGAGAGAGCGGAGGGTGTTGGGAGGGGATGAGATCAACGCCTCCGCCCGCTCGACACTAACGCGCATGTCGCAGAGCGGTGAACAAACCAGACAACACAATGTCAGGAGAAATTGAAAAGATATGCCGTCTATGTAAAGGCAACTTGCTAATTAAGGAGCCATTACATGTTCAAGAGTTTTATAAAGCTGCTCAAACGCCAAAGATAGGCTATAAGTGAACATTTCAGACACACAGGACAGGCTCTACAAGGAAGAAGGAGGACGTCCTCTTCTCTCCTTGCCACGGCGACACATAATGATCCCCCACAGCCCCCCCCGGCGATGACATCGTTCATCTGCGATTTCTCTAGATGGCGATAGGACGATAGGATATGGACAAGATCGCCCAACTCTAATGTACACTATACCACAAATTTCAGCAGTGTGATGATGCACTGGGCATCCACTTTGCACAGGTTGCTGCACATTTGTCATCTTTTTCTGGTCACTGAGCTAAAAAATGTTCAACTTTGGGGGAAAGGCTATGCTCACGAATGTCACTTTTTACCCAGTCTTCCATCCACATTGGATGAGGGGCAGGACAAATACCGCAAACACCAACCGTCACATCTTATACTGTACAAGACCTGATCAACAACAACAACAACAACAACAACAACAACAGAGGAGACAGTGATACTGCTGGCCACATAGACAGCTGGGTTCGACCTGTCTCCACATGCTTCAGCCTTCCCTTCATACAAAACAAGTGCTCTACCTTCTGCTGACATTTCAATTCCAGGGAAATTCTATATCATAACAACCAGACGCAACCAAAGTGCTCAGTTAAGAAAACGCTCTACCTACAAAGTGACCAACCAACCAGAAGGTGTCAGGTCTACACATGATATTTTTAGATTTTACTTTATGTTGATGAACTATGTCATGTTTAGTTAAACTGCTGTTTCTTGGAGTTACAAAGCTATGAATGGAAAAAAAAGATGATGTACAGTATATCAAAAGGTGAGTCACTTTTTTGCCATTGAAACTGTTCTGTTTAATCTATTCTCCACCTATGATGTTTAAGCAACTATGTAAAGAGTTAACAGGCAAAAAACAAACAAACAAAAAAACAGGATAAGCACTTGATCACATCATTGGCTGGTGAGGTAAATCTGCTTATAATGATACTGGGAGGCTCAAGGTTTAATCCCCGTTTGTGTCACTGAAAACGCTCAACAATAAATGCAGCTAATTCCACTGTACTTAGACGGACCTGGGGGTAAGCACTTACAATGGATTTGTGTCTTGTGTTCAGGACAGTAAACTGAGAAGCACAAAAAGAGTAGCTATACATACTCAAGATACAGATGTGAGGAAAGAAACTGAAAGATAAATATGATCTTAACTCTTGGCACTTTAGACAAATTCCAGCACACTGAAGTAGCTTATGATAAAATGTACTGTTGAATACAGTCCTGAATTGATTTGTCACACCAAATGGGCCACTGTGATAATGGCAGTCAAGATGACAAATGGGCAGGCAATAAATCTGTCTTACCACATTGGACTAAAGACTCATTGAGTTACCAAAAATTGCATTGCTGTAATCTGATTTATATTTAAGTTTGCATTTCTTATGGTGCTAAACTTGGAGAATCCAGCCAGAAGTCAGAGAAAGCTCATCTCTGAAAGACAATGACATACTGGGATAAAGTTTTACAGGTTAAACTCCAGACAATTGCTAATAAAATACAGGTCCAAGGGGCTGCAAGCTGTGGGGACAAAGAGCCAAAAGAGCAGTCCAAAGGGTTAAAATCATTGTCAATATGAACCATCTTCATATCCGGTATGGTGCCATTAGCAAAATATGTTAAATCTTTTCACACCACATCATGCTTTCACTCCTCTAAATGAGTGCTCCATTTATCTTGTCTGACTAATGCACTCTGGCATTTTTTTCCTTGTCTACATATTATACAGATAATGAGGATGATAAGGGTAATGACGTTTGTGGGGCTTCAGACATTTAATGTGAAATTATGTAACTTTTGAAAGCAAAAATAAAGCCTCCTCTTACAGAAGAAAAGTTAGATTCACAAGCATTAAAATGTACTCAGGACTTTTAGCGATACGCAACCTTTTGTATAGTGGACCTTACTCAGTTTTTCCAAATGTGATACCATGTTTTAGCATTTACCAAAAAAGTGTCACACTATAATATGGAAAATAGATGTAATCAATACGTCAGATCACAGCAGATTGTTGTTTATCAAGAATCTTACTGAATTTATTGTGAATCAAAAAGAGTTTAAGACACGCTTTGGTGCTAGAACCAGCAAAATTGTTGGTCCGTCTGTTGTGCTGACAGATCAGTCATGTTAACATGTGAACATTAATACAGCATGTCCAGCTAAATGTTAGCTCCATAAAACTAATTCAAAGTCCCAGAGTGACAGAAGTTAGTGCATCTTTTCATCTTCTGTAATGCGACGTATTTCTAAGAGAAACAGAATATTTGAGTGGTGTACAGTTACAAGAGAATTTAAATAAAGTCCTTTACATTCAGGAAACATTATGATGGACAAAATTTCAAAACTTTTCGATGACTTTTCAAGGATCCATAATAAAATTTTAATTAACATTCACATAACATGAACAGAACTGTAAAGTACTTTACTCCAAATGTTAATTATACTATTACAGACGCTCTGTGGACACGGAGCAGTAAAGCTCCCAGAGCAGGGGAGTGTCAGCCGATGGTTGATAAATTTGTCCAGGAAAAAGAATGCTCTGTACCTTCAAACTATCATGCTCTACTTTCAGAGCATTTGATAGAAAATCAAAGTGCTCACTGGCGCTCCGAGTGACAATTGAACCTCCTAGGCTGCCTGTGTGAATCGTTCTATTTAAGAAATGCGGCACATTTTTAAGGATTATTGGGGTACATGTATGGAAACTTTGGGATTCATGACCCTACATGTTAAATCAAACTGTTGCAACACTGTTATTTTTTGAACATGTCAGATTCAAACTCTAAAACATAGCTGGCATATGAGGAGGGAGAGATGGAACATGGAAGAAAATGACAAAACGTTAGCCTGAGTGTCAGACTGAAGCTCCCAGAACCTTCAGTCTGACATGGCCTCCATTGAAGGCGATTTACAAGTGGGAGGGAATTTGATTTTTCCCTAACCAATCAGTAGAGATCAACAACTCACCCAGAATCTGACGTCATTAGTATCAATGCCTCGGGGGTGC